>NW_006400132.1:146690-155714 GCF_000299155.1 Elephantulus edwardii
AATGAATTGAAATTCAAAGTCTCTGTAAGTTTTCATTAAAATAAATAAAATTTGTTTTTTTAAATGGAAACATAAAGGCAAATTTCTCAAAAAAAAACCCCCCAAAAAACAAAACACAAAACTTAAGAATCCCAGTCACCGTGAAGCAAGCTGAAATAAAAGCAGCATGACCTTTCAGTCCTAGTATTGAATCAAGTAGTGTGTGCCTCTTGAGAATAATTGTAATTTGTCTATACAATATCTCTACCCACTGTTCTGCAATATGGCCTCCAAGTTTTGACAGATGTCATACACTTAATATTTTGTTTTCCCTTTCAGACACTATTAAAAGCCATATTTAGGCTTATATTTTTGATAATGTTTTTATTAAGCATTTCCTGAGAGAAATAAAAAACCAAAATATTTTATTTTATAATTTAAAGATACTCAAATTTGTCTTCATAAGCAATATATCTGTGGTGTAATTATTTTAAAATCTTATTGGTAAAAATTAAAAGTTTTTGAGTGGTCTTTATTAAATTAACTACATTTTTATGCAACATTTAAACCATTTACTTGATGAAAAAAATGAAAGAAAATATTCTTTATAAGTGAGATGATTTTGTATATATTTAAAGTAAAAATGTCCATTCTTGCCAATTAGTATATAAACTTTCAACGATACTATTCAATTACTAATACAATAATTAGAGGCAATTATAACTATTAGGCATTATTTTCCTTAACTATGTATTGTCAACTGTTTAATTTTTATGCGGAAGTAGAACAATGAATAAAGAATTGAAGCATCTGAATTATGGTGTTGATGAAGAGTATTGTGTACAACATGGGCTACTAATATACATCTGTTATGGAGGATGTACAGCTAGAGTGCTCCGTTCTTATTGCTTTCTGTCGAGTTGCCTGTGACACATAGCAATCCTATGTACAACAACTCTGAAACCTGCCCTGTCCTGAGCCTGCCTTACTGACTCCAACACACCTTCCCCTAACACCTGAATTACTGTGTCAATCCATCTCATCTGGAATATTCCCCTCCTTTGCTGCCCTGCCACTCTTCCAAACACTGGGACTAGTTCTTTTTCCAAGGACTAGTCCCTCCTGGATATGTGCCCAAAAAATGTCAGAAGGAGCTTCTAAATGCTTGTCTCCAAGAAGAAAGTTGGTTCTACCCTCTCCAAGATAGACTATGGCCTAGATGAGGTGCACCTTAGTCTCTAGACTGACATCTTTGTTCCTCAGTATTATAGAGAGGTCCCTGACAGCAGATTTTCTCAGTGTAATCTGTCTTTTGAATTCCTGCTGCTGCAGCCAAGATTGTGGAGCTGAACAAGCTAAAATTGTTAACAACCTCAATCTCTTCTTCATCTACCATGGTGTTGCCAATCAGCGCAGTGGTAAGAATCTTTGTCTTATTGAAACCATGTGTAAAATACAGCATACATATATTGCTCCTTAGTAATAAATATTGTGAGACTTGTTTTACATACTTTGTGTATGTTATCAAGAACAGTAAGTACTTGGAAAAGGATGTTATACTTGGAAGACCTAAGGGTCAGCTGGAAGATTGAAAGGTCACTGAAAGAAAAAGATGCTCAACAATATGAATTGACACAGTTACCACAATGGTCTAAAAACAGATTATGAAGATGCAACAGGATCTAGGAAGGTTTTGAAATGCAAAGGGTAGCTATGAGGCAGAATCAAGTCCATGGCACCTATTATTAATAACTGTTAACACATATATTTGCTTCCATTTTCTCTTGAACTTAGGTTTCTACATAACTTTCTTCAATCTAAACACCTATTTGACACAATGGCTCCTAGATCTTAATTGACTTTTGACCAATTTTAAGTTGTTGTTGTTGTTGTTATTGTTATGTGCCATTAACTCACCTGGGACTAACAGGCACTGGACATACAACAGCTCTGAACACTGCTGTATCCTGGACCAACCTGACACACCTACTTCCATTACCCCAGTCACTGAGTCAATCTGTCTCATCAAGGGTCTTCCTTTCTTGTGGTGTACCTCCATCATCCCAAGTATTATTTCAAGGATTGATCTGTCCTTGGAATATGTTCAAAGTATGTCAGATAGAGCTTCAGAATCCTTGCCTCCAAGGAGCAGCCTGGTTTCACCCTCTCCTAGACAAATTTTTTGTCCTCTTATTAGACCATGGTATATTCAATTATCTTCTCCAGCATCACAGCTCAAAGGCATCAAGTCTCCTATCATCCCTAGTCATGGTCCAGTTATCTGATGTATGACACGTAACTGCGAAGACAGCCTTAGCATAGTCAATGAAACACAGAGTTTTAACGACTGTTGCTGTCATTATCAATACTGTTAGAAATCAGAAGGGGAAAAATTCTGGCAATATTATCTAATTAAAAATATTTAAATAACTAGTATTGATTATATATAATTTATGAGGTACTACTCTTTTCAGTACTTGCAAATTTTTGTTGTTGTTATGTGTTGAGTCACTTGTGACTCATAACAATCCTATGTACAGCAACCCTGAAACCTGCTCTATCCTGTGCCAATATTATTGTCTCTGACACACCTACCCCCATTACCCCAGTCACTGAGTCAATCCATCTCATCAAGTGTCTTCCTCTCTTGTGCTGTTTCTCCACCCTCCCAAGCATAGTGATCCTCTACAGAGAATAGTTCAACCTTCCAACATGCCCAAAGTATGTCAGAGAAAGCTTCAGAATCCTTGCCTCCAAGGAGTAGCCTGATTTCAGCCTTTCTAGGAAGAACCTGTTTGTTCTCATTGCAGTCCATGGTATATTCAATACTCTTCTCCAACACCACAGCTTAAAAGTGTCCATTAACTTTCTATCATCCCTAATCATTGTCCAGCTTTCTGATGCTTAGCAAGTAATTTTAAAGACTATGGACTCAAAACAACTATGAGATATATGCTCAGCCCAGGTAGAATAGCAAAATTTAACAGAACAGCCAATAACAAATGCTGACGAGGTTGTGGAGAAACTGGAACCCTTATTCACTGCTGGTGGGAGTGTAAAATGGTGAAACCACTATGGAAGGCTATATGGTGCTTTCTCAAAAAGTTGCAAATAGAAATATCATTTGATCCAGTAATTCCACTACTGGGAATATACCCCAAAGAAACCAAAATTACCACCTAAGCAGATATATGTACACCCATGTTTATTGTGGCTTTGTTCACAATAGCAAAGATTTGGAAACAACCTAACTGCCCATCAACGAACAAATGGATAGAGCAAGCAGCTCTGGTATATTCACACAATGAAATACTAAGATGCATTGAAAAACAAGGAACTCAAGAATTATTATACAAAATGAGTAACCCTGGAGGACATTATGCTGAATGAAATATCTCAGTCACAAAAGGATAAATACTGCATAGTGTCAGTGCCACTTTTTTAAGATGAGACTAACATTGGAGTTGGGGGAGACTGAGAAGGGTGGGATAAATTATGTATAGTGCATTGAAACAGATGAGGGAGAGAACTGTTTAAAAGGGATATATGATTAGGTATTATTGTCATGACAGGGGTCCAGAATGAAGGCTGCACAGTGGAATGGATTTGGTGGGAGGGACTCTATAACAATGAAAAAAATGTTTGTTTGCTTTTCAGAGAGAAGAGCAAACTGGCAGTAGGGAGGGTTGGGCAGGGAGAAACGTGCAATAATGAAGGAATGGAAATCCAAAGTTTCTAATAATAAAGGGCTATGGCCTGTATTAGGTGCATTTTAGTCTCCAGACTGACATCATTGCTTTTTAATACCTTAGAGAGTTCTCTGACAGCAGACTTTCCCAATGCAATTCATCCTTTAATTTTCTGGCTGCTGGTACCAGGAGTGTCGATTGTGGAATCAAGCAAACTAAAAGCTGCTAACAATTCCAATCTCTTCACCGTCTGTTATGATGCTTCCAATCAGGCAAATGGGAAGAATCTTGATGTTGAGTTTCAATCCATGTTAAAGACTGCAGTCAACCTTATGTAGCATGAGCTTCAGGTTCTCTTCAGTTTCAGCAAGTAAGGCTCTGTTATCTATATAATGCAGATTGTTTATGAGTCTCCCTCCAATCCTGATCCCACATTTCTTCTCATAGAGCCCAGTCTTCCAGATGTTCTCTTCCACATGTCGATTGAAAATTTATGGAGATACAGGATATATCCCTACACATTATTGATGTGAGCATTAGAAGTTGTTCATATGCAAGATATTTATGGTCATTATGTTACATTTGATTCTATTGTCTTTGTTTTCAAGTTAGACTTGGTAATGGTTTCATGTTTCTGAGGGCACTATCACATAAAGTGGTCAGGTGTATTAAAAGCATGTAGCAGCTCTGAGAATTTACCAAAATTCTTTCTCTCATTCCCATAAATTCAGAATAGGCTCATAGCAACACTCCAGTGGTTTTCCAATTCTGTAAATCACATGCCTATTTTTCTCTGACAGAATTACTGGTGGAATCATACCACCAGGGTTGTGTCGTCTTTGAGTTTACAACTCATCTCTTAACAGATTAGGCAACCAGAGTTCTAAGCTTTTGAGAACTAGGTAGTAGCTCTGAAAATTTACAGTTTATTTGATACTTACTTGAGTTTTCTCTTGAATAAACTTGTTTATATTTGTATTTTATATACAGGAGTTGTTCTTAACAGAACCAATTGATGTCTCCTCTTTGTGGCAACTGCAATAAAAAGATTTTTCATAACTAAGAAAGAGATGATGGACTATAAAGGCATGACTTGTTCAAACTGTGCACCTAAAATTGCATTATAATCAATCTGCATACAATTGCTCCTTTGTCACCCAATTTGCCCCTTGTCAATTCACCTGGCCTTGTGAGTAGTCAGACATTAGGCCAGGGGGTCACTGATAGGTGTTTGCACTTAGCTCATTAACGTTCTAAAGTACAAAGGTCACATCAGAAGTAGAACTATAGACTCTTCATTAATGAGACCAAAGTGAAATTAAAAACTACACCTCTAAAATGGAGGGAAAATGTTAAAACTTAGGGGAGAAGTACGATTAATAAGGAAATTGGGTTTTGAGCAATAAGTAAATTTAAAAAATCTAATCTTCTTGTTCTTTTATAGAATTTTAACTAGTTTCTTGTAGCAGCATTATCTTATCTAAGACACAATGCTGCTACTAACACAGTGTTGCTAACTGGTCATAATATCCTATAACTACCAATATTTCTAAAAGAATTTAAGTTTTACCATTTAACAATTGAAGATATTTAACAAAAAATAGTTATTTCAAATCTTGAGAATAATATTTTTTCCTTTTATATATTAATGAACTATTTGTATATGCATATCTGCAATCTGAAAACATTTGCATTTAATATATAATAAAAATAATGGTGTCAATTTAACGTACAACATACCTTCTGGTAATAAATTCATGTACTAAAGATATAAACCATAGAAAATCAATATGAAACTTTTTATAACTTTTTAAAAATAATGCATCACTGTAATTTCTTCAAAATCATACTTTCTGGGAGTGAGGGCTTAAAACTCATGCTATTAAAGATCAAAAACTATATATCCTTTAATATGGACTACATTTCAACATCAATCACTACTGTGACAATGATAACTTATAATAGAAAAAAGATTGAAATTATTAAAGATTTCCTTTTACTTGGATCTCCAGTCAACATACTTGATACCAACAGTCACAAAGTCAAAAGATGAATGAAAGGGGGAAATATGTAATCAAGAACAGACCCAAAGTGATGAGCAATGATTTCAGTTTAAAGACTGAGGTGTTCTGGACCCATGTCCTGGACTTTTAAATTGCTTGCTATATATCTTAGGTAGGGGCCTCTTTTGGCCTATTGGTAGGAAATTTGAGCTGTCAAATCAAAGGTATGTGGTTTGAATCTTTCAGGAGCTCTGTAGGAGTAAATGGATAATCAATTCCAATTCAATTTACTACTCCTGATCACCCACTGGAAGGTTAGCTATGAACCAATCACTACTTGATAGTACACAATAACAAAATATGTATCTGAAAGTTGGGCAATGAATATGGATGAGAGAAATAAAAACAAAAACAACTGAGTTGTGATCTTGGAGAGAAGTACTGACTATGTCATGGACTGCTAAAAGAAGAAGCAAATATGTCTCCAGTGTGCTACTTGGAGGCAGGGATGGTGAAATATACCTTTGGCAAGTTTTATGTAGGGGTCATTCCTTCAAAAAGGACAACATGCTTTGAAAAGTGGTGTGTCAGCATAGGAGAGTAAGACACTTAAGATGAATTGCCACAGTAACTTTAACAATGGACTCAGTTATGTCAGAGATGGTGAAGATGGCACAAAATAGGGCAGAGTTCAGATTCGTTGTTCACAGGGTTACCATTGAAAGCATGCAACAACAGTGGTAAAAAATCCCATGACTTACATTTTATAACAAGATGATTTCTTCCATTTGTTTTTGTTGTGTGCAGCCTGGGATTAATTCTGAGTCATAGCTACACTAAATGGCAAGGTAGAGCTGCACCACAGAGTTTCCTAGACTGGAATCTTTATGAGAAAAATCACTAGATATTTCTCTTTCAGAGTCTCTGGTGTAGACCTTTAGATTAATAACTGAGCAGGTCAGTATTTTGCTATGATAGCTCCTGTTATCCCACTTTGTAAATTATTTCTTCTTATGTTTGAAAGATTGTAAATCAGAAATATAACCAAATAAATTTGTAAAAAAAGAACCTACTTGGACTGAAGAAACATTTAAAATCATTAACATTTCTTTAAAAAGAATATAAAACTTTGTAGAGGAGTCTTTATACAACACTATGTTTATATAATATAGTATTAATTTAAAAAGTTTTAAAATTTTTTATTTTGCTATTATAACAGGAAAACTTTTAATTCTTTTTAATTTGAATTTTGGTAAGGAATAATTATTTGAGTTTTCTTAACCACTACTGAAATTTAAAAAAAAAAATTTTTGCACTTTACCTGCAATTATATGTAGAAAGACATGTTATCATTGAGTTGGTTTTGACACTTTGCAACCACTCCACAGAGTTTTCTTAGCTATACTATAATGAAGGGTGCTCTGTGGCTTGGGGGTAAGGTGTTACATTGACAAACCAGAGACTCACAATTGGAATCCATCAGATACTACGAGGAAGAAAGATGGACAATCTCCTCCCATATGATTTACTGTCTTGGAAAAATCTCAATGAAAGCAGATCCTTCGATCTTTTCTTCCATAGTATTTAGCTGGGTGAGATTCAAACACCAAGCTTTAGGCTAACTCTTGAGTGCAAACCAGTGACATAATGTGTAGTGAGTTTTCCTGCTAATATAAAGGTTGTATGTTTCTGAGTAGTTCAAATCTAGCAGAGGATCCAAAAATAAAGATGCAAAATTTTCTCCTGTTGTGATTTACAGCCACAGAATCCAATGGAGAGTAACTATGAGTTTGAATTAAGCTGATGGAAGTGAGTGTGCAGTATTGAAGAACCTATTGAAAATATGGAACTTATCTAAACAAAACAAATTGGGCTGCTGTGTGAAGTTCTTACTAAAGTAGTCATCTTCCTTTCATGATTCCTTGACCAAATTTTCATAATGGAGGCCTACAAAATGACTTTTGTATTTAAGATAGGCTTTTTCAAATATGTTTCTTGCAATTATCTTTTGTTACAGTTCTTCAGCTCATTTGTGTCTTCTGTTCAAAACCTTAAAGTTGATTTATAGTCCATTGGATAAAGTTTGGGCTGCTATTGCAAGGTTACCTATTTCAGTTCACCAGTCAGTCAACTAGAGAAAGATGAGGCACATTGCAGTTGTTGTTGTTGTTATGTGCTGTCGAGTCTCTTGTGAATCACAGTGACCCTGTGTTCAACAGCCCTAAACCCTGCTCTATCCTGTGCTAATCACATTGCCTCTGACACACCCATCCCGATTAACCCAGTCACTGAATCAACCCACCTCATAGAGGGTCTTCCCCTCCTGTGTGTTCCTCTACCATTGCAAGCATGACGTCCCTCTCCAAGGACTGGTCCCTCCTTACAACATGTCCAAAGTATGTCAGACAGAGGCCCAGAATCTTTGCCTCAAAGGAACAACCCAGTTTAACCCTCTCCAGGATTAGTCTGTTTGATTTCTTAGCAGTCCATGGTACACTCACTACTTAGTATCACAGCTCAAAGGCATCAATTCTCCTTCTATTCTCCCTAGACATTGTCCAATTCTCTGATAAATAACAAGTGATTGCGAAGACCATGGCCTCTATCAGACATACTTTAGTCTCCAGAGTGACACCATTGCTCTTCAGTACTTTGGAGAGGTCCCTAACAACAGACTTTCTTACCCATCACAATACGTCTTTTAATTTCCTGGCTGCTGGTGCCAAGACTGTTGACTGTGGAACCAAGCAGACTAAAGTTGTCAACAATCTCAATCTCTTCACCATCCATCCTGATGGTGCCAATTGGTCTAGTGGTGAGAAACTTTGTTTTCCTGATACTGAGCTTCAATCCATATTAAAGGCTACAGTCCTTGACCTCTGCAGCAAGCGCTTCAGGTCCTCCTCAGTTTCAGCAAGCAGGGTTGTGACATCTGCATAATGCAAATTGTTGATATATCTTCCACCAATCCTGACTCCACACTTCTCCTCATAGAGCCCAGCCTCTCGGATAGTCTGCTCTGCATACAGGTTGAAAAGATATGGAGATAGGACACATCCCTGGCATATGCCCTTTCCAATTTTGAAACATGCAGTGTTTCCCTGCTCTGTTCTGACGACTGACTCCTGGTCCAACTATAGGTTTCACATTAGCACAATCAAGCATTCTGGGACTCCCACTCTTCTCAGAGTCAGCCACAGTTTGTTATTATCCACACAGTCAAATGCCTTTGCATAGTAAAGGAACACAGATAGACATTCTTCTGGTGTTTCCTGCTTTCAGCTAAGATCCATCTGACATTAGTTACACTATCCCTACTACCATGACCCCTTCTAAGCCCAGTCTGGACTTCT
>NW_006400132.1:156759-157925 GCF_000299155.1 Elephantulus edwardii
AAACCACATGCTTTCAGGATTACCAGACAGCTTCTTGCCACTAGGCCTCTAGAGCTGTCTCCTCAATAGTAGATTAAGTACACTTCTCAGTAGAGGTGCTCAGGTCTCAATGGAAACAGTTAAGATTGAAAATGTTCATTTATAAGCCACATTATCATTAATGTTGTAGTGGTTAAAGTCCTCACCTGCTAAAATTCTAGCTAGTCAAACTCTCCAGCCACTCACTCCACCAGTGGTTTAGTTTTACTTTCTGATTCAAAGTAAAAAAAAAAAAAATTTAAAAAACTTGTATAAGTTTTCACTTAAAATCTTAGCAGAAAAATAAGACATTTGGTTTCTCTAGAGATTTACAGATTTTAGAACTCTGTTAGACAGTTTTTTAACCTGTACCACAAGAACTCTGGTGGTTTAGTCCTTGGGAAACTAAACTACTAACCAAAAGGAAACACAACAGTTCAGTGGGATAAAAATGGGAAATCTCCCTCCCAAGGATTAATCCACTAGAGGGTCTGTTGGCTCTAGCTTGAACTCAAGGAGTGAGTGAGCAAGTATAAAGTATATGAGGCATAACTGATCTGAAAGCAGTGGGATTTGAGGTTGCTATTTGTTGATGCCTTTGTGCTGTGGTGTTTGAGAAGAGCATTGAATATTCCATGAATAGCCAAGTGAATGAACAGATATGTTTTGAAGAGGGTGCTCTTGGGAGGAAAGAATGAGGAGGGTTCACCTCACATACTTTGGGTAAGTTGCTAGGAGGGGTTATTCCTTGGAGAGGAGCATGATGCTGGGAATGGTAGAGGTTCAGTGAAGGAGAGGAAGACCCTCAACTTGGTGTATTGACATGATGACTGTTGCAATGAGTTCTTGTGTGTCAGAGAGTGTGCAGATGGTGCAGGACAGAGCAAAGTTGAGATCTTTTGTTCATAGGGTTGCTATGAGTTGTATTCAACTTAACAGCACCTAAAAACAACATTTGTGTTGCTATTGGATCTTGGTCATATGCTCCTTTCTAAAATGATTCTTTGTCAGCCAATTCTTTTTTACAACTACTCTCTATACTTCTTCCATTTTATTTTGCTGCTTCATGGATTATTTAATTGGCAGAAATAGAAGAATTTCATGAAGCAATATATGAGCAAGAACCTATGGTGATGAAGGAAGAAGTT
>NW_006400132.1:158025-163033 GCF_000299155.1 Elephantulus edwardii
TGGGGCCTTATTTTTTGCTATTTTCTTCAAAGCAGCTTGAACGTGTTCCTTCATCATAGACTCTTACTCATGTTATTTCATTAAATTCTTCTGTGTCTGCTAATTCCTTTCAATACAATGACTCAGTATGTTCTTTTCATCTTCTTTTAATACTTCCTGGATCATTTAATATTCTGTCTAAAGCATCCTTGATGATAGCAACTTGAGGTTTGAATTTGTTCTTCAGTTCCTTGAGCTTAAGAAATGCTGAACAAGTTTGGCCCTTTTGATTTTCTGACTCCAGCTCCTTCCACATTTCATTGTAGAATTTTGCTTTGTTATCCCATGCTGCCTTTTGGAATTTTCTATTCAGCTCTTTAGTGTCTTGCATTCTTCCTTGTGCTATGACTTCTCTCCACTCCAGTGCAATCTTCAGAGTTTCTTTTGACATCCATTTTGGTCTTTCTCTTCTGCCTTTGTAATGACTGTTTGCACTCTTCCTGGATGATACCTTTGACATCCTCCCTCAACTCATTTGATCTTTGCTCATTAGTGTTCAAGGCCTCAAACCTGTTCCTGAGATGGTTATCCCCTGAGGTCGTTTGATCTCGATAAAATTTACCAGTTTGTAAACCTTTCTGGGCAGTTATACTCCACTGCCTATAAGGCTGATATGAGTTGGGATAGGGATCTTTGATGAAAGCCCTAGTGAGTTGAGCTGTTAGCCCAATGGTTGCACCTTTCTGACAATTCAAATTCAGCAGCAGCTCCACAGGAAAAAGATAGGCATTCCATGCTTTAGCAATGCACAGTGTCTGAAAACCCACTGGGGAGTCACCTATGAGAGGCTTCCAACTCAATAGCAATGCTTTAAGGGATTGAACAGCAATGAAAAAGTGATAAATTGGGACCTACTCGATAACAAAAGGGTTTACTTTCACCAGAGATCCCTTCCATATGTCTATGTGTTTCTAAATACTGATACTTTACATTTTTTGCATTATCTAAATAATTTTTAAGGGAATTCTCATGGTCTAGTGATAAGGAATTGTCTTGGCAACTCAGTGATACACAGTTCAAATACACTAGCTGCTTTGCTGGAGAAAGACGGACAATTACTTTCTGTGTAATGAACTGTTTCTGGAAATTTGCTGGAGGGTCAGATATGGGTAAGTTCTGAATAGATACAACAACAATAACTAATTTTAAAGCAACCCTTCATAAGCCAGAAACAGCTTGACATGCAAAATCATACAGTTTTCACAGAGAGAAGTAACAAATGAAAAGAATATCTTTATATTATACTGAATGAATTTTGATTAGGATGTATTTTATTTACACTACTCATTAGTAATTTTAAATTATACTTTCAAAACAATTACTGTAATTATGTATAATATTTGGTAATACTTTATTTAATATCCATCTGTTTCTTAGTCACTGATTCTGGTACAATAACTTAATTAAGTACAATAATGTATTATTTATTTTACTACTAACATAAATTTCATTTTATCAATATGCTAACTATTGATTTTGTATAACTAGTTTTCAAGGTAAAACACTTAAGAACAAATCTACTGATACAAATAAAATTAACAGTTTTTTGTATTTTATTAATGTTTTTATATATTGATATATATTGTATTTTCAATTTTAATTATGCATTTTCAGTATTATAATCTCATATACAAAAAGATTTTTCTTTCTCACATTAATGTATCTACTTTCCTATCAGAGTCACAAGTGGTTTTACTGCTGTGTCTTTCAAGTTGTTTAACAGTTTTGTGAGGTAGCCCAAAGGACATGTTTCTGGACATCATAAGGAATTCATGATTTGAAAAGGAAGTTTATTTTTTACTCAGACTTTTTTCCCCACAATATATGTTTACACACTGCCTTTAGGAATATCATCTACAAAATAGTACATTTAGCAAATTCTTTCAGAACTATCTTAAAATTTCCTGGTTATAAATTACTAAATGAGGAAACTGTAAATACTCACGAAACAGTAGATGGGTACAATTTTTGTGGTTTGGCATTGTGATTTTGCTTTGAATTTACATTAGTGAGGATAATATGATTAAGTTTTCTCAAACAAACTCTGATTTAGTAGATACAGAAACACCTAAGTACTTACAGTATTATAAATTCTGTAAGGAAGGACTGGGATGTACTTCATATTAAAAATAAAGACATTAATACAGATTTCTCATGGACACTTTATACTAAACATTAAGTTCTAGTTGTTGTCATTTTTAGGTGCTGTAGTGAACCTATGAACAACAAATCTGAACCCTGTCTTATCCTGTGCCATCTTCCCATTCTCTGACACACTTGAGCCTATTGCTACAGTCACAGTGTCAATCCACCTAATTAAGGATCGCCTCTTTTATATTATTTCTCTACGTTCCCAAGCATGATGTCCCTCTCCTAGCAATGTGCTCAAATTATTTGAGATGAGTTTTAGCATCTTTGCCTCCAAGGAGAACTCTCGCTGTACCTTCTCTAAGACTTATGTTTATTCTTTTAGCAGGCTGTGGAATATTCCAACACCACGACTCAAAGGCACTAATTCTTCTGTCACTCCTATTCATTGTCCAGATCTCAGATAGATAGCAAGTGATTGAAAAGACCGCAGCCTTAATGAGGCACACCTTAGTCCTCAAACTAACTTTCTTGTTCTTCAATAACTTTGAATGGTCCATGATTGCAGGCATTCCAAATGCAATATGTCTCCTTATATCCTGCTGGTATCAAGTGTATTTACTGATTGTGAATCTAAGAAAGATGTCATTGACAGTTTCCATTTTTTTCTCCATCTAATATGATGGTCTATCAACTCCCATGCAGTTCATTGCCTCTAAAAACCAGCTGGAGTGTCGCCTATGAGTCAGTCACGACTCTATGGTGTACAACAACAAAAATAGTAATCATGAAGTTGTCTATCAGTCCAGTGATAAGAAGTTTTACTTTTTTGATGTTGAGATGTAATTCATATAGAAGGCTCTAATCTTTGATCTTCTGCCCGAAGAGTGATGGTTTGAGTCTATTGAATTAGAAAAGGTATTTCAAAGTACATAGTAATTATAACAACTTTGTTGTTGTGTACTGTCAAGTTGGACCAACCCATAACTGACCCTCCAGAGGGTCTTCAGAACAAATGTACTCTTCTCAAAATTTAGAAAATTTACTCCTCCTGTACCACCACTCAGATCCAATTTGACAGTACACACACAACAATAATAATAAAAGAAATAGAAAATTTACAAATAATAGTCAAGAAAAAGATACATTGATCAAAAGGTATCTTTTAGACCCTCAATTCTTCTGAGTTTCTGCTTCTATTATCTTCTTTTAGATTATTTGTATACTCTTTAGAAAGATTCTTCCATTAATTATTATGACACATTTGCAGTCACTTAAACATTCATTTTTATCACATAGATTTTGCCACATGTAAATGGGAACAAGGAAACCCCAAAGGAGACATTTTCATAATAGTTCGGTGATGAACAAATGACTCTAGTAATCTCAAGAAGTCCTAATAAAATCTACTATGTAGTAAGGAAAATAATTTTTTGCAAGTGAGTTTTCAGAGAGAAGTCTCAAAAGTTTTCAAACCATGGAGAAACACTCCTGTTCTCTTCCCTAGAGAATTAGTTATAAGAGAGCAGTTTCCTCATTGTGGTGAGTCCTATTATTCTCAAAAATCATACATTCTCATTATTTCAAGGCTTTTGTAAGAGGCTTACACACAGCAGAAACTGTGAGAACAGCTCAAGATTAGGAAGGACTTTCTTTCTTTGTACATGGGTTATTTTGGGTCATAGACAAGTGGACAGCACCTAAGAACAACAGCAACATCTACCAGACAACAGTATGGTTTAATCAACTGCCATACTCTTTTATGTACAAAGGAAGGCACTTGAGATATACAAGTTAATAGTGCTTTGGTTTATATGTAAATGGAAAGTAAAGTATTTACTCTCAAGTGTTCAATCTGGCTTTAGTTAGAGTAACTAGAAATTGATACTTGAATATTTCTAGAATTTGAACCCAAGGACAATTGGTTAAGTCACTCTTCAGTCACAATCAAATCCAAAACATGGAATGTTATTTGTTTAACTGAATTAAATGGACTATTTCATTGTCTTTTGTTTACTTTCTGGTTTTATTTTTTACCACTGACTCATACCTTCTATTTATAAATGTGTTGTTGGAGTGATCAGTTCCAATTTTCACTCTTCTCATCAAGTTTATTTGTCATATATTTATTTTAAAATTATTTTACCTCTAACATTTTAATCAGAGAGAAAGGAAATGAAAAAAGAAAACTGTTTTATTACACCCAAATTTGGAAAGGCAAATTATTACTGCCTACTAAAGAGATCTTACCACTTACCTGTAGCACAATGAGGATTTCTATATTATGCTAAAACATTGCATAGTGCCAGTAGCTCAATTATATATACTTTTATACTTCATTACCCAAACTACCTCTCTCCCTGAGAAATCCAGAAATTTAGCTATGCCTCATTGATTCACAGTAGATATGCCAGTCTAGATGGAGTGTTTTTTTAAAAGAAAAATATCACAGAATTAAAAAACAACTGCACTCATTTACATATTCAATACATCGGTTGGTGTTCTTGTGTTATTGCACCAACCAAGCAAATGTCCCGTTTGTTGAAAGAAGATACTAAAGTCAAATTCAAGACCTTAACTCTGTGTCTTCTAATTGACCTTCTTATAAGACAGTCTTATTCACAGTTTCAGTTTACACAGCTGATTGTAGCTACAATCCATAAGAGAGTTTCCTGAAATTATTAAGGTGTCTATGGAGTCATCTCCGGAGTAATATATTATATGATCATCTGACTCAAAATGCCCCATGCCAGTCCATCTCATCTCTCCAATGCCTAGTATCCCAATATTTATGTGTTCCATTTCTTTCTTAACAATTTCTAATTTTCCTACATTCATGGTTCTCACATTCCATGTTCCAATCACTAGTGTCTGCTTACAA
>NW_006400132.1:163133-164530 GCF_000299155.1 Elephantulus edwardii
CCAATTGGCAGCATCAGGATGGATGGTGAAGAGACTGAGATTGTTCACAGCTTCAGTTTGCTCGGCTCCACAGTGAACACTCTCAGCACCAGCAGCCAGGAAATTAGAAGACGTATTGCCATGGGAAAATCTGCTGTTAGGGACCTCTCCAAACTACTGAAGAGCAATGGTGTCTCTCTGGAGAATAAGGTGCACCTGATACAGGCCATGGTCTTTGCAATCACTTGTTATGCGTCAGAGAGTTGGACAATGACTAGGGAGGATCGAAGGAGAATTGATGCCTTTGAGCTGTGGTGCTGGAGAAGAGTATTGAGGGTACCATGGACTGCTAGGAATACAAACAGGTTCATCCTGGAAAGGGTCAAACTGGGCTGCTCCTTGGAGGCAACGATTCTAAGGCTCTTTCTGACATACTTTGGATATGTTGCAAGAAGGGACAGGTCCTTGGAGAGAGACATCATGCTTGGTAGGGTGGAGGGACAGTGCAGAAGGGGAAGGCCCCCTATGAGGTGGATTGATTCAGTGGTTGGGTTAATAGGGATGGGTGTGTCAGAGACGGTGCAATTGGCACAGGACAGAGCAGAGTTTAGGGCTGTTGTACCTAGGGTCGCTATGAGTCACAAGTGACTCGATGGCACATAACAACAACAACAACAACATCCTTCGGTTGCAACCGGAGGCTTGAATTTGTTCTTCAGTTGGATTAGGCTTTTGGTTGTTTTGTATTTTATTTTTTTAGCTTGAGAAATGTGGAGGGAGTTCTTCTCAGTATTCCTTTCCTTTATTCTTGCATTCCAACATAAGTTTCAGAGATTTTTCTGGCGTCAATTTTGGACTTTTCTTACTCCATCTTTGTAATAGCCTTTTACTTTCTTCTTGAATGATATGATGTCATGCCACAACTGCCCTGATCTGTTGGTCATTAGTATGCAATCAATAAAATCTTTTCTTAAAATAGTTTTAATTTCATTTCATTGGGATACATTTAAGGACATATTTTGATTCTTATGAATTTGTTTTCATTTTCTTAGGCTTCAGCCTAAATTTGCATATGAGGTGATAACCTTTTCCACTGTCACTTCCTGGGCTGCTGATAGTGAGCTTTTCCAATGTCTCATTCCACAAATGTAGTTCAATCTAACTTTTGTATACCCCATCAAATGAACCTATGTGTATAATCACTGTTTATGTTTTCCCTTTTTATATTTTTCTTGATTTGTACACAATCATTCATATATATTATGTCTCATGTATGTACATTGTGTTTTATACAGTCATTTATATACAGTCATTTTATACAGTCATATGTAGTTGTTGTCAATTGCCTTCAAGTTGAGCACAACTCTTAGTGACCCTATGAACAAAAGCCCTGAAGCCTTTCTATAACTATTGGTATT
>NW_006400132.1:165395-169823 GCF_000299155.1 Elephantulus edwardii
AATTTCTCAATCCATTCATTTACTGATGGATGTTTAAGCTGTTTCTCTTTTTGTACTGTATATTATACTGCTATGAACACAGAAGTGCATATATCCAATCATATCTTAGTTCTCATTTCTTTGGGATAGATATATTACTAGCAGTGGAAGAGTTGACTCATATGGGAATTTTATGTTTGGCTTTTCGAGGAAATACTAAACTTCCTTCCAGAGTGGTTCTAACATTTTACAATCCCACAAGCAGTACATGAGAACTCAAACCTCTCTACATTCTCTGCAGTATTTATTTCTTGCTCTCCTGTTAAAGTTACAGCTGCTAATGGGAAGAGATGGTATCTCCTTGTTGTTTTAATTTGCATCTCTCTGATTGCCATTGATTTAGAGCACTTCTTCATGTATCTGTTTGTCTTCCTTTACGAAAAATCTTTTTATGTCTTTTGTTATTTTTATTTATTATCGGATTGTCTGTCTTTTTCTTGTAGAAACTTGAATTAGGAGACCTCTGTCTTTAATGTCATTGCCAAATGTTTTTCTCCAGTCTGTAAGCTGTCTTTGCATCCCTTTGAAAAAAGTGATTTTTTACATTTTTTCTAAAAATGATTATTTTAATGAAAGTTTACAGAAAGATTGGAGTTACATTTATCCATTCTTTCACTTATTTCATTTATTCATTGTTTTTCTCCCTTCTCTTCTTTTCCCCCTCTATTGGTATACTTTGTAATGCACCATTTCTTCATATTGTCAATTGTCACATACATAATGACCAATCATAGGTTTCCCTCAGATAGTCCTTCCAGAGACTTGATTTTTAGAAGGTCACATTTGTTAATTTCATCCTTTCCTGGTTGTACATTTCTGGCTATATTTTCAAGCAAGAGTGTAAATAGTCATTTATGCCATAGGCTGGGGCTTTTTAAAGTTTGGTACCATTTAAGGTTTTACCCCTTGGTCTCTGATCCACCTTGAGTTGATTTTTAAGTGTGGTATAAGTTGTGGATCCTGTCAGTATTCTGCAGGTTTATGGGCAGTTTTGACAGCACCTTTTGTTGAAAAGGTGATTGTATCCCCATTCGATAGATTTAGTTTCCTTGTCAAAAACCAATTTTCTGTAAGTATGTGATTTGATTTCTGGATTCCTTACTCTATTTAATTGTGTCAATATTATGCTGTTTTGGCTATTATGGCTTTGTAGTAGGTTTTAAGATCAGGGAGTGCTGTGTCTTCCGCTTCATTTTTGTTTCTCAGATGAGCTTTTCTCATTCAGGGATCTCTTTCCTTTCCACATAAATCTGCCCATTGCCTTTTCCGTATCTTTGAAGAATGAGTTTGGTGTCTGTATTTAAACTGCATTGAACATGTAGATTACTTTTGTAAAGGTTGCCATTTTCTCTGTCTCTTATCCATGAACAGATAATATTTCTCAATTTAGTTAAGTATCTTTATTTCTTACATAATGTTCTGTAGTTTTCCTTATAAAGGTCATTTGTGGTTTTAGTTAGATTAATTCCTAGATATTAAATCTTAAGGTTGGTTATTTTAAAAGATATTGCTGCTTTCTTAGTTTCCTTTTTGTGCTTTCTGTGTTGTTGTAGAGAAATCATGATGATTTTTGTATCTTAAACTTGTATTCTAGAGCCAAATTTTTCTCACAGATCTAATGAGATTTTTTTATTTTTGTACATTTGGGTCTTTCTGGGTTGGTATCATATTATCTGTGTACAACAACAAGTTTACCATCTCTTTGCCAGTTTCGAAACTTCTTATTCTCTTCTGTTGTCTTATTGTTTTGGCAAATACTTCCAATACATTATTGACTATAAGTAGTGATGGGGGCATACTTGTCTGGTCCCTGTTTGCAAGGGCCCTTAGGTCTTTCTCCATTGAGAATGATGTTGGCTCTTGGTTTTTTATTGTTTTATTTTAAATTTATTTTTATTTTATATTCGGTTGCGTACAAACTTCATATACATTGTGTTTCGTTCATACATGTTATAATTCACACATTCCATAATTCACATTGTGTTTCATACAATCATTCCCATACATTGTTGTGTGTGTTTTTTAATTAATCATCATTTATCTATGCTGATTCTTACTCTGTTTTTTCAGGTTCCCATTGAAGCTTTCTTAATTTCTTCACCCTAGCCCTCCACCCAACAAGCTCTGCAACCCTGTGTTTTCTCCGCACCCCAATCCCAGTCCTTTCCCCCCGTCTTCTCCACTCTTTGAACTTTTATGCACTTCTTACAGTTCTAGTTCCTTCTGTTTTTTTATAGTAACGGTCCTATGCAATAATTGTCTGTTAATTCACTCATCATGTTGTTCTGTAGCCTCCATATTATATAGTATTTTTCAAAATAGTTGTTCCTGAGTATTGCAGAGTATTCCACTGAGTAAATATACCACAATCTCTGCTATTTGTTAATAAACATTTGGGCTCTTTCCATTGGCTTTTGGTTTTCTATGCATACTTTTTACTATGTTGAGGACATTCCCTTCTATTTCTATTTGTTGAGTATTTTAATCCAGAAGGGTTGTTGAGTTTTGTCAAAGGGCTTAAAGGCTTTTTTGCACAATTTGAAAGGTTCATGTGGTTCTTATCCTTTGCTTTGTAAATATGATGAATTACATTGATTGTTTTGGAAACAGGGGTGGCATCCACTTCCTAAATAGCATGCCTCTGGAAAGTCTATGAAATTTGATAAATGTTGATAGTTCTAGAAAGGCTTCAGGTCTTTTGTTCATAGGGTCGCTATGAGTCATGTTCAACTCGATGACAATCATCACCACCACCAATATATTGATTGTAGCTCTTATGTTGAATGAACCATGCATGTATAAATTTTATTAATCTGACTTGGTCATGATGAATTATATCTATCTATCTATCTATCTATCTATCTATCTATCTATCTATCTATCTATCATCTATCTATATTGCTGTTGTTGTTGTTAAGTGCTGTCAAGTTGTAGACAACTCATAGCAACCCTATGAAGGAAGACCTGAACACTTGTATAACTTTCATAATGTTTCTAAGTTCATAGGGTTTCAGGAGGCAAGCTATTTCAGAAGTGGTTGCCAAACCTGCTTCCCAGCCTGTTTTAATTAGGGAGTTCCACCAAACACTGTCCATCATGGGTGACCATTTTCACATTTGACTCATCGGTGTCATAGTGTTTGGCATCACATCAACCATGAATTACCTCTGTAACTAAACCCCTTTGAAGAATGTTTGACCAAAACCAAAACCATACCTGAAAGCTGCAGATTAAATTCACCCACCTTTGGGTTGGTAGCATAACTTTCTAATAGAGACATATTTAATATTGAATGCTCTGATATAAAATAATCCTGCACAGATATGATAGTCAAGTGTTAGGGGGGAAAAGGAAGTTTGTCATTAGGGCTGTGTTCCAAAAGTGATGCTGTAGTGTAGATAATTCTAGCTTAATAGTTAAGGATCATGATATATATGGGTTTTATTGGCCATGCTTGCATCATAAAATGATTCTGGGAGTGTTTTTTCTTCTTTAAGTTATTTCTTTTGAAATAAAGTAACATTATTACATCTCTGAACATTGGTAGAATTCACCTGTGAAGCCATCTGTGATTGGACTTTTTTAGTGAGAAGTCTGTTCGATTTCCTCTTTTGTTATTTTCTAGTTTTATGACACTATCTGAAAAGATACCTTGTATTATTTTAATGTTTTTTGATTTGTTGAGGTTTACTTTGTGTCCTATGATAAGCATTATTTAAACTCCTGCTCTTCTGCAAATGATCTGGTTGTTCTTCTGCTTATTTTATGGACAACTTTGTTTGGCACAGGATCCTTGGCTGGCAATTGTCTTCTTTCGGCCTTCTTGTGTATGAAATACCATCATCTAATTTCTAACCTGTTTCTTCTGAGAAATCAGAACATAATCTAATTGGTTACCTTTTGTAAGCGGCTCTTTATTTTTCTTAAGCTGTTTTTAGAATTTTATCTTTATTTCTGATTTTGGCAGATTTTACCATTAGATGTTGTTGTTGTTATGTGCCGTCGAGTCACCAGTGACTCATTGTGACCCTATGTACAACAGCCCTAAACCCTTCTTTATCCCTTGTCAATCATATTGTCTCCAACTACCTTTCCCTATTACCCCAATGACTGCATCAATCCATTTCATCCAGGGTCTTGCTCTTCTGACTTTCCCTCCACCCTCCTAAGCATGACGTCCGTCTTCAAGGACTGATCCCTCCTTGCAACATGTCTAAAGTATGTCAGATGGAGCTTCAGAAGCCTTGCCTCCAAGGAGAAGCCAGAATGAGCTTGTCTTGATATTTTTCTTTTGGACTCTTTAATTTGTTTGGAGGTTTATGTGTGAAGTGGTTGTATTCTGGAAGTTGGGTTCTTCTTGTTTTGGTTGAGGGTCTGGTGTGTACTCTT
>NW_006400132.1:170563-171873 GCF_000299155.1 Elephantulus edwardii
TCCAGTGTTTTTAAAAAAACCAACAAAACAAAACAACAAACACCAAACTGTCATTTTGCTCTTGATATTCTGGGTTGTATTTTCACGTAGTCTATTGTTTTTATTTCTTTGTTGATTGTACCTTGTCTGTCTTCTGATGACTTTTAAAATTCTTGTTCTTCTTTATTTGTGGTTTAAATTTCTTCTTCCATCAATTGTAACTTTTTCTCTAGAAAATCATATAACTCTATGTTAATACATTTCTTCTACCTCTCTGTCTCAAGGGTATTCACTGGGTTTACCTTCTGGTCTGCTTTTTTAGGAGAAGGTTTGTTTTGCTTTTTCATAATATTTGAAGCTGCTTGCTGCTTTGTTGACATTTTGTTCTATGTAGGTTATTGTTAGTTTCTTATCTTAATGATGCTAGTGCTAAATTGCAGACTTTAAGAGTTGCACCTGATTCACTTTCCCAGTGGCAATCTTTCATGTTGGTCATCTATGGACATCTCTGTTACTCATTTCGTGTGCCAAGCTTTCAACCTAGTTTTTGCTTGAGGGGCAAGGATCTGGGGGTCTTTCCCTTTGACTAGCTCTGGTAGGCCTGCTTCTCTGTTTTGCCCCTAGATTAAGTTGTAAGTGAAGAATATTTTACTTAGGGAAAAGGCCTGGGAAGTGGTAAGGTCTCACCAGTGTAGGCTGAAGCCTTAGTTGATGTTGACTGATCCATACACCTTTTTCCTCTTTTGAAGCTGGTCAGAATGTAGTTCAATAACACTGAGAAGATAAAGGCCCAGGGAAGTGGCAAGATCCCAAGAGTGTATTCTCTAAGTCGAGCCAAAGTTAATGGCTGACCCATGTACTTGTCTCCTCTCCTGCAGGTAGTTGTAGGGAGCTGTTGCACATGAGTAGACAAAGGTCCAGGGAATTGGCAAGATCTAATAAGTGCATTCCTCAAGTCTCTAATGCTAATGATGAACCCACATACCTGTCTCTTCACCATGCCTGGTTGGTAGGGAGCTATTTCTGACTAAGCAGATAAATGCCCAGGAAAACAGCAAAGTCTGAATGGTACAGTCCCCAAGTCTCTATTGGTGCTAATGGCCCAGCTGTACACATGTCTCCTTACTTGTGCCTACTCACGAAGGAGCTGCTCTCGCCTGAGCAGACAAAGGCTTAGGAAAGTGGCAAGGTCTGAATAGTGCAGTCCTCAAGTCTCTGTTGATGTCAATGGCCAACTTGTGTACCTGCCTTCTTTCCTGTGACTGATTTTTCTCTATTTTCTAATATTATATTAGTTTAAAATCAGAAAGCTGTGAGTCAGGTTTAGATTG
>NW_006400132.1:176798-180942 GCF_000299155.1 Elephantulus edwardii
GGCGACTCGACGGCACATAACAACAACAACAACATAAATATTTATAGCCTTGGCAAACCTATGGGGCAGTTCAAGTAAAGGTAAGTAGCTTGAGTACACAAGTTGCTCAATTGGAGACAATAGGCCTATCTTCCTGTGCAAATTACAGCCTTTGAACCCCCCCCCCCCACTGGAGAAACAGCTATGAGTTTATTTCAACTTGACAGCATATAACAACAAATATACTGTATTAACTAATCCAATTGTGTTTAAAAATCTGTTGGACCCTGACTAAGTCTCGTACTTTAGAGGCTCGTGTGTAAAGCGATTGCATTCTGGAGAGTAAGTTCTCTTGTTTTAGTTGAAAGTTGAGTGTAAACTGGTTGTTTTATATTTTGTTCACAATCATTGGATTATCTGGAGTCAGCTAATAATAAGCTATAGTCTGGAAGCCTCTCATTTAAGTTAATTAGGACCTGATGGGTGAGCCTTTGTACTTAAAAGTCCATTGTGCCACGGTCCTGTGGACCTCAGGCCTGGTGTTAGTTGTTTTTAGGAAGAATTCTCTCCTAGTTGATACAGTACTGGTCCAACAGTTTGCTGCACTGAGGTAACTTGAGGTTACTGTGATGCTGAATGCTGCATCATTGGTGTGTCAGATGCCATAATGGTTACCTATGGTGGAGAGTGTTTGGTGGAGCTCTACGATTAAGACAAGCTTGGAAGCAGGTTTGGCATCCATTTGCTAAGCGACAGGACATTGGAGACTCTATGAACATTAGAGAACTGATGATAATTATGGAACAGGGTTCAGATCATTGGTTCATAGGGTTGCTATGCGTCATACTTGAAGACACTTAACGACAACAAAAACAGCATAATTGTTTATTGTTGAGTCAGAACTGGCTCATAGCTGACCATCTGGAAGGTTTCCAGAGGCAGTTAATGGTAGGAGATTACTCGTCTTTCTTACAAGGAGCAGCTGATGGATTTGGAATACATGCCTTTGGGATTTCAGTGCAGCTTCTTATCACTAGGCCAATCAGAGCTCTCTTTAGATATATATTTAATATCTTTGCTGTTGTGTGTCATTCATATTTGTTGAATGTCCACCAGACTTTTCAGATGCAATAATGTAAACAAATATCATTACATTGCTTTAAATATTATATTATAGTAAATATCATTGTAAGATATTTTCAATTTATAAAACATTTAGTCCTTAATAACTATCTTCAGGGGAAGAATTAATTTACTTTCCTTCTACCTTTCACTTTGTAAAGTTCCCCTCAACAAAACATGTCAATCCTAGGAAACATTTTCATTATCTTCACCCTTGAGCTTAAAAGTGCAATTGGTAATCATTCACAACAGTAACCTATTTTTCCCCCCATTGACTGCTTGCTGCCCATTTTCAAAGAACAATTACATGTAATCATATGATATGATATGATAGTGAATAAGACCTAATTTCCTTCTTATTAACCTTCTGTTAATTCCACAATCCACTTATAACAAAAATAAATCAGTCAAAATTTTCATCAGTGGCACAGTTTTCTCTCTGATTCAAAACCAAAAGCAATGGTTGATATGTTCATTAAATTCTGACTCCCTCCTCCCATGCCGTATTAAGCATTGCATGTATAATCCCTTTTAGAGAGAATAGGAAGCTCTGAAAAAACAAAATTTGAATTCTGTTAACTATAATGTATTCTTGAGAATAATGATTATTTTCTTCGTCTGTTTCAGCATCCAAATTTTATGTGTGTGTGACTATATAGTAAGTCAGGTAGATTTTCTGAGTACTTTCCTGTGCGGGAATGAAAACAATTGATGCTCAGTGACTACAGTAACCAAGAGACCTTAAGCTCATCTTATTTTAGACAACAATTATGGAAATGTGGACGTGATTTTAATTACTAGTCTAGAAAGTATTGCTGTTTTTCTTTTTTTTTCTATCCTTTACCCAAAAGGTTGAAAAAAATAATATTCTTTTACCACAAAATGTGTAGATTTACTGCCTGGAAATTATGTATACAATTTCAATTCATTTAGTAAAACATCTGTGTATGTGTGATATACAGAGAATTTATTGGAAGCACTAATCCACTTGGTGTAAATTATGGAAAATTATTCTTTTTACTTACTGCAAAACCTATAATTTATTTTTAATGAGCTCAATCTTCAAATAATAAAAGTCCTTGGACAGTGGCACAAGTCAAACCTCTTGTAAGCATAGTATTTAGAAATATTTCTTAAAGGTCAAACTAATTTATAAAATTTGTTTATTCTCCTTCAACCACTTTAATCCACAATCATTTGCACTTCTGTTTGTCCAAGAAAATCTCTAATAACATAAAGGAAAACAAAGCAATGACAGTTCTAGGCAAAGGTCAATGCTGAAAAGATTTTTAAAAGTTCTATTAATAAAGTTAACAATATATGATTTGCTCAAATGTTGACAGGTTGTATTTTAACAACTGCTCTTTAAACACCTACTACTCACGTATGGCAATTTTCATTGCTGTGATAATTTGGATTGCCACCATCGAAACGCCATTATTGAGACCCTGACACTATGTAATAGACATGCCTAGTGTTATATCTCAAATAAATGACAGGATTCCAGATTTATGGATTAATTAGGGCTTCATGAAAAATATGGATGGGGAAAACTCAAAATGACAGTCTGTCATTGTGAGGCAACTCACAAATTGTATACCGATTTAAACAAATCTGAAGTCAATCACTATTAAAACACAAATTAAGCATGATAGCTCATTTTTTCAATGTTGTTTTTTAAAAGTAAATTTTATTATAATACCCTAAATGTAAATAAATCGATAAAGTGCTACCCAAACATGATTTTTAGTAACTTTTCTACTACCTTCAAATACTACATACACACACACACACGCACACACACAGTCATAAACATTATTCCCAAGACACAAAGAACCCAGAAGAATTATCTCTGTTAAATCTTATCTTTTTAAAAATGATATTGTTGTTAGAAGCTGTAGAATCAGAACTGACTACTAGCAGATGCTTCCAGGGTTTTTTTAGGAGAAGATGGACAAGTTTGGGTTTTTTGTTTTGTGTTTTTTGTTTTTGTTTTCGGGTTTTTGTTTTTTTTTTGTGGAGTGGCTGATGGATTCGAATCTTCAGGTTGACGGTGCAACTTCTTATCACTAGGTCACCAGAGCTCCCTTTTAAAGTGATATATGGAATCTATATAGGAAACAGAAGTATACTTTTATAAGCTCTCATTATTTTCTAAATATAAGGATGATCATTGCAAAAGTAATTTCTAACAAACTTTTATTTTAAGCACATTTATTTTCCAGCTCTTACTTTTTAAAATGAACTATAGTATTATCAGTTAATTTGTTGAAGAGAATAAAAATCCTCTTAAATTTACCCCTCTTCTTTTCATCTTCAGCCAACTGAACTATATTTGCAGATTTTAACAATCTGATAAATTGACAAGTGAATCATTCAAACCTACACATCACCTATAAAATGTATAGAAATTATTCTGAAAGCTAAGAGATATTCTTAGCAACTATAACCTAAAGTACTTCATCGGACTTTAATAACAGCTAATAGGGTGAAGAATGGGATAATTTCACACAATGAGAGATAGTGCTCCATTCCTGTAAGTAGTTATATAATACCAATCAGAGTAGCACTTACTCTTTGACAAAAGATCAGATGAATACTTTCTGAGTTACTTAATTCACAGAGCAGATTAGACCAATAAGGAAAGTGAGTGTTACTAAGTATTGTTCAGAGGAAAATGTAGAGAATTAGGAGAGGACAGAGAGCATGTCAGTTTGGAGACAGCCTTACTCTTAGGCTACCTGGACACAGATTGCCTATTTAACCTGGTAGTGTTCCCTCAATGCCTGCTCAACTAATCTCTACAAGATTTAGGAATTTCTGAGACCAAAAACAATTTTAAGTATTTGTCTCTCATCCACTTGTCACAATTCAAAGTCATGCTTAAAGAGAGTAACTAATTATATTTGTAAAATTATCACAGATATTTAAAAAGAAATATTTGAGCTCTCTATAGTTCAAATAATTCCATCAATTCCTGGGGTCTTCTCTTCCCCCCCCCCACATCCACTGGACCAATTGGCAGCATCAGGATGGATGGTGA
>NW_006400132.1:181467-182959 GCF_000299155.1 Elephantulus edwardii
GGAGTTTAGGGCTGTTGTACATAGGGTCGCTATGAGTCACAAGCGACTCGATGGCACATAACAACAACAACACAGGCCTCGGAGCAGCCTGCTCTTCCTCTTTTGTCACCATTGCCTCTTGACTCTGTTATTTAATGAAATTCTTTTGTGTTAACCAATTCTTTTCATTACAGTGACACTATATACACCTTCCATCTTCTTTTAATGCTTTCTGAATCATCCAATATTCTTCCCAGGATATCTGTAAATATTGCAACTTGTAGATTGAATTTATTATTTAGTTCCTTTAGCTTAAGGACGAGTTCAGCCCTTTTGACTTTCTGACTACAGCTTCTTGTACACTTCATTATAATACTTTGCTTTGTCTTCCTAAACTGCCCTTTGACTTTATCACCAGTGTCAGATGGAACTTGGCAGAAACAAAGAGTACCAGAAGAACATCTATATGTGTTTCATTGACTAAGCAAAGGCATTTGACTATGTGGATCACAAAACATTGTGGCTGACCTTGAGGAGAATGGGAATCCCAGAAATCTTGATTGTGCTCATGTAAAACATATACTCAGACCAGGAAGCAGTCCTCAGAGCAGAGCAAGGAAACACTGGATCGTTCAAAATCAGAGAGGAGTTTGTCAGGTATGTATCCTGTCTCCATTCCTTTTTCATCTATATTCAAAACAGATCATTTGGAAGACTGGGCTTCATGAGGAGGAATGTGGCATCAGGATATGAGGAAGACTCATTAACAATCTATGCTATACAGATGACACAGCCTCACTTGCTGAAAATGGAGAAGGACCTGAAGCACTTGTTGCAGAAGGCCAAGGACTGAAGGCTTCAATATAGATTGAAGCTCAATAAAAAAAAAATTTAAAAAATTTAAAAAAACAAACAAAAAAAACACCGAAGATTCTCATTGCTGGGTCAAATGGCAGCACCATAATAAATGGGGGAGAGATAAAAATAACAACTGTTGTTAACAATTACAGTTTGCTTGGCTCCACAATCAACACTCTTGGCACCAGCAGGCAGGAAATCAAAAGAGAAAGTTCACTGGGAAAATCTGCTGTCAAGTATCTCTCCAGAGTACTAAGAAGCAATGATGTTAGTCTGGAATTTAAGGTGTGCTTGATCCAGGTCATGAGCTTTGCAATTACTTGCAATTCATCAGAGAACTGGAAAATTACTAAGGTTGACAGAAGAATTGATGCCTTATAGTTGTGGTGATGAAAAAGAGTCTTGAACATATCAGGGACCATCAAGAAAATAAATAAGTCTTTTAAAAAATTATTGTATTGATTTTAATGAACATTCAGAGATTTTGGATTTCCATTCATTCATTATTGCACTTTTTTCTCTACCCCCACCCCCAGTTCATTCCTCTCCTTGAAAAGCAAAAGAGAAACTTCTTCGTTGGTGTACAATCTTCCCCTCCGCCAGTACCCCCCTCCAAGTTTCTAGGATTTTGAGGCTCCATCTCACAAATTTTGGG
>NW_006400132.1:184079-185250 GCF_000299155.1 Elephantulus edwardii
TATTGAGATATATATATATATATATATATCCCACAAGCAATAGTAAGGCGATAGTAAGGAATTGTTATTTAAATAATATAAAACAAAATCCTACCTATTTAATATAGGTGTTTTATGTGACTTATGTTTACAATAAGGAGCACTGATGGTTTAATAGTAAGTAATTGTTCTGCCAATTTAAAGGTATGCGAGTCAAATCCACCAGCTGCTGTGCAGGAGAAAGATAGACAACCCACTCTGAAAACTTTCTGGAAGTTTGACAATAGGTCAATTCCGACCAAGAGTACATAACAACAACGCATATGATAGTGTTGCTGTTAATGTACCATTGTGTTGGAAGTGAATTATAGCTGATCTTATAGCACGGTTTCAGAGACTGCAAACTATACTGGAGGATATTTTCCATTATTCAAACCCTGAGAATCTGGTAGATTCAAACCATATGCCTTTGGGTTGGCTATTAAACTTCTTGCCACCAGGTCATGAGAGCTCCCATAAGAATATAATGGCATTTGGAAATGTAAAAATACAGAAAAGTGAATAAACACCAGATAATTGAACACTTATTTTTGTTGTTATTTATGTGATTAATGAATTATTCAGTCTTGGTCTTAATTTAAACTACCAGTATGATCAATTAAACCAGTTATATTTTCTAAAAAGTTTTAATATAACTGTTGTCAATAGATATTAATTACCTAGAGTCATACATCATACATTCCACTTAAAAATTATTACTGGATTTTTACAATATTTATCCTCAATTTTAGTAAATTCCAATCCTTTCTCCATACTTGCTCAATCTGTCTGCTGAGCAAGTAATTTGCCAAACTTGACTTTATGAAGAAGAAATTGACATCAGGATTGGAAGATGACTAATTAACAGAGCCTTGCTTGCTATAAGTGAAGAGGATCTGAAGCACTTGCTACAGAAGATCAAAGACAACAGCCTTCAATATGGATTACATCTCAACATCAAGGAAACAAAAATTCTCAACACTGGGCCAATAGGCAGAATCATGGTAAATAGAGAAAAAAATTGAAGTTGTCAGCAATATTAGCTTGTTTGGACTCACCATCATTAATACGTGTATCCAAGAGCTTGTACTGAGAAAATCTGCTGTCAACGACTTCTATAAAGTCCTAACTGGTAAAGATGTTAGTTTTTTTT
>NW_006400132.1:186575-187845 GCF_000299155.1 Elephantulus edwardii
CTCCTTCTGTCCTCCCTAGTCATTGTCCAACTCACTGATGCATAACAAGCGATTGCAAAGACCATGGCCTGTATCAGGCGCACCTGTTATCTATCCCTAGAATAACCTTAGTGGACTACAATGGTATTATAAGTTTTATGTTCACTGAAAGACTTCATATGGAGCCGGTATACTAAAATAGCTGAAGTTATTTAAACATATATAAAACAAATATCTGGTAATAGAATATAGAGCATTTTCTATGTTAAATAACTCAAGACTCAACTATTTTTGTATCCCATCATAATGAGTTCTAGTATCTACTATTAAGTTCTGCTACATCCAAAGTTATTACTGGAGTATTAAATCTACAAATCAGCACAATGATATGGAGAAAACAGCTAACAATTGAACACAACATATTTAAAAGAACCCTCCTAAAATTTTAACAGAGAATCTCCATTTCTATTTAATGAATCAGAAAAATAATGTTATAGAATTTGACTAGGTTATGAAGATGAATAGATGCCAGAGAAGAAACAAGTTAGCTCTTCTAAAACCACTATGATTATTGTACTATAATATATTTTCATTCCCCTTTTCTAGTTGCAATTAAATGATGCAAAGCAATCATCAGAAATAGTTACATGTGTGAAAAAAAATCTTTGTGATTTTATAACATTTATGCATTACCATCATTTTAAAAGCTAAAAAAAAAAGCCAAAACAAACAACTAAACCACAAAACTCTACATCTAAAGTACATTTCATTGTTAGAATACATTTAAAATTTTTTTTTCAGCTGTATATATTTTGTTAATGTTTTTCAGTTTTGGAGGTTCATTGCAATTAAATGAGGTGAGTGTGTGTTTACACACACACACACACACACACACACAAATACAAGTAGTATGATTGTTATTGATTGCCATCAAATTGGAACTGACTCACAGTTATCCTCCAAGGGGGTGGGAGCCTTTAAATCACATGAGAGGGGACTGTGCATTTTCTTCAGATAGACGTGTTGTTGTAGTTTTGTGCCGTCGAGTCGTTTCGACTCATAGCGACCCTATGTACAACAGCCCTAAACCCTGCTCTTATCCTCTGCCAATCTCACTGCCTCTGACACACCCATCCCGATTACCCCAGTCACTGAATCAATCCACCTCATAGAGGATCTTCCCCTCCTGGGCTGTCCCTCCACCCTCCCAAGCCTGATGTCCCTCTCCAAGGACCTCCTTACAACATGTCCAAAATATGTCAGACGAAGCCCCAGAATCCTCGCCTCCAAG
>NW_006400132.1:188720-190889 GCF_000299155.1 Elephantulus edwardii
AAAGGGTTTCCCATTGTGGATGGGTTTTGGTGGAGCTCCCTGACTGAGACAGACTAGGAAGCAGAATGGGCCATCTACATCCTAAGTAAAAGGCTTTTGAAAATCCTATGAACAGTAAACAAAGAGGATATTTATAGTAGTGTAGTAATAGACCCCAGATAGGAATTTATTTGCAATGAGAATATATTGCTATAAGGTGCTTATCCTTGGAGAAGGACATAATGCTGGGAATGGTGGAGGATTGGCGAAGGAGAGGCAACTCTTCCAATGGGCTCTTGTGTGTCAGGAAGAGTGAGAATGGCAGGACAGGACTGGTTTCAGATCTTTTGTTCATAGGGCCACTATGAGTCATACTCAACTCGGCGGCACCTAACAGAAACAACTAGATAGATAGATAGATAGATAGATAGATAGATAGATAGATAGATAGATAGAGACATATACATACACTCACACAAACATATCACAAAGCATGCAATTTCAACAACACTGGGGATAATGTGATTGTTTTCTCATGAGCTCAGTGCTTTCACAATATCTGTCCTAGAATGATAATCAGATAGTACTATAAATGTTAATATAATTGCAATCACTTCAGTATCATGTACCATTTGAGCACATAAATTTTAATAAATGTATTCTTACTAGTTAATCATTTTAAAATATAAACAGGCATCAGCATTGCAGAAAACATGTCAACAATTGGCAGTATGCAGATGACACTACCTTACTTACTGAAAGAGAAGAGGATTAGACACACTGAAGAAAATAAAAGACTATATAGCTTTTATCTTGGATTGTCTCTTAAAGTAAAAAATAAATATCTCATAATTGAACTGATAAGCAACATAATTATAAAAAAATAAACAGATTGAAGATGCCAAGGTTTTAATTTTACTCTGATTCACAATTCAGTGGTTTAATACATATAGAAATAATAGTCAAGAAATCTAATGACATTTTCCTCTGTGCAAATCTTCTGTGAAGTACCTCTTCAGAGCGCTAAGGAGCAAAGGTGCTACTTGAAAATTAAAGATGCGACTATCACAAGCCATAATAGTTGTGTGTGTGTTTTTTCCCTAATTGCTTCATAATTATGTGGAATTTAGACAATGAATACAGAAAATTAAATGAGAATGGACACCTCTAAATTATGATATTGGGAAAGAGTAATGGACATATGAACTACTGAAAGAACAAATAAATCTTTGTTGGAATAAATGCAGCCATAGTTCTCCTTAGATGCCAGGATATTGAGATTTTGTCTCATATATCTTGAGTGTATTGTCAGGAGGGTTTAGGCCATGAAAAAGACATTCTGCTTAGAAACTAAAGGATGTAAAAGAGAAGGTGGCTCTCAAGGAGTTACACTGACTGTAATAATATAGTGCTTTGGCACTGCAGAGACTGTGAAGATCACACAGGCTAGTGCAGAGTTTTGTACTGTGGTATAGACAGTCTGTATGAGTCACAGCTAACTTGATACCATCTAACAACAACACAATGAAAGAAATATATTTTTCCCTTTTTACTTCAAGCATCTATTAATCTGTTGGGTCAGCTCTGTTAATATCAACTAGGTTGTTGACTAATCTTGGCTTATTTCAGCAAAATAGTTCTTCAGGTGCTTTGTAATGACACAGGTGAGTAAGCCTAATTTTATAAGCACAATTCACATCTTAAGTGTTCTTCATGTTAACCTCCATTGTGGTGCTTGTTTTGCTTTTTTTTTTCTTGTTGTTGGTTGTTTTTTTTTATGTTTTAATTATATGCCCTTGAGTCAACTACAGCTCATACCAACCCTATGATCAACAGATCTGAACCTTGTCCTATACTGCACCATCCTCATTGTTTCAGGAAGATGAGACCTGGGGGAGAGAAGGAATTGAAGGAATCTCCAAAACACTTCAATTTAAAAGAAATTGGAAACACATTTATTTTATAAGTTGGCAGAGTAATCAGCAGGAACATATAATCAAAATGGCTGCAGGTCCCTAAATACTTTCGATTAGGCTTTTTCTAAGGAAACAGGTAAGGGTTTTCTCATTGGTTGAGCTTAAAACAATAGCAGGAAAAGAGCAGAAGGAACTTAAAAGGTGGGGGATAATGTCAGCTTTTTCCAGTTCTTCAGAAAGGGAAGAATGTCATATATTCAGGCACTTCTCTATC
>NW_006400132.1:191882-203445 GCF_000299155.1 Elephantulus edwardii
ATAACAAGTGATAGCAAAGACCATGGCCTGTATCAGGCGCACCTTAGTCTCCAGAGAGACACCATTGCTCTTTAGTACTTTGACAAGATCCCTAACAGCAGACTTTCCCATAACTATATGTCTTTTAATTTCCTGGCTATTGGTGCCAAGAGTGTACTTTGGGGAAATCCTTGAAAGCAGATTTTTCTCAATGCAATAAGTCTTCTGATTTCTTGATTGCTGCTATCACAGTACATTGATTGTGAATCCAACTAAATAAAATAGTTACCAACTTCATTCTTATATTCATCTATGATGATACTGCAATGTAAAACATCCTATTGGGCAAAGCAAATCACAAGAAGGGTTCATAGTTATAGAGTGGAAAATATATTCCTTCCTGAGAAATGATACAAAATTATAAATTACAGGGCAGGCTGAATAATTAAAATCAGTAACTGAATATGCCAGAGTGCAAATGTCTAGGACTGAATTTAGGATATATTGCAGAATTTTATGTACAGCAGAACTCATTGAATAGATATAAAATTAATAACAAAAGCAAACTTATAGTAATGTAAAGTGAACAATAATACTGGTGAGCAAAGTAGTTCTCAAACAAAATAAAAAGCTATACAAGATTAAAATAAAAACATATGTTCAGAACAAAGCTCAGAAGGTTAGAAGGGGTACACAATAGGGAACCTAGATACAGACTAGAAAATTGCTATACTGTTGTTATATACTATTGAAGGGACTATTGCTAATGTTATGAAACAAAATGTGCATAAATTAGCAAGTGGAAAACTAACCTGCTGTGTAGACTTTCAACCAAACCACAATAGAATGAAAAGAAAAGAATAAGTTTTAAACTACTGCTTTGTTCAGATATCTTTACTTCATGACAACTTTATATTCTTTGTTCTTATTGTTGTTTATTGCCTTCGAATCGAGTATGACTCGTAGAGACACTGTAAACAAAAGACGTGAAGTCCTTCTAAAATTATCAATATTTTTCAAAGTTCATAGAGTTTCCAGAGGCATGTTGTTTAGAAAGTGGATGCCACTCCTGCTTCCAAACCTGTCATAGTATGTTATTGTTCATTGAGTCCCCTGCAATGCATAGTGACCCTATATACAGCACTTCTGGATCCTTCCCTGTCCTGAGCCAGTCTCACTAATTCCGACACTCCAATCCCCATTGTCCTAGTTAATGTATCAATCCATCTTATCCTAGGTTTTCCTCTCCTGTGTTGTGTCTCCACCCTTCCAAGCATGATGTCCTTCTCCAAGACCAATCTCTCCTGACTCCGTACCCAAAGTAAGTGAGGTGGAGCTTCAAAATCTTAGCCCCCAAGGAGAGACTTGTTTTCACCCTGTCCAAGACAGACCTAATTGTTTTATTGGCAGACAACATTATGTTTAAGTCTCTTCTCCAGCACCACAACTCGAAGGCATCTATTCTTCTTCTGTCATCCTTATTCATTGTCCAACTCTCTGAAGCATAACAAGTAATTTGGAAGACCATGGCCTGGATTACGCACACCTTTGTATCTAGACTGGCATCATTGTTCTTCAGCACTCTGGAGAAGTCCATAACAGCAGATTTTTCCAATGCAGTTTGTCATTTGACGTCTGACTGCTAGTGTTAAGAGTGCTGATTGTGGATCTGAGCAAGCTGTAATTGTTAACAACCTCAATCTCTTCTCCATCTATCAGATGATGCTGCCAATTGGCCAAGTGGTGAGAATCTTTGTTTCCTTGATGTCAAGCTTCAATATAAAATGAAGACTATAGTCCTTGACCTTTTGCAGCAAGCGCTTCAGGTTTTCTTCAATTTCAGCAAGGAAGGTTGTATTGTGTGCATATTGTAGGTTGTTAATGAGTCTTCCTCCAATCTTGATGCCACATTCATGTTCTTTAAAAAACAAATAAATTGATCAATGATGCTTAATGTATGTCCATCTCTTACTATCTTAACATTGAGAAATTATCTGTTTTCTCAAATTACATTACATTATAGGTCCATGATTTATTGCATTTTCATTATGTCATGGTCTTCCATTGTGCCAGAATTATCAGTCTAAATTAAAATACAAAAATGACATCTCATAAATCATAGAACAGAAATTAAACAAGAATGCCCACTATCACTACTCCTATTCAATCCTTCATTGGAAGTCTTAGTGAGAACAGTAAGACAAGAGAAGGAAATAAGAGATATCCAAATTGTCAAAGACTGTGTAATGCTATCTCTAGTTTTACATTATATGCAGATTATATGATAGTATACTTAGAAAACACTAAAGATTCAGTTAAAAAAAACAAAAACAAAAATAATTGGACATAGTCAACTAATTCAGCAAAGAAGTAGAATACAAAAGTCGACATAAAATATAATTTGAATTTCACTACAGTGACAAAGAGAATACAGAAATAGGGTTAATTTAAACAACATCGATTATAATAGCTAACCATAATATTAAATACTAGGGAGCAAATTTAACTAGAGACACAAAAGACCTATACAATAAAAATTACAAAACCTTACTAGAAGAAACAGAAAGAGACCTAGGGAAATGGAGGCATATACCATTCATGGACAGGAAAACTCAATATTGTGAAAATGACAATGCTACCAAAGGCAATCTTCAAATTCAATGCAATCTCAATATAGATATCAATTCCATTCTTCAGCAAGATGGAAAAGGGAATTTCCAATTTTATCTGGAATGGAAAAGACCCTGTGAAAGAAGCCGATGCAACATGGTTGTGGCTGAATCCGCTTCATAAAGGAGAACTTCCCCCATCAATAATACCCATAGTACCATACAAACAAGCACACAGTCAGACATGCTATCTCACATACTCCTGCACCAGTCTCTACCAATCATTGGGTCCAATGTTCATTGCAAATTGACTTACAGATGTTACTCTCACATGTAGGGCATATTAGGAAAATAGGTTTGGGAGTGGAGAGGCAAAGAATATCACAAAATGCAAGTCTAAGTTTAGTCCAAAAGTCCCAGTCCAGATTAAGAGCAAGACACAATTCTTCAAGTAGTGAAAGTTCAGGTTCAGTTCATTAGCACATATGCCAAGAAACCTCTGTTTTCCTCAATCATTCAGCAAACTTTATCTCAGAATAGTTGCAAGCCAGCTTTTCCTTTAATCATCAAGAAGCAAAAACTTTTTACTGTGGCTCCATATCCAAGGTTCCTCTGTTTATGTTTTGCCACACAATGTCTTCACAACAGTGCCACATTCTCTTCACAGTCTCTCTACCACCATCTCTCACAGTTTGGGAAGTGTTTTATTATATAAATGTCATAGCTTCGGATGATTTGCAGTGTCATTTGTCCTCAGTTACAGTAGCTAGAGATCACACCCCCAACTAGGGCTAACACAATGGCTAGGAAAGTCCATTTCCAAGGGTTCTGACACCCCAAATATAGTGTAAGTAAAACACTTCCTAAAAAAGGAAACAATGTAGGAGGCATCACACTCTCAGATCTCAAATCCTATTACACAGCTGTGGTGGTCAAGACAGCATGGTACTGGTACAGAGACAAACACATAGACAAACAGAATAGAAATGAGAACCCAAGATGGCCAATAGATTTTTGACAAACGGAACTTACAAACATAATGAAAATGCCTACAACTAGGAGACAATAAAATAGATGAATGGGATCCTCTAAGAATCAAACCCCTATGCACATCAAAAACTTCTCCAACAAGTTATAAAAGGAAATACATAGACTGGGAAAAAATATTTGACTATGGCATAACTGATAAGGAACTCATATTAAATTTATAGAATACCACAACACCTCCAAAAGAAAAGGTAAGCAGCCCAATTGCAAAATGGGCCCAGGATATGAATAGACACTTCATCAAAAAAGAAATTCAGGTGACAAACAAACACATGAAGAAATGTTCAAGATGCCTAGCTATCAGAGGGATATAAATCTAAACAGTTATATTATCTCACCCCAGCAACAATAGCAAAATTCAACAGGGCAGCAAACAACAAATGCTGGGAAGGTTTATAGAGAGATTGGAATTTATTCACTGCTGGTGGCAATGCAAAATGGTACAACCACTATAAAAGGTGGTCTGACACTTTATCAAAAACTTATAAATATTATTTGACTCAGTAATTTTAGTACTGGGAATATGCCACAAAGAAACTAGAGCATGAATCAAAGAGATGTATGCACACCCATGTTTATTACTGCATTATTCACAATAGCAAAGAGTTGGAAGTAGTAACTCAAGTGTCTATCAACAAAGAGATGATATAAAAACTGTGGTATGTTCACAAACAAGAGTATTATGCAGCACTGAGAAACAATAAAATAGTAAAACACTACACAATTCAAGTAAGCCTGGAAGGTAATTTTCTGAGTAACAAAAGGACATGGGAGTTTGGGGGGAGAGCAGGAAAAGGAAAAAAGACTGATATTTAAATGTGGGAAAAACTACAAACTAGATAAATTTACAGCTATAGGGAAGCACTGCTGCTGGGGGAGGGGAGGTGTGCATAGAACTAGCTAAATGGAAGCTAATCAGAACCTAAAGTGAAAGGAAACCCTCCTCAAGGAAATACAAAGGAAAAATTCCTTTCTGTTTGCTCCAGTCCTATTGTCTTCCAAATAACCCCGTCTTGATACTTTTAATTGTTCTAGTGGTGCATGACTCAGAACAATTCTATCAACAACAGCTCTGAATCTTGTTCAATCCAGTGGCATCCCCATATCTCTAATATGCTGGGACCCAATTTACAGACAATGTGTCAATATACCTTGAGAGTTTCCTCTCTTAATCTGATTTTACCACTCCCAGTGTGAGGTCTTTTTCAAAAGACCACTGGGCAGATTAGCAACATCTTGATGGACAGTGACTAGATTGAGATTAACAGCTTTAGTTTGCTTGGCTCTGTAATCAACACTCTTGGTACCAGCAGCCAGAAAATCAAAAGACAAATTTCATTGGGAAAGTCTGCTCTCAGAGACATCTCCAGAGTATTGAAGAGCAACAGTGTCAGTCTGCAGACTAAGGTGTGCCTGATCCAGGCCTCGGTCTTCACAATTACATGCTATACATCAGAAAACTGGACAATGACTAGGGTTGATAGAAGGATAATTGATACCTTTGGGCTGTGGTGCTGGACAAGAATATTGAATATACTGTGTACTGTGAAGAGAATAAACAAGTTCGTACTGGAGAGAGTGGAATCAGGTTGCTACGTGGAGACAAGGGTTCCGAACCTCTGTCTGACATACTTTGGGCATGTTGTAAGGAGAGGCCAGTCCTTGAAGAGGGACATTATGCTTGAGAGGGTGGAGGGACAACACAGATGGGGAAGACCCTTAATAAGATTGATTCGCTCAGTGACTGGAGAAATGGAGGCAGGAGTGTCGGAGACGGTGAAGTTGGCTCAAGATAGAGCAGGGCTTAGGGTTCTTGTATATAGGGTCGCTATGAGTGGCAGGTGACTCAACGGCACAACAACAACAACAAATCCTCCTGAAAATGTGTCCAAAATATGTGAGAGGAAGTTTCAGTATCTTGGTTTGTAAAAAAGTTATACTTCTTCCAAGACAGATGTTTGGTTTTACAGTACCTCATGTCATATTCAGTACTCCCTGCCAACACCACAGTACAAAGGCATCTTTTCTTTTCCCCCCTTTGGCCCAACTTTCAAATTCATAGAAAGTAATTGAAAGAAGAGGATTTGGATCTTGCTAATCTTAGTCTTTAAAATTACATTATTGCTCTATAGAACTTGAAAGAAATGCATGACCAGAAATTTCTCCAAAGCAACACAGCTTTTGATTTTTTTGCTGTTGGTATAATAGATGTCTATTTTATTTCCAAGTATACTGAAATATTAGACAACTTCATTTTTTTCTCCATCTGTCATTACGTTGTCTATTTGTCCAATGATGATTTTGTTGTGTGTGTGTTTTTTTTTAATTGTCAGTGATTTTCTTTCCACCCCCACCCCCACCCCATATAATACGAAGACATTGAAAATAGTAAGCCTAAGATCTGAACTCAGTTTTGTCATACTTTGGATTTCATTTCTTCTCTATCTCATAGTATCAATTTCCTCAGATAATCAGGATTTTAATCACTGTAATTTGAGTTTCCTCAGTTCAGGAAACTGAAAGATAGGTGTTGTACCTCTAAGAGTAAACCATAGAAATAGTGATGCATACAATCGTGGCACAAGACAGGCCTCTCTGGCCCTGCCTGAGGAGGTACATGGGGATGGAGATCTGAGCACCCTAGCAACCTTGCTTGCTCAAAGAAAGAAGAACTTGAGACACTTGCTGAAAATATCCAAATCTAAAGCTTTTAATATAGATTATATCTCAACATCAAGAAAACAAAAGTCCTCACCATTGGACTAATATATGATATCATGGTGTTGTTGTTAGGTGTTGTCAAGTTGAGTATGACTCATAGTGATCCTCTGAAAAATAGATCCAAAATACATCCTCTCCTGTGCCATCCTCACAAACTCTGACACACTTGTGCCCATTGCTGAATTTACTGTGTCAAGCCATCTGGTTTAAGTTCTTCCTCTGTTTTGTCCTTACTCAACCTTTCACTCCAAGGAATATCCTCTCCTAAAAATATGTGAGACAAAAGTTTACCATCTTAACCTCAACAGAGCACTGTGGCTACATCTTCTCCAAAACATATCTGTTCCTTAGCTAGGCCATGGATGATCAGCACTCTTCTCCAACATTACAATTCAAAAGCATTAGTTCTTCTGTCATCCTTATTTATTGTCCAGCACTCAAATGCATAACATATTATTGAAAATACTATGGCCTGAATCAGGCACACCTTAGTCCTGAATGTGACATCATTGCTTCTCAGGTATTTGAAGAGGTCCTCCTTGACTGCACATTTTCCTGTAGCAAAATGTCTCCTGCTCCTCTGAATGCTGGTATCAAGTTTATTGATTGTGGATCCAAGTAAAATGAAGTCATTGACAGTTCCATTTTTTTTCTCCATCTATCATGATGTTGCCTACTGGTCCAGTGGTGAGAAATTTTTTTGTCTTCTTGACATTGAGATGTGATCCATATTGAAAGCTTCAGTGTTTAATTTTATGCAGCAAGAGCTTTAAGTTCTCCTCACTTTCAGTAAGCAAGGTTGTGACACCCATAGAATGAAGATTATTGATGAATCTTCCTCCAATCACGATGATACATTCTTTCTCCTAGAGTCAAGCTTTTCGTATAATTTGCTCAGCATACAGATTAAATAAATGAAATGGAGCAAAGTATACAACCGTAGTGCACACCTTTTCTAAGGAGCACTGAGGAGTGTTCCTGTCCTCCTCATCACTTTCTTTAAAATTATAGGCTTTTTTTACAGCTTTATGCTGTAGTCACAATAGGTTATGAAACATAAGTGATTTCTTGGTGTTGAGAGGTAACTGCCATGGAAAAAATTTTGATATCTCTGTTCCTCTAACAGGAAGATATGGAATTACAGCAGAAGCAGTACATGTCTGGAAAAAATAATTTTTCTCATTATCCCCTCCCCGTGGATTTTTACATTTTCTCTTGTTATGTTTACACTGAATATTTTCTGGATATTAGGCTATGTATACTATCTCCTGAATGGCTGAGTTTCATTCAACTTGAGCCTCATGCCCTGGAATCAGTGTTGTCACCCATTCACATACTTATTAGCAATTTACACACGGAGTTTAAAACTGTAGAGCAGCTGTCTTAAAATTCTTATTAAATTTGCCTTTTTATTTTAGTTTTACATGTGAAGATCAATCAGTCAACAATGTATGCCCTAGTATATATTTGCCATTCTTGCTACCTTCCTACCTCTCCAGCACAGGTTCTGAGCTACCTAATCTGCATTATCTGAATCCCATTCTCAGCCAGTCAATCTTACACATGCCTCAGAACTGCTGTGACTCTTTTCTTGGGGTGGTGATAGGGTGTTTTTGGGTGGGAAAGCTGGTAAGGAATCCTGCATGAAGGAAGGTTTGGAAGTGAACAATGGTTCTTGATGTTCTCGGTTGGTGGTACAATGGTATGTTGGGTGGATGAACTGAAAGGTATTCTTACTGATGCATTATTGTGTGTTGAGGGCAGTGACAGTGGAAAATGGATATAGACTTTTCTACCCATAGCCAGATTCTTGAATTTTCCTTTTGCATCAGAGCCAGCCATTTATATAACTGTTTATAGTTTCATCCATCAATTTATAGCTTCCCCCTCTTAGTTGTGATGTATGTTAAAAAGAAACTGTCTAGATTTTTCTGTAAAAGACAAACTGAATAATGAAGTTTCATGATTTGTGAATCCTGATCTTAAATGTATTTATTCCTGTACCCTTATAATAAATCAACAATGCAACTCCTCTTACCAAATTTTATATTTAAGAAGTGTCTACTCACCTTAGCCTCTAGAACCATTTTCTTTTTGTGTGGGAAGGCTTTGATGTCTCACACTCATAAAGAACAACAAAATCCTTGGTCTCAGATATAACCTAATACACTGCTGTTTAACAATTTCTGATTTATTACAACTATCATCAGGGTTCCAGTACTATCAATCCTAACTGAAGTTCTGATAGGTAATAACTTACCTTAGGGTAAGCTGTTGTTGTTGTTGTTAAGTGCTGTCGAGTCATGGATGATTCATAGCAAACCTATGAACGAAAGACCTGAGCACTGTTCATAGAGTTTCCAGATGCAAACCATTTCTGAAGTGGATGCCACTCCTGATTCTAAGCTTGTTTTAATTGGGAAGCTCCACCAAATACTGTCCACTATGGGCGGAAAGGTTAAATTCTAACTATAACAACCATGTAAAAAACCTGTACCTGGTGAAAGAACAGTATGTATTTAAAGCTCAAAGCTGGAGAAAGAGTTCTATTTTCATATCTTTCCATGTTGGAAAGCATTTAGGGCCATATTTATAACAGTTCCTTGACATTCTTTCTTGGGCAGAAACTTTCATTCGTTTCAGAGATGTAAAACTATTTCATGAATTATTACTATCAGTCCTTGATATTCACGTCATCATATGTGAATGTAGTTGACAATCTAGCCTATGATAGACCCATCAGTTAATTTAATGGAAAGTCCTGTATACTAACATTGAAACAGTCTTAGTGTTCTAGTGATGTTGTAACAAACAAAAATATCACCAGTAGGTAGTTTTAAAGAACAGGGTTTTGTTTTGTCTTATTGTTAGGGGGTCTCAGGTGGCTTAGTGGTAAGGAGTTGCATTGCCAACTCAAAAGCACCTGGTTCAAATTTACAAGATGCTCCGTGGCGGAGAAAGTTCTGTGGAAGTAACAACTGCCTCTGAAAACCCATTGGAGGGTCAGTTATAAAACATCTGATTTAGTGGTACACAACAACAGTTCAGGGGCCTAGAAGTAAAAATTCAGAGTACACCATGGTGGAATGCGCTCTCGCGTTCTCCTTTTCAGTTTTTATCTATCTTGGGATTGTGAACACCATGGTTGGTACAACTTAATTGGCAATAGTTTTCCCCTATCTGTGGTCTTCTGTTTTCTATGCTGTCCTTTTTATCACTCAGAGGAGATTAGGTTTCATATACATGTTGTTATTAGGTGTCGTTAAGTTGAGTACAACTCATATTGACCCTGTGAACAGGCAACATGAACTCTGCCCTATCCTGTGTTTTCATCACGTCTGACACACTAGAGCTCATTGCTGTAGTCACTGTGTCAATCTATCTCATTCGGGGTCATTCTCTCCTTCACTTACTCTCCATCTTTCCAAGTATGATAGCTCTAGCCAAGGAATAGTCCCACCTAGTTACATGGCCAAAGTATGAACGATGAAGCTTCATCATCCTTGTCTCCAAGGAGAACTCGGATTGCACAATTTCCAGGGTGAATCTGTTTTGTTTTTTCTTTTGGAAGTTCCTGGGATATTTAGCACTTTTCTCCAATGCCACAACTCAAAGTCATCAAGTTTCTGTCATACTTAATTATTGTCCAGTTCTCAGGTACATAGCAGGTGATTGAAAATCATGGCATGAATCATGTACCTCTTAGTCTTCAAACTTACATTAATATTTTTCAGCATTTTGGAGAGACTCTGACAGCAGACTTGCCCAATGTAATACTTCTCCTGATTTCTTGACTGCTGGTACCAAGGCTATTGATTGTTCATCTAAGAAAGATTAAATCATTGTCGATTCCAATCCTTTCTCCACCTATCATTCCATTGACTATTGGTCCAGTGGTAAGGAACTTTATTTTGTTGACATAGAGATGTAATCCATACTGAAGGGAGTTCTGCAGGAAGAATTTAATACTCTCTTCACTTTCAGCAAGCAAAGTTGTGTCATCTACATAACACAGGCTGGTTTTTGCTTTGTTTTGGATTTTTTGCTTCATGTGCAGATTATTTGTTTATCTCAAATTTTATACTGATTTATTTACTAGGTTTGAACATATTATTTTTCACAAAAGATCCTCCCCTTTCCCTCACCCCACCCATTCATTGAATTTTGCAACCCTATGATTAATATCCTACCCCCCATCTTCAACTCTTTATCCCCTCTCCCCCAGTTTGGATCCTTATACTCATTCTACTGTAATAGTTTTATACAGTACTTGTCATTTTTTGGACTGAGTTAGTTCACTCAGCCCTCCCAAGTTAGGTAGTAATTTACAAAATCATTGCTCCTGTGTGCTGCATAGTATTCCATTGTATGAACATACCACAAATTCTCAATCCATTCATTTGTGGCTGGACATCTGGGCTGTTTCCATGTTCTTGTGATGGGAAATAATGCTGCTATGAACATTGGTGTACAAGTTTCCATTTGAGCCTCTGTTCTCATTTTCTTGAGGTATATTCCAAAAAATGGAATAGCTAGATATGTGGAATTTCTATGTTCAGTTTTTTTAAGAAACATCAAACTGTCTCCCAGAGTGCTTGTACCATTGTACAACGCCACCAACAATGTAACAGAGATCCTATCTCACCACATTCTCTCCAACATTTATTACTTGCTGTCCTGTTAAACTTTGCCACTGCTATGGATGTGAGATGGTATCTCACAGTGTTTTTTATTTGCATCTCTCTTATTGCCAGTGATTTGGAGCATTTCTCCATTTATTTGTTGGCCATAAACACAGGCTGTTGAAGAGCCTTCCTCAAATCCTGATGCCACATTCTTCTTCATGTAGTTTGGCTTCACAAACTATTTGCTCAGAATTCAGAATGAATAGATACAGAGGAAGGCTACACCTCTGATGCATACCCTTCCTGATTTTAAGTCATGCAGTGTTCCTGTTCTTGGTTCAGACAACAGCTTCTTTGTCTAGGTACAGATTTCATTTTAGCATAATTAAGTGTTCTCCAATCCCCATTCTTCTCAATGATAACCAAAGTTTGTTAAAATAACCAAAATCTCTACTCCAAAAGCAGGTTACATTCACAAGTATAGGACTTGTTATATGCTGTCAAGTTGGGTTTAACTCATAGCTGAACTTCCAATGGTTTTTCAGAGGCTATAAATCAAAATAAGGGTATTTTCCATCTTTC
>NW_006400132.1:203679-220420 GCF_000299155.1 Elephantulus edwardii
CCATCTTCATGATCTTTAATATTCTTAAACCAATTGTTATAGTCACTCTGTCAATACAACCTGTTGATGGTCTTCCATTCTTTCTCTGACCTTTCATATTTCCCAGCATTGTGTCTTCTTCTAAGAGTGAGTTCCTCCTGGGAACATATCCAAAGTATGTGAGACAAAATTTAACCATCCTTGACCCTAAAGAACACACTGATTGCACTTTCTCCAAAACCGACTTGCTTGATATTTTGGCAGTCCATGGAATATTCAGTACTCTTCTTCAACACTACAGCCCAAAGATATCTGCTTTTTTCCTTAATTCAATCTTATTCATTGTTCAACTTTCATATACATAAGAGGTAATTAAAATGATCATGGCTTGCATCAGGCACACTTTAGTCTCTAAACTGAGGTTAATTTTCTTTAGAACTTTGGAGAAGACTTTGACAGCAGATATTCCCAGTGCAAAATGCCTTTTAATTTCTTAACTACTGTTACCTATGTAGCTCATAGGTCAAATAAAATTAAATCATTGACAACTTCAACCTTTTCTCCATCTGTTACACTATTGCCTATTTGTCCAGTGGAGATGATTTTAAGATGTTTTTTTAATGATGAAATGTAATTCATATTGAATGCTGTAGTCATTGGTCTTCTGAAGTAAGTGTTTCAAGACCTCTTTATTTGTCACAAAGTTATATAATTTGTATAATTGCTCCATAGGAGTCAGACTGACTACTACTATGTAAAAAGTAAATTAAGAAGCTCAATATCAGTAGTCTAAACCAGATCAGGGGCTCACTATGAAACAGATTATCAATTACTCATTTGCAAGTTCAAATTGAAGTTAAATTTTTTAAAAAGTTGTCTATGAGGACCAAAATATATCCTTGAGTCTATTTTACCTAAATTTAGAACCATCTCAACAATAGATTTGACACATTGAACAGTAATGGTCAAAGGCCAGAGGAGGTGTGGAATATGAAGACCATCATCCGTAATAAAATCAGGTCATTACAAATACAGAAGGGAAAGAAAAGACTAAAATTAATGTCAGAGTTTCTGAAAATTGCACTAGAATGAAGAGAGACCAAATCAAAGGGAAGACTTGTTGAAGTAAAAGATGAAAACATAAAATTTTAAAGGGCAGCTTGTGAATGCAAAGCAAGGTGTTACAATGCAGTGCTCAATGAGCTGAGGTTAGAAAGTTGAAAGAGAGGAATATAATCAGCATAACTCAAGCTGAAAGACCTGAAAAGCTAATTCAAGGCTCAAATAGAAACACTGGAGGATTTTGTGCACAAAATCTTAAATTATTCAAAATAAAATGGAAGGAGTACACAGTCTCTGAACCAAACACAATTGGTCAACACTGAAACATTTCAGGAAGTAGCACATGATCAAGAACGGATAGGAATGCAGAAAGAAGTACAAATTACACTGAAGGGATTAACAAAAATACAGCCTAGAGATTGAGAATAATAATTGGCATATTTCAATACTTCAAATGAAAACTTGGAGATGCTTATTAGTGTATGAGGAGAAATTTTGAAGACAACTAGCCAACTCCCTGCAAAAGATCCACATTTTCTCTCATTCCTAAGAAGATAAATCACCAGAAAGTGGAAATTATTGAACAATGTAATTAATATCACATGCAAGTACAATTTTCCTGAAGATTATTTAAAAATATTGGAATGGTACATTGACAGGAAACTGTCAGAAATGAAAATTAATTTAGAAGAGACTGTGGTACTAGGGATATCATTGCCAATGTTGGAAAGATCTTGGCAGATAGCAGAGACAACCAACGTAGAAAGAGCAATGGCCATGTGAGGATGGCCATGTGTGACCTTTACAACTTCACAAAGGGTTACTGTGCCTGTCAACAGCATCATCAATATAAAAGCAATTCCCATGAAGTTAGACATGTCCCTCATGTTCTACTCACCTCAACACCAGTCTCCCTGATTTACCAGTTTCACAATCCAATGTGATGTCTCACAGACCACAAAGAACCACATTGTGGAAGTCAAAAGGTTATAATCCAGGTTAGTAGTAGAATACATTCAAGACAGCTTTGGACATGCGTTCACAGGAACCTCAGCTTTGGACATGCGTTCACAGGAACCTCAGCTTTGGACATGCGCTCATAGGAACCTCAGCCTTGAGACTTGTGGCTTTAGGATCCTGTTACAAAGTTCTCAATCCTGTCAATATTGGCCTTCTCCTCCTCCTCCAAAATTGTTGCATTAATTTAGGCAAAGGCTTTTCTATTAGCTCTGGTTCTGTCCATGGGGAGCAGTAGTCCCAACGTCTACTCTGTCTCACATTTGGTCTTTAGTTCTCTGCTGTGGCTGAAATGGTTGCTTCTCTGGTCCTGAAGGATGAGTTGCATTCTCTTGCTGCTGTGGCTGCTGTTGTGGCTGCTGCTGTGACTGCCTCTTTGTAGAAAAGGGAAGATCATTCTCTTCCTGCTGCTGGACAATTCAGTTTAGTGGTGCTACTAGCCAATTCCTTTGTGGATTGGTGAGATAGCATAATATGCCCTATACACATATTTCTGCCCATCCAAACGGTTAAGTCAGGCTGGAAAGTGGGACTGAAAGACAAACTCTTAACTTTATAACCAGAAAGATGTATATTTGTGTTTCATTGACTGTGCCAAAGCATTTGGCTGTATGGATCACAGAAAATTATGACTGACATTGAGAATGAGAATCTGACACTTAATTGTTTTTATGAAAAACCTAAACTTAGACCAAGAAGCTATTGCCCAAACAGACTAAGGGAATACTTCATCTTTTAAAATCAAGAAAGCTATGCATCAGAGTTGTATTTTTTTTTTCCTTTTTCCATACCTCTTAAATCTATATGTTGAACAAATAATCTGTATGGGAGTTAGGATGCAAAAATGTATATTTTTTATAGCAAGTTTTTATTAACAAGAAAGGCTTCCTTTAATTTACTTAATTTATATTTTTAATACTAAATAGGATAAGATGCTCAGTAAGCCCTCGTGTTTTTATTAATTTACAGTCTAGTCCAGTTTTGGCCTCTGAATGCAAATGCTTGCTGTATGTTTATATTTTAATAGGCCAAAGTAAAATTATTAGCTATTTTTAAAAGGTAACTATGTTTGAAACTTTTTTTATCATTAGAACATTACATCTTTTCCAGAACAATTTACAGGAATTACACAAAACAACTGTTATCAAATAACAGTATTCAGCAATGTTTTGTTTAGCTGAAATGTTAGTTTCAGTTGTAAAAACCATCTCTAGGTACAAAAAATAATCAGAAACCTTATTGGCTTTAACTTGCTTTTACAAATGTCCTAAGAAATCTTAAGCTAAACATTACTTTGAATACAAAACCCCAATAACTTTTTAATAACTTGGCATCTGATCTCTGTAACTTGTGTACACGCATTAAGTCGTCCCTAGGAAATCAGGCTGGTTAACACATTAAGTGTTAATAAAAATAAAGGCAACAACTAATCAATCACCTTGTAACAGAAACAAAGCAACAATTTCAAGTATTGGTGGCATTAGTGCTGACACACTAACACAGTGCTCTGCTAGAAAGGAGGATACAAAGACTGGATTGTTTTCTGACTGCAGCTGCCCTGTGGCCGCTCCAACAAGGCTTTCTCCTAAAGGAAAGCTGCAGCACATCAGGTTCAATCAGCGCTTAACAGGAGCCAATCCTGGTGGGTGTCTTCCCCACCACCCCCTACAACCTGCACTGGTGCTGTATTATTAAAAACATTAAGTACCTGAAATTTATGCTTCATCAAGAGAGTGTTTGAGTAATTTCCAATGATGTACAGCTCTTTGGGTAAAGAAAGTTCTGTGGTGGCAATTATGTAAAAAAAGTTATTTAAACAATGTGACACATCAGGTATTAGCAATCACAGAGCCTTGATCTGGACACCTGGTCTCTTAAGTTAGTCACACTGTGAAATGCTAAAAGATGTGCCCAGCTGATCTGTGAAGTTTACAGAGCTGCAGAATTCAGGGAATGACTACTTTTCTGTTAACCTAACCAGCCCATATAGAGCACACGAAATCAAAAGACTCTGGAAGGCATTACAGATGCAATTAATGAATGGGTAATGCTTTTTGACTAAGTTACCAATTATCGGCAAGCCAATACAGTACTTTTAAACACAATAGAACCCTATCTTGTTGGAATTATAGATTATTTTGGTGAAAAGTTTCTCTCGAGAATTCTCACCAAAATACCAAATCAAAACACTGGTTTGAACAGAATAATTGAGGCAAATCAATATTGCTTTGAAAAGTCCCAATTTTTCCCTTTAAGTGAGTTTCTCGGTGAGTGCCAGCAGCCTGTGGACCCGAGTGGCCCGGCTTTATTATGGTGCTGGTCAAAACCCAGCAGAATTCCCACAACCTGGAAGTTTCACCCTTTAATTCTAGGAGACTCAATATGGCATTATCAATTTCAGTGCACTTTTTCAATAATCGTTACATTTCCACAAAAACACTGGATACCTCGGAATTAGACTGTCATCAAACAACACTATTTTTTTCAATGATCCCTTAGTTTGAAGCCCTGCACCTCTTTGTTTTTATCAAAATCGCACAGACACTGTCCAGCTTACTTTAAAAAAAAAAAGTCCACCTAAAAGAGTTGTAGTTCTTAAATTACCAATAAATACACCACTGGCTTGGAGGCTTGGGGCCTGCCGCTGTGCCTCGTGCCACTGTCATTTTTCTCCAAACACTGCGGCTGCCATCGTGTCCTTATGCTTCCTCTAGTGGAGGCCGTCAATTCTTTAATCTCAGCGTTTAATTTGTTTATTACCCATTCCATGGCTTCCCGACCTTTACTAGCGTTGGAAGAGATGGTACTCGCCATCGGACTTTCCAGGTAGCTGCTGAGGCTGACGCCCTTGACGGTGATGATGGCTTCCTGAGTGAGAATCGTTTTGCCCGGGTGCTGAGGATGAGGCTTGAAGATGAGCCTTTCGTCCACGGAGACCATATTTGTAAAGGAAATATTAGTGGACTTCAGTTGCATTGTTTTCTCTACTGGGTCAACTACAGAATGCTCCTGCACGTAGGTCTTTGTTCGAGTTGCGCTGATAAGAGATAGCACCACAGAGGGCTCCGTGCTCAGAAGCCTCTGGCTGTGCAGCCTGCCCTAGGGGTCCACGTGCCTGTGCAGGACGTCCACGCCCACCACGCTGGGGTTCATCGGGTTGCGGTATTTCTGCATCGCAGCCATTGTGACATGCTCGGAGGTCCAGATCTTCAAGGCACCAGCGACCCGCACGAGGACCCGGCGGCGGCACTAGGGGCCAAGGAAGCCAAGAGGCGACCCTAAAATATATTTTGGACAGAGAGTTTGATCTACTCCTGAAATGAAATTTTCCATTAAATTCATAAGTAGAAAATTCAACCTGTGATTATGAATGCTTTAAGTTCCCTCCAACACAGTGACCTGAGGCTGGGAATGCAGGTGGCTGATATTTTCCAGTTCAGGCCATAATTAACATATACATTTATTTTAAAACTTATTTGTATTTCCCTAGCTTGTATATATCTCCCTCAGGCACTCAGGATGTTATTGCTAATATAGCTGAACAAACGTGTTTCTATGAAGCTAGTGGTCCATTACCACTAGGCACAGTTGTTTTAGAGACAATTAGAAAACATTTGGGGTGGGAGTAGGGGAGGCAGCTGTTGTTATTATTTTATTTTTTGTAGTGCGATTAACCATCTAGAAAAGAAATTTAAAGCTATAATAAAAGGCAAACATAAGAAAATGGAAGTTAAGCCAAAAGTGATGTTTTAATAAAATGAATTAGGTAAGAGAAGGATCAAAATAGGAAACATCACATGAAGAGGAGAAAAAACTGCAAAGGAAATAGCTCATGAAGATGACTAAGGTGAACAAGGTGTGAACATTTGGAAAATAGAGAAGTCTCATTAAAATAAATTAGGGAATCTCTCAAAATCTCAGCTAGAAGAAAAGTGAGTCATATCAATCTCTCCACCTACTTCTTTCTGTCAGGAAGCTATTTTGGACATTGAGGCCCATTTGAGAATGAAATTTACGTTTTAAAAATGAAAACCTATTTGCAGGAGATGGTGACTCAGTAGTTGGAGGATTGTTCTCTAGGGAAAGCAGTTGAAAATATATTACTAAATGAAATTGACCCCAGGAGACACAAAGTAATAGTTTGAGAAGACTGGAAGTAGTGAAAAAATCTGTAAGTGGCAAGGCAGTGGAGAATGAGAATGAGGATGAAAGAAAAGACTTGATTTAATATGTGGGAAGGATTCCAACATACCAAATAGGCAGCATGTTGAGACTTAGCAATTTGTAACAGTTCTAGGAGTTAACTTCAGTCATGTCAGAATTGGAAGAAACTATTAAGCTAATAAAAGAATCCTAGTCTAGTATCAAATTCCGATTTATTCTGATTTTTCAGATTTCTCATTAGAGTTGGAAGCACTTGCAGTGGCAGGGATAAATCTAAATTCTGAGAATTGACCATGGGTTTGTACTTTATTAATAATACCAATATTATCTAACATTGCAATGACAAACTTCAGTCAACTGCTGCACTCTATTGTTTTATGTTGCAAACCGGACGCAGAAAGAAAGCAGGAGCAGGGACACGAGGAAATGAGGTCCCCTCACAGCTTAGCACCGTGAAAAGGCCCCTTTCGTAGTCTCCCTATGGTTTTTATTTCGTTTCAGCCAATCATCCTAAAAAAATTCAATCTCTGGAGACTGTATTTTCCTTAAACTTAAGTGTTGTCTGCATAACGATGGTTAAGCTTAATCTTTAAACTAAGACCAAAGTTCATAGATAGCGACCCCTCTGGTAGGAGGCTGGGCAGAATTCTCTGTTTGCAGGGGGCATCCAGTATCTCCTTCGGGGGGCTGGGCGGAATTATCTGTTTGCAGAGGGTGCTCAGTCCTGTCTGGACTCTGACCTCAGGTGTGGCCCTGCTGTCACTATGCTGGGGAATCCACAGTTTTACATATGTCTAGTACAATTGAAGAGGCTCTGGTCACCTAGTGACAAGGAATGGTGCTATTAACCTAAAGGCAGGTGGATCAAATCCACCAACTGGTTCAAATGAGAAATAGGAACAATTTCCTTTTGTGCAATCTGTAGACCCTGAACAGTCAGCTATTAGTCAGCTCCAACTTTATGACAATGAGTTTGTGTGTTTTTTTTAATACAATTAAATGAGGTTTATTTCTCTGAAATGTTTGACTTTATCCTTTTCCTGTTATTATGATTGCAGTCATTCTAATTAATATTTCACTAACTGCCACGAGTTGCAACCTAATCATAGCTAATCTCCAGCAGGCTTCCAAAGGCTGTAAATGGTATGGGAGAAGAGTGCCCATCTTTCTCTGTGGAGCCACCAGTTGAGTTTAATTATCAGAGAAGAGATAAGATACCTTTAAGTTAACAACACAACTCCTTATTACTATACCACCACAGCTACCACTGTCATTCTAATTACAAGACATTTATATCATTATTAAATATTTTGATGTCTCAAATGTGGTGTTAATACAAAAAAAACAATTAAAAATTGATAATTACATTAAAATTATAGAAAAATACAATAATCACTTCATTACAAATGTTTGGTCCATGAAAAAGATGTTAATAGATCTGAAATTCAGTCCCCTTGTGAAATGATGATCATTTATACTGCTTGTTTTTGATTGCCTTCAAGTTGAGCATGACTCATAGGGACTCTATGAACAAAAGGCCTAAAGCCTTTCTACAACTATTGACATTTGTCAAAGTTCATAGAGTTTCCAGAGGCATGTTATTTAGGAAGTGGATGCCACTACTCCTGCTTCCAAATCTGTCATAGTATGTTATTGTTGTTATGTGCCATTGAGTCTCCTGTGATGTATAATGACCCTATATATAGCAGCTCTGAACCATTCCCTGTCCCAAGCCAGTCTCACTAATTCCAACACACCAACACCCATTGCCCCAGTTACTGTCTCAATCCATCTCATCCGGGGTCGTCCTCTCCTGCACTGTCCCTCCACCCTTCCAAGCATGATGTCCTTCTCCAAGGACCGATCTCTCCTGGCCACTTGCCCATAGTAAGTGAAGTGGAGCTTCAAAATCCTCGCCATCAAGGAGAAACTTGGTTTCACCCTCTCCAAGACAGATTGACTTGTTTTCTTGGCAGTCTATAGTATATTCAAGACTCTTCTCCAGCACCACAACTCGAAGGCATCTATTTTTCTTCTGTTATCTTTAGTCATTGTCCAGCTCTCTTAAGCATAATAATTTGGAAGACCATGGCCTGGATTAGGCACATCTTTGTATCTAGACTGACGTCATTGCTCTTCAGCACTCTGGAGAGGTTCATGACAGCAGATTTTCCCTATGCAATTTGTCTTTTGATTTCCTGACTGCTGGTGCTGATTTAGGGATCTGAGCAAGCTGTAATTGCTAAAAACCTCAATTTCTTCTCCATTTAATATGGTGTTTACAATGGCCCAGTGGTGAGGATTTTTCTCTTCGTTATGCTGAACTTCAATCCAAATAAAAAACTATAGTCCTTGTCCTTTTGCAGCAAGTGCTTCAGGTCTTCTTCAGTTTCAGCAAGCAGGGTTGTGTCATCTGCATATCATAGGTTGTCAATGAGTCTTCCTCCAATCTTGATGCCACATTTCTCCCCACAAAGCCCTGCTTCCCAAATGATCTGCATACAGATTAAAAAGGCCTAGGGACAGGATTCATCCCTGATGTAATTCTTTCCTGATTTTGAACCATGCAGTGTTTCCTTACTCTGTTCTGAGCACTACTTCTTGGTTCAACTATAGGTTTCATATAAGCACAATCATGTGTTCTGAGATTACTATTTTCTTAAAGGTTAGCCACAATTTATTGTGACCCACACCGTCAAATACCTTTGTATAGTCAATGAAACACAGATAGACATTCTTCTGGCACTCTCTGCTTTCTGCCATGATCCCTCTGACATTGTCAATAATGTCCCTAGTAATACAACCTCTTCTAAACCCAGCTTGTATTTATGGTAGTTCTCTATCAATGTACTGTTCAAGTCTTTTTTGGATAATCTTCAGCAGGATTTTTCTACTGTGTGAAATTAGTGATATTGTTCAAAAATGTCCACACTCTCTAGGGTGACCATTTTTTGGAATGGGAATAAGTATGGATCTCTTCCAGTCATTTGGCCAAGTAGTTGTCCTCCAGATTTCTTTGCACAATGTGGTGAGCACATTCAGGGCAGCATCTGTTTGCTGAAATATGTCAATTGCTTAGGTTTTCCTAAAACTAATTATATACACAAACCAAAACAAATCATTTTCTAATCTTATATGACACTTTAATTTTTACTATTATGAATTTGTTTCTTCATGTTAGTTAATTAGAATATTATCTCTGTAATTGTTATTCATTACACTAATGTCTGTTATTCAACATGCATTTTCAAGGGTAATATACTTCAAGAAGTCTTTCATAATGTTTAATAATGTCATCTCTATGTTATATTTTTCCTTTGAATCTTGATATAATTTTATTTCTACATTTATCAGCAAACTGAACTTATAAGTAATCCATGGTATATTTTAGTTATTTGTAGTAGATGCTGTGTGGTACTATACAGAATTTCACCCATGAATGTTTTATTATTCTAGCTTCTAGAACTACATCTAGCTCTTAGATAGTTTCAACATTGAGGACCACTTACAGAGTGTCTCTTCCAATCATCTCTTCCAGATAGCCTGCATCACAACTGATCAACATGAAACTATAAATGGTCAGAGCCCTTACCTTAACTAAAGACAGCTTTGAAGGATCATCTGGGCTTATAACTTATTTGTGGATTAGCTGCTTAGTCCACCGTTGAAGTTGCATCACAGAATAACTTGTCTCCTTACCTAACTCAGTTTGCTTCCTTCTTTTAATCCTAAAAACATTTTCCAGAAAATCTGTATGTTAGTCTTTATCTCATAATATATACTACATGTGGAATCCAAACTGTAGTATTAATCATTTATTCAGTGATATATTTTTAACTGTTTTTGAGGTCAAAGTTAACTGCCTTTTGAGTAAGAAATGGGTCTAATTGAAGAAACAAAGAAGATTTTAGGATACACTTAAAAACCGAGAATTCAATGAATTGAGTTATGGACACACACACACACACACACACACACACACACACATTAAAAATAACCAAGATTATTATAACTTTCCGTAATCTCATGTTGAAATAAAAAAAAAAAGTGCCATCTCCCAAATAAGGTAATCTTTCAAGTTCCCAATATGAATGCACGATGATCAAAAGTTCACATACAAGTCTGAACTTTCATAAATAGTTTCTTCTCACTTTTAACACTCCTGAAATAACAGATGACTAATCTTTGTGAAATTTGATTTCAATCTCCTACTGCCTATGTTATAACTTAAAAAAAATGTCTTAATTAAAGGAGAACTGTTGATTAATGGCTTAGGAACAATTGACTTTTCAAAAATGTCAAAATACGTCGTTGTAAAGAAAGGTTTTTATAACTACAGACGTCTACATTCTCCTTCATTCTAATAGATTTGATACTGAAGCTATAAAAAACAGGTTTCCTTGCTTGTGAAGCCCACTACAACTATATGAAATGAAGAGATCATTCTGAATGTTCAGTATTTAAAAAAATATAAATCATAATTATATAAACTTTATATAAAATCATAATTACATAAACCCTATATAACATCTGTTGGCTTTAAGTGATTCTCAGCTTCCCCTGATAATACTGTTGTATCCTGAGTTCTCATAAAAGGTGTTATCTTAATTCTTGCTCCTCATCTAATTGAAATAATCTTCATATCTCTTTGCCTTGAATCTCAGATAATCTGATCATATTAACAAACACTTCCTTTTATAATTATCTTCCCATTATCTACCCTGCCCTACCACTCCTAATCTACATCCAGGACTTTCTTGAAAAATTTTGTTTTCTTGAGTCATGCCATCTTCTCCATACTGTTGTGGCATTCCATAAATTCCAACACATACTGGCTGCAGAGGACAGGGTACAACTGCCCAATAGGCCTTCCTGCAGTCCAATATTTAGAGAACAGTTACAGGATCTTTTTGTCCCAGGAGCTGATAGTTATTGATTTTTCAGTTAACAGACAAGCTATTAACCACAGCGTAACTAGGGCATAGTATCCAATTAGTTTTGATGCTTTAATTTATTTATATGTCTTGTTTTATTTTCCTATTTTTGTGCTTTATTTTTTCCACTAGTTTATTTACCAAACGCGAATACAAATTTGAACAAATTCTTTCAATTTCCCTCACCCCCCACCAAATTGTACAACCCAATGACTAATCCCCACCTTCTCTGCCTGCACATCGACATCCCTCTGCTTCCAGCCTCTCCCACCCTTCCTGAATACTTATACTCATTCTACAATAATGGTTTTATATAATTTTTATCCGTGTGGGACTGAGTTAGTTCATTCAGCATAACGTTCACCAGTCCCTCTAAAGTTAGGTAATAATTTACAAAATTATTGCTCCTGAGTGCTGCATAGTATTTCTTTGTGTGAATATACCATAATTTCTCAATCCATTTGTTTGTGGTTGAATATTTGGGCTGTTTCCATGTTCTTGAGTTGGTGAATAATGCTGCTACGAACATTGGTGTACAAATCTCAGTTTGTGCCTCAGTTCTCATATTCTCGGGGTATATTCAAAGTAGTGGAATACCTGGGTCATATGCCTTTTTGATCAATATCATGTATATGCTCTCAAAATTGAACTATACTCTTCTGATTATATTGATTCTGCATGTAGAGAAGGTTACCATACTCTAATATTTTTACTCTTGTATTATCATAAGTTATTAGCAACAACAGCAACTTATTTCTCACTCTAGGTTCTTTTTAACCACTCTTGTTCTGGCCACTACTCCCTAACTTTGCAGGTGTCTTCTATGTTACCCAAACTGTTAAACTTCACAGATAGCAAGAATGCAATGATCCTGAGACATTTTTATTAAGACAATTACTTTCTAGTCTGTTTCAACCAAAGTAAAACTCATAGTTTATTTACGCATAAAGAAATGTTGTTGTTATGTGCCATCGGGCCCTTTTCGACTCATAGCGACCCTATGCACAACAGCCCTAAACCCTGCTCTATCCTGCTCCAACCACACTGCCTCTGACACACCCATCCTGATTACCCCAGTCACTGAATCAATCCATCTCATAGAGGGTCTTCCCCTCCTGCACTGTCCCTCCACCCTCCCAAGCATGATGTCCCTCTCCAAGGACCCGTCCCTCCTGGCAACATGTCCAAGGTATGTCAGATGAAGCCCCAGAATCCTTGCCTCTAAGGTGTAGCTTGGTTTAATCCTCTCCAAGATGAATCTGTTTGTTTTCCTGGCAGTCCGTGGTACATTCAGTACTCTTCTCCAGCACCACAGCTCAAAAGTATCCACTCTCCTTCTGTCCTCCCTAGTCATTGTCCAACTCTCTGATGCATAACAAGCGATTACAAATACCATGGCCTGTATCAGGTCCACTTTAGTCTCCAGAGAAACACCGTTGTTCCTGAGTACTTTAGAGAGGTCCTTAACAGCAGACTTTCCCATCGCGATACGCTTTTTGATTTCCTGACTACTGGTGCCAAGAGTGTTGACTGTGGAGCCGAGCAGACTGAAGCTGTGAACAATCTCAATCTCTTTGCCATCCATCCTGACGCTGCCAATTGGTCCAGTGGCGAGAATCTTTGTCTTCTTGACATTGAGCCTCAGTCCATACTGAAGGCTGCAGTCCTTGACCCTTCGCAGCAAGTGCATGAGGTCCTCCTCAGTTTCAGCAAGCAGGGTTGTGTCATCTGCCTAATGCAGATTGTTAATAGATCTTCCACCAATCCTGATGCCACAATTCTCCTCATAGAGCCCAGCTTCTCAGATAATCTGCTCTGCATACATGTTGAAAAGGTATTGGAGACAGGATGCATCCCTGGCGTATACCCTTCCCAATTTTGAACCATGCAGTGTTGCCCTGCTCTGTTCTGACTACTGCCTCTTGATCCAAGTACAGGTTTCGCATTAGCACAATTAAATGTTCTGGGATTCCCATTCTTCTCAGAGTCAGCCACAGTTTGTTATGATCCACACAGTCAAATGTCTATAAAGAAACACAGACAGACATTCTTCTGGTATTCTCTGTTTTCAGCCAAGATCCATCTAAAATCAACAACAATATCCCTAGTACCACGACCCCTTCTAAACCCAGCCCAGAAATAGAGGGTTTAATTATTTATTTAATTTCTTACTTTTCACTTGTAAAACAAATTCTAACACTCTAACCCTTGACTTTTTTCCCTATATAGCAAAAAAGTGACTGAAATAAAACTCTGTATAGGAATGTCTTCATAACCAGTTACATTTATGTCAGTTAGTCCATAGGCTAATTGCCAACAAGTGACACCAATCAATGGCATTCTATTTTCCTGATTCCGTAATTTTCCTGGACAACTACTTCATTGATTTTACCTCTTCTTCCCAAACCTTTTTTGCCCCTCAGTCAATTTTTACATATAATAAATTTGTTTATCATTATTCTGAAGGAAGAAAAATACTTAGAATAATTCAAATTTTTTCTACCATCCCAGTTGTCAGGGAACTGGACCTAGTATTTCCTTTGTCTTGTGCCTCAAAAGAAAAAAGAAACAAATAGGCCTGATTTTACATAAGGTCCATTAATGTTTCCATTTATTTCTTATCTTTTCTAGAAAATCTTAGGAATTCTTTCTCCTTCACTCCTCTTCCTTTTCTCTTTTTTTCCCTACATAATTTTTCCATTACATTAAAATATGCCATAAATTATTCTATTAAAAAAAAAACCAAATGCTAAATAAAAATCTTTTTTCACCTTAGAAAGACAAGATCTCTCATAATGTGTGTGTCTGTATGTGTGTAGTTGTTGTTATGTGCTGTCTCATAGCTGCGACCCATAGCAACCCTATGTATAAAAGCTCTGAAGCCTACCCTATCCTGAGCCACTCTCACTAACTCCAACACCCCTCCCCTACTGCCCCAGTTACTATATCAATCCATCACATCCGGGGTCTTCCTTTCCTGTGCTGTCCTTCCACAATTCTGAACATAATGTCCTTCTCTTAGGATCAGTCTCTCCTGGCATGTCCAAAGTATGTGAGATGAAGCTTCAAAATCCTAGCCTCAAAGGAGAAACTTGGTTTCACCCTCTCCAAGAAAGACATGTTAGTTTTATTGGCTGTCTATGGTGTTCAAGACACCTCCAACACCACAACTCAAAGGCATCAATTCTTCTGTCATCCTTAGTCATTGTCCAGCTCTCTGATTCATTGCAAGTAATTACAAAGACCGTGATCTGATCCAACACACCTTGGTCTCTGTACTGACATGGTTGCTTCTTAGTACACCGTAGATTTACCTAATGCAATTTGTCTTTTGATTTCCTTGCTGCTGGTGCCAAGATAAGTGTGTTGATTGTGGAGTTAAGTAAGTAATAACTGACAATAACCTCAATCTCTCTCCTTCCCCCTCACCCTGCCAACTGATCTCTTGGTTTTTTGTTTCTAATAATAATTTCACATTTAACATATAATTGTGCTAATATGAAACCTATACTTGGACCAAGAGGCAGTAGTCAGAACAGAGCAGGGTAACACTGCATGGTTCAAAATTGGGAAGGGTGTACGCCAGGGATGCACCCTGTCTCCATACCTTTTCAACATGTATGCAGAGCAGATTATCCGAGAGGCTGGGCTCTATGAGGAGAATTGTGGCATCAGGATTGGTGGAAGATCTATGAACAATCTGCGTTAGGCAGATGACACAACCCTGCTTGCTGAAACTGAGGAGGACCTCATGCACTTGCTGCGAAGGGTCAAGGACTGCAGCCTTCAGTACGGACTAAGGCTCAATGTCAAGAAGACAAAGATTCTCGCCACTGGACCAATTAGCAGCGTCAGGATGGATGACGAACAGATTGAGAGTGTTCACAGCTTCAGTCTGCTCGGCTCCACAGTCAACACTCTTGGTACCAGCGGTCAAGAAACCAAAAAGCGTATCGCGATGGGAAAGTCTGCTGTTAGGGACCTCTCAAAGGTACTCAGGAGCAACAGTGTCTCTCTGGAGACTAAGGGGCGCCTGATACAAGTCATGGTATTTGCAATTGCTTGTTATGCATCAGAGAGTTGGACAATGACTAGGGAGGACAGAAGGAGAGTGGATGCTTTTGAGCTGTGGTGCTGGAGAAGGGTACTGAATGTACCATGGACTGCCAGGAAAACAAACAGATTCATCTTGGAGAGGATTAAACCAAGCTACTCCTTGGAGGCAAAGATTCTGGGGCTTCGTCTGACATACTTTGGACATGTTGCCAGGAGGGACGTCCTTGGAGAGGGACATCATGCTTGGGAGGGTGGAGGGACAGCGCAGGAGGGGAAGACCCTCTATGAGATGGATTGATTCAGTGACTGGGGTAGTCGGGATGGGTGTGTCAGAGGCGGTGCTGTTGGCGCAGGATAGAGCAGGGTTTAGAGCTGTTGTGCATAGGGTCGCTATGAGTCGGAAATGACTCGACGGTACATAACAACAACAAGAACATATAGAAATTAAAAGCGTTTATTTTTTTCACTAGGGAACTTACTTTTTCTACAGACTTCCCAAACTTAGTGAATCTGACAGCTGAGGCCAAAATCCTTGAGTCATTTTTTGACTTTTCCTCTGGTTTTCCAAATAGAGTTTGCTAGCACAGAGTCACTGTATCAGAAGGAATTGGCTGACACAGAAGAATTTCATGAAATGACATATGAGCAAGAGCCTATGGTGATGAAAGAGGACATTCAAATTGCTCTGAAGGAATTGGCAAGAAACAAGGCTCCAGGAGTTGACGGCATACCAATTGACATATTTCAACACACAGAGGCTGGCCTGGATGTGCTCACTAAGTTGTGCCAAGATATTTGGAGAACAGCCAGATGGCCCATTGACTGGAAAAGATCGATATTTTTTCCCATTCCAAAGAAAGGTGACCCAACAGAGTGTGGAAATTATCGAACAATATCATTGATACCACATGCAAGCAAGATTCAGCTGAAAATTATCCAAAAACGTTTGGAACAGTATGTCAACAGAGAACTGCGAGATGTGCAGGCTGGATTTAGAAGAGGTCGTGGTACTAGGGATATTATAGATAATGTCAGATGGATCTTGGCAGAAAGCAAAGAATACCAGAAAAATGTCTATCTGTGCTTCATTGACTATGCAAAGGCTTTTGACTGTGTGGATCACAACAAGCTGTGGCTGACTCTAAGAAGAATGGGAATCCCAGAACATTTGATTGTGCTAATGCGAAATCTATACTTGGACCAGGAGGCAATTGTCAGAACAGAGCAAGGAGATACTACATGTTTCAAAATCAAGAAGGGGGTGCATCAGGGATGTATTCTGTCTCCATACCTTTTCAATCTGTATGCAGAAGAGATCATCTGAGACTCTGGGCTATACAAAGAGGAATGTGGAATCACGATTGATGGAAGAATCATCAACAACCTGTGTTATGCAGATGACACAACCCTGCTTGCTGAAACTGAGAAGGACCTGAGGCGCTTGCTGCAGAAGATCAAGGACTACAGCCTCCTATATGGACTGAAGCTAAATGTCAAGAAAACAAAGATTCTCACCACTGGGCCAATAG
>NW_006400132.1:220980-224462 GCF_000299155.1 Elephantulus edwardii
ATGGGAATAAGTGTGTTTGAGATGGCTAGTTTGGCACAGGATAGAACAGCATTTAGAGCTCTTGTACATAGGGTCGCTATGAGTCGCAAGCGACTCGATGGCAAATAACAACAACAACGGCACATTCCTGAGAAAAAGCTTTACCTTCACAACATATTTATATTTTCTCTGTCTTTTAGAACTTTTATTCTTATATCCTTGTTCCAACTCATCACCATATTTTCACCTACCTTTTAAAATAGTTTCTTCTTGGACTTTCTACCTCTACTCACTTCATTTTTATCTGTTTTTCTCAGAGCAGGCAAAAGAGTTCTCTTAAAAGTGTAACTCAGATTTGCTACTGCTCCACTTAATATCAGGATGAAAATTTAATGGAAAACAAACTTCTATTCATTGCTGTTGTTGTGTACCATAGAGTTAGAACTGACCCACTGTTGTGTTTTCAGAGGCAGCTGGTGGCCTTGAACCACATTCCTTTTGGATTGAAGCTCAGCTTCTTGCCAGTAGACCAGCAGAGCTCCCTTTTGTTCTTTAATATCAACCATTTGTGGTATTTCTGAGATAGCAGCATTGAGATCAGAATATCTTTAGAACTAGAAAAAATTATATTTATTCTATTTTCACATGCTCAGTCCTTTACTTTTTATTTACTTAAATACCATCTTTAAAGAATCTTTACTTGATTAGCCCCCTAGAATTGGATTTTGTTGTATTGATTATCATCTCAATCCTTTCTTGTGTTTATTAATAATATTTCTTACAAATTGAAACTATTTTATGGTTCATATGTGTGTATGTGAGAGAAAAAGAGAGAGAGAGAGAGAGAAAGCTCTTCCTTACTGTTGTTGTTAGGTGCCACTGAGACAACTCAAAGCAGCCCTATCTCGTGCCTTCCTAACAATCTCTGACACACTCAAGCCATTTCGATAGTCACAGTGTCAACTCACCAGATTGAATATCTTTTTCTTTTTTGTAGCCCCTCTACCTTCCCAATGACCTCTCTTAGCCACATGCCCAAAGTATGTGAGACAAGGCTTCATGGTCTTTGTCTCCAAAGAGCATTCTGGCTACAACTTCTTTAAACCATATCTGTTTATTTTCTCCCTTTATATATATATATATATATATATATATATATATATATACACACACACACACACACACACACAATTGATGGAGATAGTGAGGATGGCACAGGATAGGATATGGTTCAGATATGTTGATATATTGTGGGTCAGGGTTGACTTGATCACACCTTAGAAAAACTCTGTATTTAAAAGCTCATTTAATTTGAAATATCCTCTCCATTATTGGTATGGTACTTCTCATGTGAAATATCCTGTAGACTAAAAGAGGTCTCATTTGCTTATGATAAACTTTCCGACTAGCAACCTAATCAACTAGTTAAACATCAATTATCCATGTCCAGGCAGCTGTGGTCTTCTTCATAGTGTTCTTTGAAATTTATTTTATCTTTATTTCAAGAGAGTGAGCCTAATTTTAACCATCTTATTGCCTATCGGCACAAAGTATAATACTGCCTGGTAAATATTATCTAGCTTTGTATCCATGATTTTACTTTCCTCATCCTATTAAAAAAATTGTTATTACTAGTCAACATTCTATCAGTGTTGATCTTACTGTTTTCCTGGATTTGGCAGATATAGTGGGATGCTTATTTTCTTTTCAGTAAAGACAAAATCCCTCTAAATTTCCAATTGAAAATCTGCTCAGATATGAAGCTCAGACAATATGAAATGGTCTTTCTCTTTATTACTAAAATAGTATGGCACAACCCCCAAAATTTCTTTCACTCATCTATCCAGAATAAATAATGTATATAAAGTGGGGGTTTTTTTTTTGTTTTTTTGTTATTTTTTTTAAATTTTTGTGTGAGTGTACCATCAAATCATATCTGACTGGTACAGGAGGAGATTGTCCCTCCTTTTCCCAGCAGAGCATCTGGTGGATTCGAACCGTGTGCCTCTGGGATTGTAGGTGCAGCCCCCTGCCACTAGGCCATCAGAGCTCCCCTGAAGTAGTTTTCAATTTAATATTCTTAACAAACATATACACTGACTTACTTTGTCTAATTTTACATCACTGAAATATAGGTCAAACTATTATTCCTGAAAGATAAATATATATGTCCATATCTGAGAGTGTGGGATAAGGATGTACTAGAAATAAACTTTGTAAAATTATTGACTTGATATTATTTTCAAAATTTGGAAGAGATCATAGAAAAATGTAATTTAAGATTTTATAGAAATATTCTTGTCAAAATCTAGAGACTGATATCCCACTGATTTAAAATTTAAAAATAATTCTTTAATAAAGTTTTACATTTCATGTACCCTATCTTCTTTCTTAAATTAATCAGTTTATTAAAATAAAGACAAACGTGTTTGCTCAAATGTTAGATAATAAAAACCAACAGATTTTCATATTAGGTTGATTTTGTGTGTAATGTTTGTAATCCTTAAACAACACAACACACTAAAAGGCTTTTAAAACATATAGATTTCCCTTGAGGACATTATGCTGAGTGAAATATCTCACTCACAAAAGGACAAACACTGCATAGTGCCACTGCTGTAGAATGGACTGACATCAGGGTTGGGGTAAGAATGAAAAAAGCTGGATAAATTATGTATACTGCATTGAAATGGATGAGGGTGAGAACAGTTTAAAAGCAACATATTACAGGGTATTATGATTATCATAAGAATCCAGAATGAAGGCTGCAGAGTGGAGTATACTCAGGGTGGGGGTAGGGGTTTGTGAAGGGATTGTATAATAATGAAGGAATTTTTCTTTTACTTTTCAAAGAGTAGAGCGAACTGGGGGTGGGGGGGTGGGCGGGGAGAAAAGTGCAACAGTGAATGAAGGGAAATCCAAAATCTCTGTAAATGTGTATTAAAATTAATAAAGAAACCCCCCACATATACATTTAAGAATACATATATATATTTTTTTTTTTTTCAAACATCACTTATTTGAATCTAACAGGAATTCCAAGGCAAAAAGTTGGGCAGTCTTGGAAAACTATTGAAGGGTTGTTGTAAGTCAAAAGTGACTAAACTTTCTTTAAATAGAAAGAAAACCGTTTTATTTGTACCTTCATCCAAGTTTGAAATATGTATAAATAACAGAATCACATGAAAATCTATTTTTAAGAATAGTTCTGGTGTTTATAGATTAATATAAAATTGTATTGTTTGAAAATAGTGACAGCCCAACCAAAATGCAATTTTTATCCTCATGGTTGACATGATTTTGGAAAGGATGCTACATAGCAATCATAAATAAAATGACCTAAACATTTGGAGACTGGAGAACCAACTTGGGTTATTCAACTTGGTAAATTGTTTTTAGAAAAGTTATTGAAAGGTAAATATATTTAAAAATAGGTCATTTAAAAATCAACCACATGTATTGCTGTTGTTGTTATTTGCCGTCGAGTCTCCTGCAACTCATTG
>NW_006400132.1:226807-228787 GCF_000299155.1 Elephantulus edwardii
ACAGGATGCACCCCTGGCGTACACCCTTCCCAATTTTGAACCATGCAGTGTTGCCCTGCTCTGTTCTGACTACTGCCTCTTGATCCAAGTACAGGTTTCGCATTAGCACAATTGAATGTTCTGGGATTCCCATTCTTCTCAGAGTCAGCCACAGTTTGTTATGATCCACACAGTCAAGTGCCTTATGTATGGATTAATAGTTTTAATTTATAAATAAAAATTGTTTTAACTACTCAGTCACCAGAGAAAGTGTAACTACTGATAAACTTGAGATAATATCTTTAGCTTGATTAAGTCTTTTGTTTGTTTGTCTGGTGTCTGTAATTTAAAAGTACAGATGGTGAAGTAACTATAACAGTGATTTACTGTTTCCACTCTCTAGAGCTTTACGTTCAAATTGCACCTATAAAATGGTGTAATTAGTCCTTTTTATTTTATTGCTGTAAAGGGAAAAGAAGTTATTTCAGTTAACTGTGAACGAGATGCTTTCTAGATTAAAATACTCTATCAGTCATTCATTCTTCCTTTCAAATTAGAACTTAAGAGTTCTGAAAAATGTCACCTTCCTAAATAGTATGGTCTATTAATTATGTCACTGTGGTGAAGTTTATTAGTGCAATTAGTTGACAGATCAGAATATTGCTCTTTATAAAATTATATGTGGTGAAGACAAGGTTAATAATAATTTAATGTGCACTAATAGCATGATTGAGTGCATTCAGTGATGAGAAAGCTTTGATCCAAGTTAGAAAAAAAAAGGCAGTTCTGATTTGTTGAAAAGTTTGAAAATAGAAAATGCTTCAGACATATTTTTCTTTACAAATCTGGCAGTATCGGCAAGTTGAAAACATGTAATTTTAATTATTCTACATTTAAATACACATTTTTTATAAGAGAAATTTCTCATTCATGACAAACAATATTACCTAACTATAAAAAGTATTTTTATCCCTTCTGAACTGCACTGAATGAACAAATATGTCTTTGAGGAAGTGCAACGAAGGTATTCTTTAGAGCCAAAGTTAATGAAATTTTGTCCCAAACTTTGGATGAATTGTTAGGAGGTGTCAATATCTGGAAAAAAACAAACATAAAAGAGAAACTTCATGCTGGGAAAGGTCAGAGAAATAAAGAAAGACACTTGATAAGATAGATCAGCACAGTGACTGTAACAGTGGGTTTGAGAAAGCTTCAGATCTATTGATCACAGAAATGATATGAGTCTTAGCAGACTTGCCAGCTTCTAACAACATAAAAAAATGTATATTGCCATTGATGGGTGTGTCCAAGTTGCTTTCTACTCATAATAACCTATGTACAACAGAATGCTATTCTGAGGCTTCATCTAACATACTTTGGACATGTTGTAAGGAGGGCCTGGTCCTTGGAGTGGGACATCATGCTTGGGAGGGTGGAGGAACAACGCAGGAGGGGAAGACCCTCTCTGAGGTGGATTGATTCAGTGACTAGGGTAATCAGGATGGGTGTGTCAGAGACAGTGCGATTGGCACAGGACAGAGCAGAGTTAAGGGCTGTTGTACATAGGGTCGCTATGAGTCGCAAACGACTTGACGGTACATAACAACAACAACAACACAACAGAAAGCAACACTATCTGGTCTTGCATCATCTACACACTCTCTACTGTGTGAGTCAATTGATAGAAGATTGTGTCAGTGCATTATGTTCAGGATCTTACTTTTTGCTGATCCTCTACATGTTATCCTTCTCTAGAGTTTAAGTACTTTTCATAGTAGGTCTAAACCATTAAAATGAAATCTCATCATCTTAGCTTTTAAGGAGTTTTTAAGCTGCATGTCTTTCAAAGCTCCTTGTTCTCTCTTTACTTGCAAAACTAAGACACATTATGGTGGTGGTTGTTGTTGTTATGTGCTGTCGAGTCGTTGGCAACTCATAGCGACCCTATGTACAACAGCCCTAAACCCTGCTCTATCCTGTGCCAATCGCATTGCCTCTGAC
>NW_006400132.1:229077-240856 GCF_000299155.1 Elephantulus edwardii
AAGACCATGGCCTGTATCAGACGCACTTTAGTCTCCAGAGTGACACCATTGCTCTTCAGTACTTTGGAGAGGTCCCTAACAGCAGACTTTCCCATCGCCATATGTTCTTTGATTTCCGGGCTGCTGATGCCAAGAGTGTTGACCATGGAGCCGAACAAACTGAAGCTGTGAACAATCTCAATCTCTTCGCCATCCGTCCTGATGCTACCGATTGGTCCAGTGGTGAGAATCTTTGTCTTCCTGACATTGAGCCTCAGTCCATACTGAAGGTTGCAGTCCTTGACCCTCTGCAGGAAGTTCATGCGGTCCTCCTCAGTTTCAGCAAGCAGATTAATGTCATCTGCATAACGCAGATTGTTAATATATCTTCCACCAATACTGATGCCACACTTCTCCTCATAGAGCCCAGCCTCTAGGATAATCTGCTCTGCAAACAGGTTGAAAACGTATGGAGATAGGACACATCCCTGGCGAACACCCTTCCCAATTTTGAAAATTGCAGTGTTACCCTGCTCTGTTCTGATAACTGCCTCTTGGTCCAAGTATAGGTTTTGCATTAGCCCGATTAAATGCTCTGGAATTCCCATTCTTCTCAGAGTCAGCCACAGTTTGTTAAGATCCACACAGTCAAACGCCTTTGCATAATCAATGAAGCACAGATAGACATTCTTCTGTTATTCCCTGCTTTCAGCTAAGATCCATCTAACATCAGCTACAATTATCCCTAGTATCACGACCCCTTCTAAACCCAGCCTGGACTTCTGGCAGTTCTCTGCTGTTGTGCTGTTCCAGTCGTTTTTGGATAATCTTCAGTATAACCTCCTTGCATGTGAAATCAATGAGATTGTTCTGTAGTTTCCACACTCAGTTGGGTCACCCTTCTTTGGAATGGGAACAAATATAGATCTCTTCCAGTCAGTTGGCCAAGTGCTTGTTTTCCAGAGTTCTTGGCACAACTTGGTGATCACATCCAGGGCAGCATCTGTTAGCTGAAATATGTAATTTCTTCATCCATAAGTAATTTCTAGATCCATCTTGAAGTACAACATTGTGAGTGATAGGATTATATCCATACTCTTACAAGGATGTCCAGTGAATACCACTATCATTCAGGTATATGCCCCAACAACCAGAGTCAAAGAAGAAGAAATAGATGATTTCTACCGACTTTTACAGTTGGAGATCAAGCGAACATGCAGTCAAGATTCATTGATAATAATGGGTAACTGGAACACAAAAGTTGGGAACAGAGAAGAAGAGTCAGTAGCTGGAAAACATGGACTTGGTGACAGAAATGAAGCTGGAGATAGAATGATTGAATTTTGCACAATCAATGACTTATTCATTGAAAATACGTTTTATGAGAAACACAAACTCAGGTTATGCACATAGATTTCCCCTGATGGCACGCATAGGAATCAGATCGACTACATTTGTGGAAAAAAACACTGGAGAAGCTCAGTATCAGCTGTGATATCTAGGCCAGGAACTGATTGTGGAACAGACCACCAACTACTCATATGCAAGTTCAAGCTGAAGCTGAGCAAAATTAAACCAAATCCACAGGAGCCAAAATATGAGTTTGATTTCATCCCACCTAAATTTCAGAATCATCACAGGAACAGGTTTGAGGCCTTGAACACTAATGAGCGAAGATCAGATGAATTGTGGGAGGATGTCAAAGATATTATTCAGGAAGAGTGCAAACGGTCATTACAAAGACAGAAGAGGAAGAAAAGACCAAAATGGATGTCAGCAGAAACTCTGAAGATTGCACTGGAGCGTATAAAAGCCAAAGCACAAGGAAGAATTCAAGATACTAAAGAGCTGAACAGATGATTCCAAAAGGCAGCACGGAATGACAAAGCAAAATATTACAATGAAATGTGTGAGGAGCTAGAGTCAGAAAATCAAAAGGGCCGAACTAGCTCATCATTTCTTAAGCTCAAGGAACTGAAGAACAAATTCAAACCTATAGTTGCTATAATCAAGGATGCTTTGGGCAGAATATTAAATGATCCAGGAAGTATTAAAAGAAGATGGAAGGAATACACTGAGTCATTGTATGGAAAGGAATTGGCAGATACAGAAGAATTTAATGAAATAACATTTGAGAAAGAGCCTATGGTGATGAGGGTAGAAGTTCAAGCTGCTTTGAAGGAAATAGCAAAAAATAAGGCCCCAGGAATAGATGGTATACCAATTGACATTATGGTTGAGTAATGATATTTTCAATTAGTTCATATGCATCTGAAATTCTGACAAAGAAATCAGGATGACAGTTGAATCAATGTCTTTAAATTATAGTACTGGTGAGGAGTGTTGAGTATACCATAGACAAGAGAAAACTAATCTGTCTTGAACGAAGTACAGCCAGAATGCTCCTTATAAACAGGATTTGGACATATTTTCGGAAGAAATTTAGAGAGTGACTGAAAAAAAAAAACAAAAACAGAAACCCAAAACAAAACAGTAAAAGAGAGGAAGACCCTCGACAAGATATACTGACACAATGATCACTAAAATAATTTTGACCAAAACAGAAATGGTGAGGATGGTGCCGGAAAGGGCAAGCTTCAGAACTATTTTTCATAGAGTGGCTATAAGTCATAGTTTTCTTGGTAGTATCTAAGAACAAGAACAAGAAGAACTATATAACTGACCCTCCAGTGAGTTTCCGATACTGTAAATCACCTATCTTGCATTCAAGGAGTTGCTGGGAGATTATATTTTTATTATATCCAACAAAACTTTACATGTTATAGCCGTACCACTTTTAATAATTTTTCTGTTTTATAATGCTATAGTGTCTCAGAAATAATGAGGATGGCAAAAGATAGGGTAGATGTCAGGCTGGCTTTTGTAAGGTCTATGAGTTCTTGACTCAATAGCAACGAGAAACAACATGATGGATACAATCTAAGAAAAAGTAATGAACATCTTATCTTAAATAAAAATATGAAGTACATAGTTTATAAAATAGCCTTCAGACATTCAGGGAAAACGATTTCTAGTATTGTTATTTTAAATTTTATTTTAGTAACTTTTAAATGATGTGATTTACTTGATAGATTTTGAGATATTTCTGTATAACTTTCCCCATTTTTTTGTTTTGTCAGAACCGACCCATAACTGATCTCCAATGGATTTCTAGAGGCTGTAAATCATATTGGAAGGGACAGACCATCTTTCTCCCATGGAGCAGTTGGTGGATTTAAACTGTATGATTTTGGGTTGGCAGCACAGCTCCATATCACTCCTTAAAAGATGTATGAATTGAGATTATCAACATGCTATGTAAAATAATCTAACAACACATTAGCATTTATTTGTGGTACTAATTATATTAATGTGTATAATTAGGATAATTTCAGCTTTTGCATTAATATAATGGGAGTTTATTTAAAACAATTTACTCTGTGTTTTAATTCTGCCAACTGAGAAATGAAAGAAAATGTCAATATTAAGAACAAAGAAGAATTTGCATAGGAATTGAAACAGCTATATCATGCCAAACAAATCCTGAATTAGCTCATGTGTTGAATAATGTTATACGTTTTTGTACTTGGAAATTTATTCTTAAAACCTACAAAGATCACAAAAGATTGATTAAGACAGCTGCATTTTTAATTCAAATGAGATCAGCTGTTTGGCAGAGAAGGCAGAAGCAAAGAAAAATTACTACAACCATTTAAGTGAAGTGAGAAAAATCAAAGACAAAGGAAGCACAAAGAAATCATCATGCAAAATACCATTAAATATAACTTTATTCATTTCAAAAAGAAAATTTGTCTATTTCATCCCTGTGTCTAGCTAGCAGAGTGTATAGAAAACAGTTGTTTTACACTCACACACACCTCTTAATGAACCAGTAAGACAATAAAAAATGAAGGAAAAAATGAGGAACATTTAAGAAGAAAGCCTCTTTCGATTACATTGGTCTGTATTATTACATCACAATATACTTTTTGTAATGTGAGCTATTTGCTTCTTAGACAATATCTCCACTTGCTTGCTAAATGAATCTCTACATTTCCCCCTATATACCTCATTCACCATTGTGTTGTTCCTGACACATAACTAAACAGTTTATATGGCTACACTAGTCTTTTAAAGACAGACAGTACTTTCAGATTTTCTTGATTTTACAATATAATTTACTGACAAAAGGTATGAAAAATTCCAATTTTATTCATCTATCCAGATTCCAGCTGAATCTACTCTCTGAAGATGGTTATTGATTATTGTCTAGTTGTCTGAAGTTCGTGTATTGGTAAGATCTATCTGGCATGTTATCTTCATTAGCCATTTTTTTAGAACTGTTGCAGTATTCTTTTGAAATCTTGTTTCAAAGCTTGACCCACTTAGTTATTTAATAAAATTCAGTTCTATCAAAAATATTTATTCACTCAAAAATATTTCTTGATCTTTGTTATATGTAGTGTTAGTTGATTGTGAAGGAATGGACAAAACAACCAAGGTACTTATTTACCTGGACCTTAGGATTTAGTGATGCAGATTGTGTCCGCATAAAATCCGTTGCCATCAAATTGATGTCTAGTCAAGGTACTTTCATATGCTAGAGAGTAGAACTCCTCTTCAAGACTTTTCTTGATCATATTCTGGTGAGCTCTAGTGGCCTATTGAAAAATGGCGAGAGCAGTACTTTCACAGGGAACTGCCAGAAGTTCAAGTGGTTTTCTTAAGAGGTCATGGCACTATGGATATCATGGTAGATGTCAAATGTATCCTGGCAGATAGCAGAGAATCCCAGAATACTAATTTGTATTTTATTGACTATGTAAGGCAGTTTACTGTGTGGATCACAACAAATTATGGTTAACATTGAGAAGAATGAGAATCCCAGAACACTTAATTGGACTCATGAGAAATATATACCTACAACAATAAGTATAATAAGGAACATTACATGGTTTAAACTCAGGAGGGTTTGCATCAGGGATAAATCCTTTCTCCATATCTATTGAGTCTGTATTCTGAGCAAATACTTCAAGAATCTAGACTCTATGAAGAGAAATGTGGCATCAAGATTGGAGAAAGACTCATCAACCTCAATCTGTGTTATGCAGATGACACAACTTTGTTTGCTGAAAGTAAGAAGGACATAAAACACTTACTATAGAAGATCAAGAACTACCACCTTTGATATGAGTATATTTCAATATCAAGAAAACAAAGGTTTTCACCATAAGACCAATAATAGATGGAAAAAGGATTTAAAATATCAATGATTAAACCTTGCTTGAATAAACAATCAAAAGCTTTGATTACACTAGTCACTGTCAGGGACCACTCCAAAATACATAAAAGCAATGATGTCATATTGAAGACTAAGGTGTGTCTGAGTCAGGATATTGCCTTCTTAATCACCTGCTATACTTCAGAGATATGGACAATGAATAAGGATGATAGAAGAATCAACGCCCTTGAGTTGTGGTATGAAGAATATAAAATAGCTCATGCAATATACCATAACAACAAATGGATATATCTTGGAGAAAGTGCAGCCAGAGTGCTCCTTAGAGACAAAGATGGCAAAGCTTCATGTTAGACTTTGGTTATATAGCTTTGTGAGGCTATTCCTTAAAAGTGGACATTATGCTGGGAAATATGGTGGGTTAGAGAAAAAAGGAAGACCTCCAATGAGATGGATTAACTGCAAAAATGAATTCAAGTGTGTCAGAGATGATGGGAATGTCTCAAAGTAGGACAGGGTTCAGGTCAATTTTTCATGGGGTAGCTATGAGTCATATATGGCTCAACGGCACTTACAACAACAGCTAGAGGCCCGATGGGTAGGGGGTTGTGCTGCTGACTCAAAGCAAGTGGGTCAAATTCACTAGCTGCTCCGAAGGATAATGACTGGGGGAGGTGTCTCCTTCCCTGTAATTTACAGTAGCCTCTAAAAATATGCTGAAGGGTTAGCTATGAATTAATTCCAATTCGATGGAAAACAATAACAACAAACATTTGGTAAGCTTCAACTGCAAACCTTTAGGATAATAGTCAAGCACAAGCTATATCATATAGTGATCTTGTCTGCTTATTATTATTATTATCATTATTATTTGCTAGCTAGGTCATTGTAACCTGTAGTGATCCTATGTTATAGAGTAAAACTGTCTCATAGTTTCCTAAGCTCTTTGATTTATCAGAAAAGATAGCCAGATCTTTTCTCCCTTGGAATTCTAAATTATTGTAAACCTTTCAGTTAGCAGTTAGGACTTAATAATTCAATCAGCATAATAAAGAGTTAATTAAGATTCTTAGTAAAAAGAAAAGAATTTGATTTATGACTGAGAATAATAATCTAATATGAAAAGAGCAATTGAAATTTATTAAGAGTTACAGAAGAGTTGTATGGTTGATTAAAATCACCCACCTTTGTCTTGGTAGCATCACTTTCTGTCCAATAGGCCAACTGAGCTCTCTCATTGTTGTAGTCATTGTTAAAAGCCATTGAATTGTAGGTGACTCATAGAGACCCTATGAACAAAAGACCTGAACACTTGTATAACTTTCATCATTTCTCCAAGTTTATAGAGTTTCAACAGGCGTGTTTAGTAAATGGATACCACTCCTGCTTCCAAGCCTGTCTTAGTCTGTTAGCTAACCAGATATTGTCAACCATGTGTAACTATCATGGCACCGATAGACAAATGGCACAATGTTCAGTGTCATAGCAATCCAAATTTACCTCAGTACAGAGAAATGATAAAAAAGTATTGTACCTCTTAGGAGGGTTCATCTAAAAAACAGTGACAGCTAATGATTTTTTTTAAATTTTTTATTGTATTTTATTAATTTTAAAGAACGTTTACAGAGATTTTGGATTTCCATTCATTCATTGTTGCATTTTTCTCCCTGCCCACCCTTCCCCTCCAGTTAGTTCTTCTCTTTGAAAAGTAAAAGTTCCTTCATTGATATCCAACCCCCTGCCCCCCACCGAGTACACTCCACTATACAACCTTTATTCTGGACTCTTGTCATAACCAATGAATTTTAAAAGGCTGCAGGCCCACACTTCAGGCTATCATTGGTTCCCAGCAAAAGGCTTCCAGCCAGCCAAATATTACTCACAGCCTTCCCACACCATCACAGAAAGAACACACCTTTAAAGTGGTTTCAAAAAGTGTTTTTAAATGTGACTTTTAAAAGGCCACAGACCCATGCTTCATGCCCCCATTGGTTCTCAGCAACATTCTTCTAAGTGGTATAGCACTGGTCTGTCCATTTGCTGTACAGAGGTAATTCATGGTTGCTGTGATGCTGAATACTGTGACCCCTAATGTGTCAAATGTGATAATGGTTACTCATGGTAGACAGTGTTTGGTGGAGTTCCCTGATTAAAACAAGCTTGAAAGCAGGAGTGGCATCCACATCTGAAATAGCTTGCCTCAGGAAACTCTGTGAACTTAGAGGAACAATAAAGTTATACAAAGTTCAGGTCTTTCATTCATAGGGTCACTATGAGTCATCTTTGACTCTACGGCACGTAACAGCAACAATGACAAAAGAGTTAACTGTACTTATTATTGTTGCTAATTGCCAGAAACATTTTATTGAGATTAAATTTTAGATGACTTTTATTGAGTTCTTATATATTCTGTATGTTGCTGTTATGTGCCGTCAAATTGCCTGTGACTCATAGCGACCCTATGTACAGTAGCTCTGAAGCCTGCTCTGAGTCAGTCTCACTGACTCTCATTGCTCTAGTTATTGTTTCAATCCATCCAGGTCTTCTTCTCCTGTGCTGTCCCTCCATCCTTTGTAGCATGATGCCCTTCTCCAAGGATCAGTCTTTCCTGGCCACATGCCCAAACTATGTGAGAAGAAGCGTCAAAATCCCAGTCTCCAAGGAGAAACTTCATTACACCCTCTTCAAGACAGATCTCTTTGTTTCTTTGAATGTTATGTTCAAGACCCTTCTCCAGCATCAGCAGCTCAAAGGCATTCTTCTTCTATCGTCCTTAGTTATCATCCAGCTCTCTGATGCATAGGAAGCAATTGTGAAGATTATGGCCTGGATTAGGCACACCTTCGTGTCTGAATGACATTGTTGCTTCTCAGTATTCTGGAAAGGTCCCTGGCAACAGATTCACCTAATGCAATTCATCTTTTGATTTCCTGACTGCTGGTGCCAAAAGTGTTGATTGTGGAGCTGAGCAACCTATAACTGTTAACACATCAATCATGGTGCTGCCGATTGACCCAGTGGTGAGAATATTTGTCTTCTTGATATTGAGCTTCAATTCATATTGAAGAGTATAGTCCTTGACATTCTGCAGCAAGTGTTTCAGGTCCTCTTCAGTTTCTGAAAACAAGGTTGTGTCGTCTGCATAACATATGTTGTCGATAAGTCTTACACCAATCCTAATGCCTCCTGAATGATCTGTTCTGTATATAGATTGAAAAGTTGTGGAGACAGGATGCATCCCTGACACACTATCTTTCTGATTTTGAAAGATGCAGTGTTTTCCCACTCTGTTCTGAGGACTGCTTCTTGGTCCAAGTATAGGTTTTGCATAAGCACAGTCAAGTATTCTGTGATACCCATTCTCCTCAAGGTTAACAACAATTTGTTGTGATATACACTGTCAAATGCCTTTGCATAGTCAATGAAACACAGATAGATATCCTTCTGGTACTCTTCGCTCTTTTCCAAGATCCATCTGACATTGACAATAATGTCTCTCTGCCATGGCCTTTTCTAAACTCAGTTTGTAGATCTGGTATTTCTCTGTCAATGTACTATACTTTTATAAATTCTTTACATGTATTAATTAAGTTGATATTTTTAAAAACAATTTTTTAAGTTTTTTTATTGGTTTGCATACAATATGTTTACATTTAGTTTCATTCATGTGAATTCAGTTAATTTTCACAACCAATTTGTGAGCTAGGGAATTTTGTAATCTTACTTTATAGATAAAGAAAATGTAAAATAGAGTTGGAGTAGCCTATTAAAAGTTACTCTAATTGTGAGTGATGGAGTTTGGATTGGACCATTTTTGTTGTTATTAGGTGTAATTGAGTGGGCTACAACTCAGAGCAACTCTACATACAGACAGAAATATTACCTTACTGTTATGCCATTCTCATATTTTCACTATGCTTAAGACTATTGTTGCAGTCACTGTGTCAATTCTTCTCTTTGAAAATCTTCCTCTTCCTTCACTAACTCTGCTTTTTCAAGCATTCTGTCCCCTTTCAAGGACTAGTATTTTCTGATACCTGTCAAAGTATGTGAACTATTACTATTACTCTTACTATTATCTCCTTTAAGGAGCCCACAGGCTGCACTTCTACTAAAACATATTTGTTCTTTGGATAATCTATTGAATAATCAATATTCTTCACCCATACCGCAATTCAAAGACATAAATTTTTCTTTGGTATTTGGTTAAGGATCAAAATAAAAGGTCTTCTGAGTTGAAATGTGAAAATATGAAAAATCTACATAGTGTACTCACCTGATGGGAAACACAGAAATGGGATTAATGACATCTGTGGAAAGAATTTTTGGAGAAGTTCAGTATCAGCTGTGAAACCAGGCCAAGTGGAATAAATCATCCATAACATATATGAAAGAGCAAATTGAAATTTAAGAAAATTAAAACAAATCCACAAGAACCAAAATATAACTTTAAGTCTATTCCAATTGATTATAAAACCCATTTCAAGAACAGAATTGAGGCATTGAACACTAATGAATGAAGACTAGAGGAGCTATGGGATGATATCAAGGATATCAGCCATGAAGAAAGCAAAAGTTCATTAGAAATACAAAGGAGAAAGAAAAGGTCAAAACAGATGTTGGAAGAGACTCTGAGTATTGCCTTAGAATGTGAGGAAGCCAAAACAAAGGGAAAATATGATGAAATTGAAAGAGTTGAACAGGAGCCTCCTAAGGGCAGCTTGTGAAGATAAAACAAAAACTTGCTGCAGAGGGTCAAAGACTGCAGCCTTCAATCTGGATTGAGGCTCAATGTCAAGAAGACAAAGATTCTCACTACTGGAACAATTGGCAGCATCAGAATGGATGGCGAAGAGATTGAGATTGTACACAGCTTTAGTTTGCTTGGCTCCACAATCAACACTCTTGGCACCAGCAATCAGGAAATTAAAAGACGTATTGCGATGGGAAAGTCTGCTGTTAGGGGCCTCTCCAGGGTATTGAATAGCAACGGTATCTCTCTGGAGACTAAGGTGTGTCTGATACAATCCATGGTCTTTGCAATCACTTGTTATGCATCAGAGAGTTGGACAATGAGTAAGGAGGATAGAAGGAGAATTGATGCCTTTGAGCTTTGGTGTTGGAGAAGAGTATTGAGGGTAGGACTGCTAGGAAAACTAACGGGTTCATCCTGGAGAGGGTTAAACCAGGCTGCTCCCTGGAGGCAAAGATTCTGAGGCTTCATCTGATATATTTTGGTCATGTTGTAAGGAAAGACCAGTCCTTGGAGAAGGACATTATGCTTGGGAGGGTGGAGGGCGGGCGCAGGAGGAGGAGGCCCTCTAGGAGGTGGATTGATTGGGTGACTGGGATAATTGGGATGGGTCTGTCAGAGACAGTAAGATTGTCACAGGACAGAGCAGAGTTTAGGGCTGTTGTACATAGGGTCGCTATGAGTCACAAGTGACTCAACGGCACATAACAACAACAATAACAACAACATTATAATGGAATGTACAAAGAACTGCTGTCAGAAAATCAGAAGGGGAGAACTTGCTCAGCATTTTGAAAGCTAAAGGAATTAAGAAACAAATTCAACATTGCGTTGTGACACTTAAAGATATGATGGACAAGCTCTTGACTGATCTGTAAGCATCACAAGAAGATGGTAAGAGACACAGAGTAAGTATATGAGAAAAAAATTTCTGACACAGAATCATTTCAATAAGTAGCATATGATCAAGACTCAAAGGTAATAAAGGAAAAAGTTCAAGCTGCCTGGAAAGAACTGGAAAAAAATAAGCCGCAGGATTTGATGGACTAACAATTGATATAATTCAACAAACATATGCCGTCCTGGATGTGTTTGCCAGGTTATACCAATAAATCATAAGGTTGTTGTTGTTGTTGTTATGTGCCGTCGAGTCATTTGTGACTCATAGTGACCCTATGTACAACAGCCCTAAAGCCTGCTCTATCCTGTGCCAATTGCATTGCCTGTGACACACCCATCCTGATGACCACAGTCACTGAATCAATCCACCTCATAGAGGGTATTCCCCTCCTGTGCTGTCCCTCTACTCTACCCAAAATGATGTCCCTCTCTAAAGACCTGTCTATCCTTGCAACATGTCCAAAGTATGTCAGACGAAGCCCCACAATCCTTGCCTCCAAGGAGTAGCCTGGTTTAACCCTCTCTTGGATGAATCTGTTTGTTTTCCTGGCAGTCCATGGTACATTCAGTACTCATCCTCAGCACCACAGCTCAAAGGCATTAATTCTCCTTTTATCCTCCCTAGTCATTGTCCAACTCTCTGATGCATAACTAGTGATTGCAAAAACCATGGCCTGTTTCAGGCAGACCTTAGTCTTCAGAGAGACACCGTTGTTCTTGAGTACTTTAGAGAGGTCCCTAACCACAGACTTTCCCATCGCCATACATTTTTTTATTTCCTGGCTGCTGGTGCCAAGAGTGTTGACCATGGAGCCGAGCAAACTGAAGCTGTGAACAATCTCAATCTCTTCACCATCCATCCTGATGCTACCGATTGGTCCAGTGGTGAGAATCTTTGTCTTCTTGAC
>NW_006400132.1:241673-246186 GCF_000299155.1 Elephantulus edwardii
GAATTGGCAGATACAGAAGAATTTAATGAAATAACATTTGAGCAAGAGCCTATGGTGATAAAGGCAGAAGTTCAAACTGCTTTGAAGGAAATAGCAAAAAATAAGGCCCCCAGAGTAGATGATATACCAATTGACATATTTCTGCTAACAGATGCTGCCCTGGATGTGCTCACTGAGTTGTGCAAAGAAATCTGGAGAACAACCACTCGGCCAACTGACTGGAAGAGACCTATATGTGTTCCCATTCCAAAGATGGGTGACCCGACTGAGTGTGAAGATCATAAGGAGAGATACCTTAACTGGAGGAGATCTATATTTATTTCCATCCTCCAAAAATAAGGTGATCCTAGAGAGTATGGAATTTATTTTAAAAAAAAAGACTATTAACAGAACATAGGGGCAAAATCTCACTGAAGACTATCCAAAGTGACTGGAACAGCAGATCAACTAAGAAGTGCTAGAAATAAATGTTGGTTGTAGAAAAGGCAGTGGTAATGATGACCATGATGTTAGATGGGTTTTGGTTCAAAGTAAAATGCACCAGAAAGATGTCTTTTTGTGTTTTACTAACTGTACAAAGGCATTTGACTGAGTGCATCACAACAATAGTGGGTAACTTTGAGAAGAATGAGAATCCCAAAATATTTAATGGTGTTCGCATGAAAACTACATTTAGACCAAGACATGATTGTCCAAACAGAGGAAAGGATTGAGAAAGGAGTGTATCACAGATGTATCTTTATTGATTCATACCTTTTTTAATCTACATGCTAAACAGATCATTCATTTAATCTACATGCGAAGCAGATCATTCAAGAGACTGGGCTTTGTAGAAAAGAATGTCATCTGGTTTGGAAGGATCACCTGAGTTATGCAGATGACACAATCTTGCTCACTGAAAATCAGATAGACCTGAAGCACTGAAGATCAAGGACTGTAGCCGTTTATATGAATTGCATCTCAATATAAAAAAAAAAAAATAGAAATCTTTACCACTGGCCCAGCAGATGATCTTGTTGTGCACCATAGAGTTAGAACTGACCCACAGCTGACCCTTCAGCAGATTTTTACAGGCACTTAATCACATGGGAGGAGATTGTCCATCCTTCTTCAGCAGAGCAACTGGTGGTCTTGAACTGTGAGCCTTCAGAATTGCAGCACAGCTTCTTGCCAGTAGGATATCAGAGCTCCCTGGCATCATAATAGATGCAAAAAAAATATTGAAATAGTCAATTATTTAATTTTATTCAGATCCACCATCAACATCCTTGGCACCTGCAATCAGGATATCAAAAGATGAGTTGCACTGGGAAAATTTGTTATCAAGGACTTCTCCAGAGTGCTAGAGAATAATGTCGGTGTAAAGACAGAGCTATGCTTTATCAAATGATGGCATCTGAATTGTTTGCTATGCATCTGAGAGTTAGACAACCAATAAAATGACAGAAGAAGCAGCAATGTTTTTGAGTTGTGGTGCTAGGGAAGAGTATTGAATGTACCATGGATGGTCAAGAGAATAAATACCCTCACCTGTTCTGGAGAGGGTGAAACAAGGTTGTTTATGGAGGCAAGGATTTTGAAAGTCCGTCTCAAATACTTTGAGTATGTTTTCATGAGATTCCAGTCCTCGGAGAAGTATATCATGATTGGAATGGTAGAAGGTCAGTACAAGAGAGGACCCTGGACGAGATGGATTGTAATAGTAACCGGAGTCCAGTGTGTCAGAGACAGTGAGTTTGGTTTAGGATAGGGCAAGGCTCAGAGCCATTGTTCATAGTTTCACTGTGATTTGTAGTTGACTAGATGGCACATAGAACAAAAACAGCAGTATACTTCAAGAAGAGGCAAAAATGCATGTAGAGACTCTCACTTATAGCAGAACTGCAACGTAGTGCGTGAAGGCAGAGTATCTCCCGGTGTGGAATACAGCTAGTTCACACAGAAGCATTTTAGGGGTACACGGCCTGACCCAGGTAATACTTTTTTGTGTTTTTCATTGTTTCATTTTGCTTTGTTTAATCACTTGAAATGTTTTGGATGGAATGAATTAGAATAGAGCAAGAAAAAAATAAAACAGAAACATTAGACCAAGGATGATTCTTCTAGTTCACGAGGTATCATTGATGATCTAGACTGGGCTGACAGAAGTAGAAATGTAGAAAGCTGAACAGAACAGAGAAACATTTTTGAAGTGCAATTCACTTGTGGAGCTTGTGGGGATGCTAAGACATGAAGGCTGCTGTCAATTTTTTCTTTTTAATTCTGTAAAGATCTTATTGTAATAATTTCAGGCATATTAAAATTGAATTTTTACCTATTTGAGTTGTTGTCTTTGTATACTGTTGAGTTGGAACAGACTTGTAATTCACCCTCAAGTGAGTTTAAGAATATTTAAGTCTGCATTTTAAGCATATACTTTGCTCACTAGAATAGTGTGTTAGATAGATAGTCGGATACAAAAATCATTCCAACCATTTGATAAATGGTCAAAAGAACAAGATAAATAATAACATAAAATATATTTGTAAATTTCTTCTCATAGTAATAAGCAATGCTTGCAATAAAAGAAATGTTATAAATATTAAGAACACAGATTTTAGTAGGATGAGGATTAGATACACTGTTATTACAGATTCACTTGAAAGATTTAAATACAATCACAAAATTTATGGAGAAAAGAAAGAACTCATCATAATTTAATATTTTATGCCACCTCTGAAAATTTACTTACACAATTAATTTAAATAAAATTAAAAAATCTAGTTTGAATAACTTTAAATAAAAATAAATGGTCATGCAGCCATCTGTTAAAAGAATTTTTGTTAGTGATGGTCTTATACAATATTTGTTTTTATGGGACTAAGTTAGTTCACTTAGCATAATGCTTGCCAATCTATCCCATGTTTAAGTTGTAATTTACAAAATTATTGCTTCTGCATCCTGCATAGTATTTCACCTTGTGACTGTACCATAGTTTCTTAATCCATTCAATTGTGGTTGGACATCTGACCTGTTTCCATGTTCTTGTAATGGTGAATAACACTGCTATAAACACTGGTATAGAAGTCTCTGTGCCTCAGTTCTCATTTTCTCAGGGTATATTCCAAGCAGTGGAATAGTTGAGTCATAACTGCCTTCCACAGTGGTTGCATAATTTTACAATCCCACCAACAATGTGTAAGAGTTCCTATCTCACCATATCCTCTCCAGCATTCATTACTTACTTTGGCACTGCTGCTGAAGTGAGATGGTATCTCATTGTGGTTTTGATTTGCATCTCTCTTTTTGCCATTCATCTTGAGCAGTTCTTCATGCGTCAGTTGGCCAACTGAATATTTTCCTCTGTGAAAATTATTTCCATGCCTTTTGCGCATTTTGTATTGTGCATTATCTGTCTTTTCCTTGTGGAGGCCCTGTAGGATTCTGTAAATTTTGAATGGTATTGCCAAATGTGACAGATATTGTATAAAACCATTATTGTAGAAAATAAGGGGGAGAAGAAGGTGGGAACAGAGGGCTGAGAATAGGGGTAGGCAGAGGGCATTAATCATAGGGTTACCCAATTTGATGAGTGGAAGAGAAGTGATGAAGCAAAGAACCAGTGAGAAAACCAATGTATAAAAACATTGCAAATAATCCAGTATAAAATAAAAATTAAAAAAAGAACCAAAAATTTTTGTTCAGACTTTGATCTGACTTTATTGATATGCAAATGACTAAAAGAGGAAAGGATCAACCCACTCAGCTTGTAATACTCAAATGCTCTTATCTTAGTACTACTCTTTGTTGATAAGTTCAAAATCTTGAAAACCAACAAATTCTAATATACCAGTGAGGAAAATTACAGACTTGGTTTCTCTTGGTCTACCTTTTTATTTTTTTAAAGTTTTATCTTGTATTGGTTTGCTTACAAAGTTTGCATTAGTCCACTTTTTATCAACATAAAAAGTATTTAATGATGTATTTCTAGTAAAAAATAATTTATTAGGCTTAAAAATTTATTTGTTTATGTATCTTAAACATACCATTGTGACATAGTAGACAGAAATTCTTTGGGAAAACGAGCAAACCAGTCTTATGAAAAATATGGTTTGAATGCTATTTAGAAGCAAAGACTAGTTCATTTTAGAGTCAAAGAGGAGTTTATTTCCTTTGCCCATGTCATTCAGAAAAAGTAAGGACATAATACTGACTATTGTCAATTATCTAAACTGTTTGAAAAATGGAGGGTCAATAGAGTTAAGAGAAAGATAAAACAGCACACGTAACTAACAAAATACCATATGATTAAAACAAGATGAAACACACAGGAAAGATAAGAATGGGGTCAGATTACATCTCACTAAGATGCTTTTATGTGAACCAGATGTGGCTTTCACCTGCAGAATACAATATTGACTATTTAATAGTTAAAGATATTGAGGGGAAACTCTTATATAGATGGATCAATTGAAGAATTCCACTCATCAGTGATCATGAAGATGATACATGATATTAACTAGAATTGGATCTT
>NW_006400132.1:247295-247693 GCF_000299155.1 Elephantulus edwardii
TACAAAGTCAAAATACTTAGCTGTTTGTGTGTGCTACATGTAAAATGGTAGGTCCAAATCATTGGGTACAACTTTCCCATCAAATGTATTTTTTATCACAATGGCACGAAGTAAGCATATGCTTGAGTAATGAGGACCGGAAGGGTAGCCAGGATTTCATTTTATTTTATTATTTTGTTTTATTTTTTCTTTTCTTTTCTTTCTATTTCATTTCATTTCATTTTTAGTACTGAATAGCAATGGTGTCACTCTGAATATTAAGGTGCGCCTGATATAGGCCATGGTATTTGCAATCACTTGCTACGTGTCATAGAGCTGGACAATGACTAGGGAGAATAGAAGGATAATTGATGCCTTTGAGCTGTGGTGTTGGAGAAGAGTATTGAATATACCATGGA
>NW_006400132.1:248247-254672 GCF_000299155.1 Elephantulus edwardii
ACAACAACAACAACAGCCATGATCTAGAAAAGTAAACCTGCCAGGGTGATTCACAACACTGTGTAACCATTAAATGAATTCGGATGACAGTGATTTACTTTTACTTTTTCTTTTTTGTGGGAGGGGAAAATCAAAACAAAACAAACCTCAAACTTGCTGACATTAACTCAGAGTCAACCCATAACTGAACCCCCAACAGTTTTCAGAATGCATAAATCACACAAGAGGAAATTGCTCACAATTCTCAGTGGGAATCTGGTGGGTTTGAATGGCCAGAGAAATACAGTCTAGAGACTAGGCCACCAGAGATCCTGAGATTATTGCAAACTGAAGATACTGCAGTTGAAATGCAGTTTTATAAAAAAGAAATATGAAATAAATTAAGTTGAAGAAAGTTGTACTAATGGGAAATTTTGACTTATAAAATAATTACCTTGTCGGAGTGGTAAAAATAATAATATATTAAAATTATTGGGAAACTATTAGCACGTGTATTGTAAGAATAAAATTATAAAAACCTAGTGATGTATCTTTTCTTTAAAATGTCAGGAGTAGTTTTATCCAATCTAGCTATAAATGCATTTGGGAAAATACACAATTCATTATGCTTTATCAACATGGTCATAAATCCTTGTGTTTATTGGTATAGATATACACAGAAACACAAATATAACAGAAATTGGAAATTAAATTTATTCTTGCCTTGTATTAAGAATTATAAAGGAAAAATGTTGTTAATTTATTTACCATTCTCTTTCTTATAATACAGTCAATAAATATAACCTTGAAATCACAATTGATAAATCACCAAATCTCTTATTTCCTTTACTCTTAGAAGAACAATGACAGAGCAGGTGCTACATTATGATCTTTAGAAAGCTATTTTGTAAACATGAATAATGTCATTCTGAGGCTTAGCCATCTGTCTGCTCAGCATTTATCAGACCCTACACTCACAGAAACATGAAAGAAATGTATGTGAGTGTCAAAATCATGGATCTTCCAAAATCATATTTTCCATTGGAAAAAATATGTAACAAAGTTATTTTAAGAACTAAGTTGTATCAGAAACGCAAGTCTTTAAATTATGTGGTGGGGTATTTTTGAGAATGTGTAGATCCTAGCTATGCAGATCAAATACTGAATATGGGTATTTGGCAAATAATTTCTATGTTCATATGATTCACTGAGCAAATGAATTATAGTTAAAAAAACATGTTTCCCTGAACTATATGCTGACTGCTGTGTTTGTATTATTTTGTCTTAAAATACCATCCTAAAATGTAATTCTTCCTGGAATATTTAAAGAAGAATGTTTATTCTTCTTTATTTTGCATTACTTATCAAAAAGCAAAGTTATAAGTTTCATTTCTGAAAAATACTTACTGTTTGTTTTCTAAAATGAAGGTATAGAGGAATTTCAATAAAGAACTAAGAGTGAAATCAAGATTTTCATTGTTATGTTGTTATTCAAATAAGAGTCATAGAGTTATTTAAGATAATGTAAATTTTCACTGGTTACTGCATACAGGAAGTCCCTCAGAGACTAATCCTGTCTTCATCTGAAAAATAATGAATAAAAATTTTTGGAGAAAAGGCATTTTTGAAACCTTAATAACATCATTAAAAAGCAAGAAAAAAATAATAGCTGCATTACTAGGAGAGTTGAGGGGATATGGACTGCACTGATTGGCACTGTTAGAGGGAGTGATACTAATGATATATATGATTTTGTGCTGTTTTTCAGCAGAAATGTATTATGTTTTTTTTACAAATAATCATACCGGTTGTTGTTAGGTGCAACTGAGTCGAATATGACTTAGTACCACCCTATGAACAACAGATCTGAACACTGCCATCTTCATCATCTCTCAAACCCATTGTAGTAGTGACTGTGTTAATTTCTCATTGAGCATCTTCCTCTCCTCTGCCAACCTTCTACATTTCCAAGTATGGCATCCCTTTACTAGTAATAGCCCCTCCTAGCAATATGCCCAAAGTATGTGAGACAAAGCTTTACCATCCTTCATTCTAAGAAGCACTCTGGTTGAACTTTCTCTGAGACATACATGTTTGTCCTTTTGGCAGTCCATAGGATAATTGATTCTTTTCTCCAACATAAGAACTCAAAGACATCAATTTTTATTCTACCATCTTTATTCATTATCCATATCTCAGATGCATAGCAAATGATTGAAAAGATCATGGCCTGAGTAAAGTGTACCTTAGACTTTAAATGTACATCATTGCTCCTCAGTACTTTAAAGCAGTCCCTGACAGCAGAATTGCCCAGTGCAGTATGTATTTTACATGTCTATTTTCTTTATTAGGAGGATCTGAAGTGCTTGCTGAAGAAGGTCAAGAACTGTAGTCTTGAGTATGCATTGAAGCTCAACATCAAGAAGACAAAGATTTTCACCACTGGGCCAATTGGGCCATGATAGATGAAGAAGAAATTGAGGTTGTCAACAATTAAAACTTGATTGGCTCCACAATCAGAACTCGTGGCACCAGCCCTCAGGAAATCAAAAAACGAAGTAAACTGGAAAAAATCTGGTGTTAGAGACCTCTCCAGAGTACTAAGAAGCAACAATGTTCAGTCTCAAGCTGGTGGGTTGGTGTTGGTTCTGATCTATGGTACACAAAACTAACAACAACTCACATATGTTGGGCATGTGGCCAGAAGAGATTGACCCTTGGAGAAAGACACGATGCCTAGAAGAGTGGAGGGATAGCAAAGGAGAAGATCCTGGATGAGATGAATTGATATAGTAACTGAGGCAATGGAGGTACGTGTCTCAGGGTCAATGAGACTGGCTCAGGCTAGGGCAGAGTTCAGAGCTGTTGTACATAGGGGCACTATGAATCGGAGGCCACTCAAGGGCACATAACAACAACAACAACAGAACAAAAATATGTATTTTTGTATGTTGACCCCTGGAACCAAGGATGTTAAATATAGATCCAAACAAGAGGAAATTATTGACAATGTGAGTCTTTTCTAAATCTATCATGCTATTGCATAGTGGTGAGAATTTATGTCTTGACTTTACACTGCATAATTTCTCTTCATTTCAGCACTGTCTAATGTTGAGTAGTGTTTAGCCTCACAGAACCCTTAACCTATCTCCAGTTTTTTGTGGTTTTAGTTCCGCTTTAATTCACCTGTGTCCCTGGGTCCACACTTTGGGAATGAGAGGAAAGAGGCCAGGTAGGAGTTGGATGTAATATGACTTATACAGTTGAGTTAAAGACAGATTTATAAATGGAGCTCCTTCAGAATCCAAACACTTCCTTGTTATTCAAGACTAAAATTCTATACTAGTTTACTTTTTTAATTTTGCAGTACACTTTTATAAGAGTTATTATTATCATCCAATTACAATGATGCTCCAAATCACAGAATTATTTCTGCACACACTCTATTACTGATTTTATCAATAATTCTGGCATTGTCTACAATACTGTGACAATTATGAATGATAAACCTATATCAGTATTTTTTTAAAATGAAGTAGTAATTAAAAAAATTGAGGAAGAGAAAAAAACTTCCTTGAAAGTACTAAAAATGTATGATTCAGTTCAGAAAGAATATACAAAACAATTATTTTGTTAGTATTCATGTAATCTTAGAAATATTGTATTTTTGTTGTTGTTATGTACCTGCAACTCATAGCAACTCTATGCACAACAACCCTAAACCCTGCTCTATTCTGTGCCAATCGTATTGTCTCTGACACACCTGCCCCCCATTATACCAGTCACTGAGTCAATCAGTCTCATAGAGGGTCTTCCTCTCTTGGACTGTTCCTCTATCCTTCCAAGCATGACATCCCTCTCCAAGAACTGGACCCTCCTTGCAATATGCCCAAAGAATGTCAGATGAAGCTTCTTCAATAAGCTTGCCTTCAATGAGCAGCATGGTCTCACCCTCTCTAGGATGAACCTACTTTTTCTCCTAACAGTCCATGGTATATTCAATACTTTTCTCCGGCACCACAAGCTCAAAGCAATTATTTCTCCTTCTGTCATCCCTAGTCATTGTCCAGCTCTCTGATGCATAGCAAATGATTGCAAGTACCATGGCCTGAATAAGGCCCACCTTAGTCTCCAGACTGGCATCATTGCTCTTCAGTACTTTGGAGAGGTCTCTAACAGTACAGACTTAACCAATGCAATTAATCTTTTTATTTTCTGGCTGCAGATACTGATAGTACTAATTGTGGAGCCAAGCAAACTAAAGCTGTTAACAATCTCAATTTCTTATCATGATGCTGTGAGTCAGCCCAGTGGTGAGAATCTTTGTTGCTGTTGAGCTTCAATCCATATTGAAGGCTGTAGTGTTTGACCTTCTGCAGCAAACTCTTGAAGGCCTCCTTAGTTTCAGCAATCAGGGTTGTGTCATTTGCATAACACAGCATGTTGATGATTCTTCCTCCAATCATGATGCCAAATTTCTCCTTATAGAGTCCAACATATAGATTGAAAAGGTATGGAGACAGGACACATGCCTGGTGTACACACTTCCCAATTTTGAACCATGCATTGTGTCCTTGCTCTGTTCTGCCTCGTGTCACATAACCACAATCAAATGTTCTAGGGTTCCCATTTTTCTCAGAGTCAGCCACAGTATATTGTAATCCACACAGTCAAATGCCTTTGCATAGACAATAAAACACAGATAAACATTCCTATGGTACTCCCTGCTTCCAGCCAAGACCCCTCTAACATTAGCTATAATATTCCTAGTAACATGGCCTCTTCTAAACCAAGCCTGCACTTCATGCAGTTTTCTGTTAATGTGCTGCTCCAGTCTTTTTTTCTTTATATGTAGTCTTCAGCAGAATTGTGCTTCCATGTGATGTCAACGGTATTGTTTGATAATTTCCTCACTCTGCCAGGTCACCTTTGTTTGGAATGGGAATAAATACAGATCTTTTCCAGTCATTTGGCCAGGTGGTTGTCCTCCAAACTCTTAGCATAACTAAGTGAGCACATACACGGCAGTGTATGTCTGTTGATATATGTCAATTGGTATGCCCTCAATTCCTAGGACCTTGTTTTTTGCGAATTCTTTCAGAGTAATTTGAATTTATTCCTTCATCAACACAGGCTCTTGATTATACATTATTTAATGAAATTCTTCTGTGTCTGCCAATTCCTTTTGGTACAGTGACTATATTCTCTTTCCATCTTCTTTTAATGCTTACTGATCATTTAATATTCTGCTCAAAACATCCTTAAGTATTACAACTCAAGGCTTGAATTTGTTCTTCAGTTCCTTCAGCTTAAGAAATGTCAAGCTTGTTCGGTCCCTTTGATTATCTGACTCTAGGTCTTTGCACATTTCATTATAATATTTTGTTTTCCTGCACTGCCTTTTGAAGTCTTCTGTTGAGCTCCTTAATATCTTAATTTCTTCCCGTTGCTTTGACTTCTTGGCATTCAAGTGCAATATTCAATCTCTTCTGACATCCATCTTAGTCTTTTCTTCCTCCTCTGTCTTTGTAATGACATTTTGTATTCTTCTTGGATGATATTCTTGATAATCTTCCTACAGCTCATTTGGTCTTCACTCATTAGTGTTCAAGGCCTCAGACCTGTACCGAAGATGATTTTGAAATTCAGCTCAAGGTCAGATTTTGGTTCCCTTGGATTTAATTTAATTTTCCTTAGATTCAGCTTGAACTTGCATGTGAATAGTTGGTGGTCTGTTCCACAATCAGCACCTGGCCTAGTTTTCAGAGCTGATATTGAGCTTGTCCAGTGATTATTTCCACAGATGTAATCGATCTGATGCCTATGCATACCATCAGGTGAAATCCATATGTATAGCCCAAGTTTATGTTTTCTTATAAAATGTCTTTGCAATGAATAAGTCGTTGATTGTGCAAAATTCTGTCATTCTATATCCAGCTTCATTTCTATCACCAAGTCCACATTTTCCAACTACTGATCCTTTTCCTTTCTTCCCAACTTTTGCATTCCAGTCACCCATTATTATTAATATATCCTGATGGCATGTTCAATTAATCTAGTTGGTATAAATATTCTACTTCCTTCTTTTTGGCTGTGGTTTTTGGTCTGTATATTTGAATGATGTTGATATTACTCGACTTCCTTGTATATGTATGGATGTTATCCTGTCACTCACAATTTTATATTTCAAGACAGATCTAGAAATGATGTTTTCACTATGAAAACAATCCCATTTTGCATCACCTTTTCATCTCCAGCATAGTATAGCATATGATCATCTGACTCAAAATGTTCCATGCCAGTCTATCTTATTTCACCAAGACCTTGTTGTTATGTGCCATCGAGTTGCTTGTGACTCATAGCGACCCTATGTACAAAAGCTCTATACGCTCTTCTATCCTTTGCCAACCTAGCCATCTCAAATGCACTTATTCCCACCTCTCTAG
>NW_006400132.1:255402-256449 GCF_000299155.1 Elephantulus edwardii
AATACATCCCTGACGAACCCCCTTCTTGATTTTGAACCATGTAGTGTCTCCTTGCTCTGTTCTGACAACTGCCTCTTGGTCCGAGTATAAGTTTCGCATTAGCACAATCAAATGTTCTGGGATTCCCATTCTTCTCAGAGTCAGCCACAGCTTATTTGTGCTAGTATGTCAATATTTATGCATTACATTTCTTTCTTAACAATATCCAGTTTTTCTCCATTCATGTTTTTCACATTCTGTGTTCCAGTCACTAGTGTTTACAGTCAACTTTTCCTCCTCTTTTGTGCTTCCATAATTGAGGATTTGACCTCAATCGCCAAGTCTGCTAGTCTAAGTGCATTCTATTGTACATAGGGTTTTCAAAGGTCTACTATTTCAGAAGTCAAAGGCAATATATTATATTAAGCAATATAAAATGTATTCATCACATGTCGTTGCTATTATTATTACCCATAATGTTGTCTGAGACCCATAGTGACCCTCACCTTACATACAGCAGCTCTGAACCCAGTTTTATTTTGAGCCAACCTCATTGTCTCTGACACACTTATACCCATTACCTCTGTCACTGGGTTAGTCCATCTCATCCGTGATCTTCTTCTCTTGAGCTGTTCCTCTACATCAAGAATGATGTCCCGACAGCCGACACCTTATCTGTCCCAGAGCACAGGCTCCTTCGCACAGTCACCGCAGCTGGTTCACACCCGCCACCCCCAGCTCACCATGGATGATGACATCGCTGCGCTCGTGGTCGACAACGGCTCCGGCATGGGCAAGGCTGGCTTCGCGGGCGACGACGCCCCCTGGGCTGTCTTCCCCTCCATCGTGGGGCGCCCTCGGCACCAGGGTGTGATGGTGGGCATGGGCCAGAAGGACTCCTACGTGGGGGACAAAGCCCAGAGCAAGAGAGGCATCCTGACCCTCAAGTACCCCATCGAGCACGGCATTGTCACCAACTGGGACGACATGGAGAAGATCTGGCACCACACCTTCTACAAAGAGCTGCGTGTGGCCCCTGAAGAGCACCCTGTGCTGCTGACGGAGGCC
>NW_006400132.1:257084-270661 GCF_000299155.1 Elephantulus edwardii
CCCAGCCATCGCCGACAGGATGCAGAAGGAGATCACAGCACTGGCCCCCAGCACAATGAAGATCAAGATCATCGCTCCCCCTGAGAGCAAATACTCCATGTGGATCAGCGACTCCATCCTGGCCTCCCTGTCTACCTTCTAGCAGATGTGGATCAGCAAGTACGACGAGTCTGGCCCCTCCATCGTCCACCGCAAATGCTTCTAGGGGGACTGTTTAGTTGCGTTACACCCTTTCTTGATTAAAAAAAAAAAAACCCTAACTTGCGCAGGAAAAAAACTAAAACCAAAACCAAAGGATGAGAATTGGCATGGCTTTATTTGTTACTTTTTCTGTTTCTTTTTAAAATTTTGTTTTATTTTATTTTATTTTTTTGGCGCTTGACTTGGGATTTAACAACTGGAACAGTGAGGGTAACACCCATTGGTGTGGAGCAAGAATCCCCCCAGTTTTCCAATGTGGCCCAGGACTTTGATGGTACATTGTTCTCTTTTTTTAAAATAGCCATTCCAAATAATCAACATGGCGATGTGACAGGAAGCTCCTACCTTTCCAGAAGCCTCTCCCTTCCCCTAAGCAGAAGAGCCCCATCCCTCAGCCGGGTCCACGCATGGACAGGGGTGGCAGGGAGCATTGCTTTTATGTAAATTATACCTTATCCAGGTTTGTTTTGTTTTGTTAAAAAATCTTCCGCCTTAATACTTGTTCTTTAGTTTTTGTTTTTGTTTTTTTCAATAGTCAGCCATTAGTGGCCCTACTTTTTTGGAGCCCTTGCCCTTTCCCTCAGGTCTAGAAATATGAAGGCTTTTGGTCTCCCTGGGGTAGCTGAGATGTGGAGGCAGCCAGGGCTTTACCTGTACACTGACTTAAGACCAGTTGAATAAAAGTGCACACCTCAAAAAGTGAAAGAAATAAAAAATGATGTCCCTCTCCAAGGACTAGTCTTTCCTTGCAACATGTCCCAAAGTATGTGAGACAAAGCTTCAAAATCCTTGCTTCCAAGGATACTATTATATTACCAAGTTTGGTAATCAATAGTATTAATAATTCTATATGGTCTGATACAAGAAGAGATACATGAATGGGAGGAAAGGGGCAATATCCTTGTTTACCACGCTACTTAACACCAACTCTAGTCATGTTACTGAACAATAGAATGTACTTTCTTAGGTTAATCAAGTCTATCAACAATATTAATATATTCCTGAAAGAATAATACTGTCATTATGTTTAGGAAATGAGTGATAACAATCTCAATAAATTTTAAAAGAATTTAAACTTACATCAAACAAAGGATTATCTAGTAATGCAATTCTTAGTATGTTTAAAGGTATAGGAAATGTTTTCAATAATTTAATTCCATTAGATGAATACATTTTTAGATATGGAAAACAATATATGATGGGAAAGTCTGGTTTTAGGGACCTCTCCAAAGTACTGAAGAGTAATTGTGTCACTCTGGAGAGTAAGGTGTACCTGATACAGGCCATGGTCTTTGCAATCAGTTGTTATATATCAGAGAATGGGAAAATGACTATGGAGGATAGAAGGAGAGTTTATGCCTTTGAGCTGTGGTGCTGGAGAAGAGTATTGAAGTACCATGAACTGCTAAGAAAATAAACAGGTTCATCCTGGAGAGGGTGAAACCAGGCTGCTCCTTGGAGACAAGAATTGTGAGGCTTTGTCTGACATACTTTGGACATGTTGCAAGAAGAGACCAGTCCTTGGAGAGGGACATCATACTTGGGAGTGTGGAGGGACAGCGCAATAGGGGAAGACTCTCTATGAGGTCGGTAGATTCAGTGACTGGGGTAATCGGGGTGGGTGTGTCAGAGACAGTGAGATTGGCACAGAATAGAGCAGGGCTTAGGGCCCTGCTTGTACATAAGGTCACTATGAGTCGCAAGCAACTCGACAGCACATAACAACAAAAACAATCTGACATTCATTTAAAACAAATTTACTTATACGTTAATAGAATTTCTGGATCTAATTGAATAACTGTAAGATACATTTACACGTAATGAATTTAAGTAAGTCATATACACTTAAAGAATTTCACATAATAAAATCTAGTGGTATATCTTACATAACTTTAAAAACACTTTGTATAATAAGTAAGTTTAGGTCTAGTAAGAAAATAACATTATTCAAGGGTCTCCTGAGAACATTGGGTACCCTTCCATGAAAGTCACCATTGAATATTTATGAGTTAGTGTTAATGCATACGTTCTACACTTTAAATATAGAGAGTGTAGAATTGGATCAAGAAAAATGAACATAACAAGGACATGATCTGACTGTGAGACATTCAATGACTGAAGGCAAGAACAATTAACTCATTCCAGAAGCATTTCAAAGTACAGTTTCAAATTTTATACACTATTCCAATTCATTTCCCTTAATCTGGGAAACATAATTTTACTCTACTAGTAAGAGAGGATTCAAAATGAAAAGTCAGTATCTCCTTCAAGATGATCTGCACACAACCTGTAAGCTCTGGGGAAGAGTATGTATGCTTTTGTGTTTGGTGTTTTTTTATTTTGGTTTATTTCTTTATGATGCACAAAGAGAAAATTTAAAGAATGGGAAGAAGCAAAGCAAAAGGAAGGTCTAATATTGAAGTCTGAAATCCTAAGACTGCTTTTTATTATTTTTATTTCATCAGGATATAAGCAAGAAGAAAAAATGTCATTGTCTTATTTGGCAAATGGTTTACCTAGGCGATAAAGCTACTATTTTCATTTATGGAAGTTTGAGAAGAGCTCTTTTCTCAATGAAATGGCCACACTCTTTACTTAAAAGATACGTATCATGTTTTAAAGATAGCTATTGAATCTTTTCAAAATTATATGGTATATTTAAAATATAAAGGAAGAGAAAATGAAAAAAAAAATTTAAATATTCAGCTTACGTGCAAACTTTATGGCTTTCCCAACTTTCCCACATAAAATTACTTTTTCAATGCTCTTGTACAGATCTTGATTACAATATTAATGGAATGAAACCATCTTTATGAATTTATTTGCTTTACTGAGAAGAAGAATTGGTGCTTTTTAGTTGTACTGTTGGAGAGGAGTTCTGAATATGCCATGAATTATCAAATGAACAGACAGATATATCTTGGGAAAAGTGCAGCCAGAGTGTTCCTTTGAAGCAAGGATGGAAAAGCTTCATCTCTCATATTTTAGTTCTGTTGCTGAGAGAGGATATTTCTTGGAATAGGACATTATGCTTGGAAAGACAGGTCAATGAAAGAAAAGATCAACAAGAAGGATTGATATAGTGATTGTAACAATGCACTCAAGATTATCAGAAATGATGAGAGTGGTACATGTTAAGACAGTATTCAGATCTGTTGTTCATTGAGTCACTGGGAGGTGTACTTGTCTCGATGGCTCCTAACAACAGCAACTACAAGTCAAGTTGTGATTACTGTTACATGTTTTAGAGTTGGTCTTGACTCTTAAAAGACAAAGAACTGTCCCATAGAGCTTTGTAGGCTATAATCTTTACATGGACAAATCTCCAGGCTTTTTCTGCTATGCAGTAGCTTAAAATATTTGACCTTTAGTAAGCAATCCAACATTTAACCACTTGCACTCTCATAAATGACAAATGTATTTTACTCTCTATATTCTCTGCTCCTAGCACATAATCTAGTACAGTGTACACAATAATATTTATTGAGAAAATGAGAGATGTACGTGATTTTTTTTTTAAATTATATGTATCAGTGCTGTTGATATTGTGGTTGTAAGTACCCTAGAGTTGGACTTAGCCTATTGTTGACGGAAACCTCTAGTGGGCTTTCAGAGGCAGTAAACCACATGGGAAGAGATAGCCCATCTTTCTCTTGCACAGAAGCTAGTGGATTCAAAAAATATGCCTTTGTGTTGGTAGCACAACTCCTTACCAGTAAGTCACCAGAATGCCCTATTGTCGATTTTGGCTTATTAATTTAAAATTATGTTCCGTTATGCAGATGACACAACCCTGCTTGCTGAAACTGAGGAGGACCTCATGCACTTGCTGCAGAGGGTCAAGGACTGCAGCCGTCAGTATGGACTGAGGCTCAATGTCAAGAAGACAAAGATTCTCACCACTGGACCAACCGGTAGCATCAGGATGGATGGCGAAGAGATTGAGATTGTTCACAGCTTCAGTTTGCTCTGCTCCACAGTCAACACTCTTGGCACCAGCAGTCAGGAAATCAAAAAGTGTATCACTATGGGAAATTCTGCTGTTAGGGACCTCTCTAAAGTTCTCAAGAGCAACGGTGTCTCTCTGGAGACTAAGTTGCGCCTGATATAGGCCATGGTCTTTGCAATCAGTTGTTATGCATCAGAGAGTTGGACAATGACTAATAGAAGGAGAATTGATGCCTTTGAGCTGTGGTGCTGGAGAAGAGTATTGAATGTACCATGGACTGCCAGGAAAACAAACAGATTCATCCAAGAGAGGATTAAACCAAGCTACTCCTTGGCGACAAGGATTCTGGGGCTTCATCTGACATACTTTGGACATGTTGCCAGGAGGGATGGATCCTTGGAGAGGGACATCATGCTTGGAAGGGTGGAGAGACGGCGCAGGAGGGGAAGACCCTCTATGAGATGGATTGATTCAGTGACTGGGGTAATCGGGATGTGTGTATCTGAGGCAGTGCAGGCGGCGCAGGATAGAGCAGGGTTTAGGGCTGTTGTCGCAAACGATTCGACGGTACATAACAACAACAACATTATTCTTTTTGGAGTGGATAATTTGGAATACTTCAGATAAAAATAAAATTGAATTTAACATCAGAAGAAAATAAAATGTAAAAATAAATGTGGAAGCTTCCTGTTTAAAAACATGTGCTTGTCAAGATAACAAACAAGGACAAGGTAAAAGAACCACATATGGTAATGTTTGGTAGTTACTACTTTTAAGTTTTTGTTTATGTTGTCTGTTGTTATGTGCTGTAAATATATACAGGTATATAGCATAGGGTACAGGAGGTAATGCTAGTTAAGCTTCCTAATAGAAACAAACACCTAGGGAAAATAAACTGCCATTTCTGGGGCCTTAGTACTATTGTCTTGGGGGCCATCAACATCAGTTGGTAAAAACTAGTCCACAAAGACTATTTTGAGCATTCTACTTTGCTAAGTAGCAACTGAGGTCTTAATCTATCATAAGCAGCCGTCTAAGGTGCAACCATTTACCTCCCAATGTCCAGAAGGGAAAATAAAATAAAGAAGAAAATGGAACAAAACAAAAAGATATACTGAAACAATTACCCCAAATTACTTATGAGCCCTGTGAAATTTTGCTTACACAACCCAGATATCGGAAGACCTAGGTAGACCTAGTGCACAGTACCACTGCTGACAGCTGTAAAGGGGGCCACGTATAAGATCCTGGACAGTGTGGGGAAAAGCTCAGTAAAACTAAAAAACAAATAAACAAACAAAAAGATACTAAATTTAGTGATACTCATTAGGATCTCTCATGGCCTAGTGGATGAGGAGTTGTGTGGCAATCCAAAGCCTGAAACTTCCAATCTACCAAATTTTCTGTATGAGAAAGTCAGACAATCACTTCTATAATTTACAGCCTCTGACAACTTGTTGAAGGGTTATCTATGATTGACTGAGTGGTAATTAGAGATATCAGTCCCGCAGAAACTGGTGGAATCCCTGGACTATGACCTGTAGCCGTTCTTTGAACCTGTGACAAAATTAATTCCCTTGATTCATCTTTTAGCAGAACAATGGTGTTGTTTTTGTTGGCTGCCATTAAGTTAACTACAAATCATATTAAACAGTTCATAGAAAACAATTACGGACAGCAGATCTGACCCTGGCCCTATGCTATGTCATGCTCATGATCTCTGCTATGCTCCAGCCCACTGCTACAGTTCTGTGTCAATTTCTCTTTTTTGGGTCTTCTTCTCTTTCTCTTCCTCTGACCCTCTACATTTCCCTGCATGTAGCTATGCTTAAATGATAACTAACAATACCAACAAAGTATTGACTCCTTAGAATAACCAACAATATAATGTTAAAAGAGTAGTAATTGCCCAAGGAAGGCAGGAAATGATAGTGAAAAAAAGGATTAATGAGAATGAGAATTACTGTAAAGAAGTGGAAAAAGTTTCATGACATGAAGTATTATAATTAACATTAAATATGTAAGAATGTAAAAGGAAAAAACAATATTCAAAGACTAAAATAAAAGTGCATGCCTGATACAACATAATATAAAAATCAAGAAACTTAGATATTTTCGAAGCTTATAATATAATTGAGATTTCTGAATAATAAAACAGTGTATTGGAGAATTTCCTAGGTTTAATTAGTAGCATAAGGCTATTTATTTCTCATAATGATGTTTTGTGATTTAAACTAGAAAAATTGTTCTTCCTTAATTTTCTAATTTATTATTCTTTTCACTTTAATGATATAATTTGCAGTAGGACATATCCTGTTCTATTTTAGTCTAAACAATTTTATCCGGAATAAACCATTTCTTGGTGAATTCTAACTCTGAAGGCAATGAACTGTACTATCATATTGTATTATATTATATTATATTATATTATATTATATTATATTATATTATAGTATATTAATTATATTAAATATATATTATATTATATTATACCATATTATATCATATATTAGTCAAAGAAGTTATTTAATAACAAAAATATAAAAAAGTGGGTATTATTGATTCAGAGGACAAATTGGAGTATGTCAATTTTATGGAAATATTAACATACATTGAAAGCTATGATGCAAACTCTAAACCTCAGGAGTTTTCTGAAACAACTGTATATATTAAACAGTCTCCTTTTTACATTAACCCTGTGAGGCAAGTTTATATCACCTCCATTTTAAAGATAAGGAAATGGAGACAAAGAAACATAGCAATTAACTGGTAAGAATAGGATCCAAATTCACATTTTCTAACTTAGAAAACTCTCCTTCTAAACTATTTTTCAATAATTAATAAACTACATTGGGAAAATCTGCTCTTAGGGACCTCTTCAGAGTACTGAAGAGCAGTGATGTCAGTCTGTAGACTAAGGTGTGCCTGATCTAGGCCATGGTCTTTGCAATTACTTACTATGCATCAGAAAGCTGGACAATGACTAGGGATGATAGAAGGAGAAGTGATGTCTTTGAGTTGTGGTGTTGGAGAAGAGTATCATGGACTTCTAGGAGTACAAACCAGCCTACTCTTTAGAAGCAAGGATTCTGAAGATTTGTCTGACATACTTTGGACATCTTGCAAGAAGGGACCAGTCCTTGGAGAAAGATGTCATGCTTGAAAGGGTGGAGAGACAGTACAAAAGAGGAAGATCCTTGATGAGATGGATTGATTCATTGACTGGAGTAATGGGAATAGGTGTGTCAGAGAAAATAAAGTTAGCTCAGGATAGAACAAGTTTCAGAGCTGTTATACTTAGGGTTGCTATGAGACACAAGTGGTCGACAACACATAGACAACCAATGTTAGCATGGTTTAAAAAGGTGTTGAATAGAAAATGTGCTGCTCTGCCAGGTGATAAAGTTTAAAAGACATCTAAACTAATTCGTGTTGAGTTGGAATCCAGTCACTGCTGACCCTCTAGTGGAGTTTTCTAAGTTTGCAAATCACAGCTGAGATTGTTAGTCTTTCTCTCAGTTGCTAGTGTATTTGAACCTCTATGCTGGAAATGCATCATCTTTTGCTCAGTAGTATACCTCTCTAAAGATTGTGTTACTATATATTGCTATTATGTGCCATATTTGGAAAGGATTTATTGCTGATGACACAGACTGTTTTCAGAAGCTTTACCTCTGGAGGGAGGATATTGTCCATCCTTTTCCCAAAACTAAAGGTTTCAAACTGCACACCTTGGGTTGGCAGCACCAAACCTGCTCACTAAGCCCCTCAAACTCCATACTAGATAAAAGAGGAAGATAAAAAGAAAGAAAACCAGTTAGAGATGTATAATTGTGTGAATTCCTTTAGACAGTAGAGATAACAGGGAGATATAAGTTCTCTTAATGAACAGAGAGCCAATAATAAGTATTCAAGTATTTTCTAAAATCAAAGTCAAATAGGCTTCAAATTCAAAAGAAGAATGTGCTAGTGCAAAGTGCAAGTACTTTTAAAAAGAGTAACAAGGGGGTCCATGTGTTTATGAGGTAACTGAGGTAAACTTTGTCATGCACCTGATAATGTTTCTTCTCAGAAAAAGGCCCTCACAATCAACTTCAAAAAATCAGCTATTGAAAAGTCTAGGAAGCTTAGTTCTACTGTTGGAAAAGGAGGTCGCTTTGAGCCAGAGGCAATTTTAGGGTGAATTTTTTTTCTTTCTTCTTTTTTTTTTTACATTTGATAACAGAGAGAAGGAGTAAATAAACCTTAGACATTGCTTTAAAGAAAAAAATCAATGGGGATCCAAGGTTCTTTCTGAGGATCTTACAATCAGTGTTAACAAGGCTGCCTTTGACTTATTTGTATTTTATAATTGCATTTATAGTTTGGTGAGTTGGGAGTAGTTCAGAGATTCAAGTCATTCTTTACTTGCCTCATTCAGAACAAGGTTTAAGTGCATGGTTATGAGTATATTGTACATGACAATCAAACTGCTAATGAAAATATATAGAGAGCTAAATGAGAAAAACATGAAGCCATATTTGAAAAGATATAATTTCAATTCATTAAAGAGGTTAAAATTACATCATTGAAATCTCCAGGGTTTGCTACAAATTATGTGCTATAAATAATTACTGGATGCATTTTCATAATAGCACAGAGTTATCTAAAATTAAATAGACTTTACTATAAATTTCTGCTGGGGAATTATTTAAGTATTAGGTTTCATGACTATGAAACATATATTTCTCTTTCTACTCAGCAAGACAAGTCATAAGGTAAGATCCCCTATTCATTTTTTTTATAGGAGAATAAGAAAGGAAAAGAATGACAGAGAAGAAACAAGACAAAGGAAAACAAAAATACAAGACATTTAAAATCTCAGTACATTTCACAAAAGTGAAAATTAAAAGGTATATTCATACAATAATAAAATAATGTTACCAATTTATTTTGTAAAACCTCTGTAATGTTCAATATAGATAGTAAAATAAGAATCAACTCGATGAATTAGAGAACTGTACAGTTCTGAAGAGTTGTTGATGCCATGTTACCAATATAAAATGTTGCTTGATTTAGGGCCCAGTTAGAGTTCAACAGGGACATTTATGAAATTATAAAACCCAATTTCACATCTGCAGTCTTGAAGTAAAGTCTGAAAGCCATTTCCAATATAATGACTATTGGTTGGATATAAACCACTAACATTGTGCCTAACAATTCAACCTGTAAGTCACTATGCTACTACGGTTTATAAATTAATATCATTATTTTTATACAGTTTAGGAGGAAAGTAATAAACCTAATAAAATCCAGGCCAAGAATTTTTAAAAAATACAATATTAACAGAATATGCTTTTGTTTGTTTTTTCCAAAAGCCCTTTATTAGGCATATGGGACTATGAACTGAAGAGTTAGTGATTTGTATCCACCAGGGTTCAAATATTTATCTTATGACCAAGAGAAAGTTGAGTCATACTTCTACCATAAGAATTTACAGCTACAGAATCATATTTTTAGTTTTACTATGTCCTATGAAGTCATTATGAGTCAGAATGAACTTATAGTAACGGAAGTATACTGGTATTACCTTTTCTAAACTAGCTGAATCTAGTAGGAAAGAACATTGAAGAAATACGTTCAATAAAAAAATGACCTTCATGCAAGGGGAAAAAAAGGAAAATATTAAGAAGTATGAGAGAGCCTGTAATACTTGCAAGTGAATGGTTTATGGATCCCAGGTGACCCATCAGCAAATTTTCAGAGACTGTAAATTGCATGGGAAGTGATTGATCAAATTTCTCCCATAGCTGTTTTGTTGTCTTTTGTGGCTAAGTGCATGGCATGTAAGGATGCTAACCAAGAGATTGTTGGTTTGTATTCATCAATCCCTCTGCAGGAGAATGTTAGAAAATGTCCTGCATAAAGATTTACAACTTCAGAAGCCTGATGGAGAGTTGCTATGAATTGAAATCTATCCAATAGCAGTGGATTTGAGTTAGCCTGCAACAATTTCATGAGTGAATGCTGAGAGAAGACATCAGAGTTCTACATTGTTGTTGTTGTTGATTGCCTTCGAGTCATGCACGACTCATAGCAACCCTATGAACAAAAGCCTGAAGCACCTCTAAAACTGTTGACATTTATCAAAGTTCATAGAGTTTCTGGAGGCATCTTGTTTAGGAAGTGAATGCCACTTCTGCTTCCACTACTACATTAGAGAAAAATTTATGCACAGAAAGAGTAGTAACCAAAGTGTCAGCATCTTTTGTCAGTTGCTTTAGCCCCACTTTTCACAAGATAAAAATAAAGAGGCAGAAGGCATTTGGGCATGCAATAGGTTGCATGACAGAAGATCAAATATAAGTTTAGGGAATACAAATATTTTATGGTAGGCAGCAAAAGTGTCTGGGCTTTTCTATAGAGAGAAACTTCATCTTTATTATCCTGGATAGGAAGCATGACTATAGATATTTTTTCCCCCTGAGACTGTTAGCTCTATAAAACATTCTTAACAGTATAAACGGGAATAAAGGACAATCAATATCTCAATCACAAATTGTGAATAAAGCGATAGATACATCGTCTTTCAAGAGAAATTTTGTAGTTGTTGTTGTGAGATAGTGAGTCAGTTCTGACAGATTAAAACTGCCTCATAAGGCATTCTTGGCTGTAATCTTTACTGAATCATATTTCTGAATCTGTTCTCTGACAAAGTCACTGGATGGTTTTAAAACGGGTCTTTCTGTTATTAGACAAGTGCTTAATCATGTGTCACCAGTACAAAGAATAAGTATCTTGTAAGATTTCCATGGTTGCTACTGTTAAAGGCATATTACCACCCTCTTTCCCCACAGAGTGTATGGTGGGCTTGAATCTCCAGTATTTTGGTCAGTAGCTTCACTACTGCATTACCAGGGTGCCTTCCAAATTAAATAGAAATGTTGTTGTTTAGTGCCTTCAGGTTGCCTCTGATTAATAAGGAACAATACAATAAAATCCTGCCTGATCCTTAGAACCAATACTTCCAAACTCTTCTGTGCAAAAGACTATTGTTGCAATTACTGCATTAATCCATCACATTGAAAGCTTTTATCTCCTTTGCTCACCTTCTACTTTTCCAAGGATGATGTCCTTATTCACGGCCTGGTCCTTCTTGACCATGTGCTCAAAATATGTGATGTGAAGACTCATCTCCGTTGCCTCTGTGGAATACTCTGGTTGCACTTCTTCACAGACATATCCCCCCCCCCTTTTAGTAGTACATTGAACATTCAGTATTCTTTACCAACAATATAATCCAAAGGCATAGATTTTTCTTGATCTTTCTTATACATTTTTTAACTTTCCTATGCAAATGTAGTAATGGAAAATACCACAGGCTGGGGCAAGTTCACCTTTCTTTTTCAATTCATATCTTTACTTTTTAGTATTTTAAAGAAGCCCTTGACAACATATTTGCCCAATGTAATACATACTTGTTTTTGTAAATTGCCACTTCTGTAAATGCTGATTGTAGATTCAAGTAAAATAAGGTCCTTGCTACCTCCAAGCTTTTTTTTAAATTTATCATCATGTAGTTTATCAGTACAGTTGTGCCAGTTTACTTTCATAATGTTTTTCTTTGTTTTAGGTTTTTACTAAAAGCTATAGTGTTTGGTCTTCTTAAGTAGTGCTTCAATTTCTTTTCTCTTCCATAAAGTAATGTTTTATTACTGACATATTGCAGATGGCCAAGGAAACTTTCTCCAATCTGATGTTTCATTCTCCTTCATAAAGTCCAGCTCCTCATTGGATTTATTCAGCATAAGTATAGCAAAAAGAAACAACCTCGAGTCACCCCTTTCTTGATCTTTAAACATGTAAAATTTTCTTGTTGTTTTCAAACAAATATTTTTTAAAGAGTACAAATAAATACTATGGAAATATTCTAAATATTAATTAATAATTTACTATAATCCACACAGTCTAAGATTTTTGTACAGTCAGTAACATATAAGTAATCTTCTTTGTGTTAGTTGCTACTTTCTGCTAAGCTTCATCTGTTATCAACAATACTTTATCTTATTCCACATTGTCTTCAGATTTCAGCTTGAAATTCTGACAGTTCTTTGTGAATAAACCATGCAGTGTTTCCTTTCTCTGTTTGCACAACAACCTCCTGGTCTAGGTATAGGTTTTACATGAGCACACTTGAGTGCTCTGGGATTTCCATTTTTCTCAATGTCAGCCACAATTTGTTATAATCCACACAGTCACATGCCTTTGCATTGCATGTGATATTAATGATATTGTTCGATAATTTTCACATTCAGTTGGATCACCTTTCTTGGGAATGAGAACAAATGAGGACCTCTTCCAACCTGCTGGGCAGACACCTGTTCTCCAAATGTCCTAGAATAGACTGGTGAACTCAGCCAAGGCGGTATCAGGTAACTGAAACAAGTCAATTGGTATCCCATAGATTCCTGGGGCCTTATTTTTTGTCAGTGCCTTCAATGCATCCTTCACTTTCTCCTTCATTACCATTGGTTCCTGCTTTTATAGTACTTCATGAAATTTGTCAGTGTTAATCAGTGCTTTTTGGTACAGTGATTCTGTGTATTCTGTCTGTCTTCTGTTAATGCTTTGTGAGTCATTCAATATATTTCCCATAGTATCTTTCAGTATTGCAACTCGAGGTTTAAATTTATTTTTCATTTCTCTCAGCTTGAGAAATGTAGAGTGAGTTCTTCCAATTGCTGCTGTCTGCACATTCTGTAGTAATACTTTGCTTTGTCCTCTTGATCTGCCCTTTGAAATTTTCTGTTCAGCTCTTTTAGGCATATTTTCCTTTTGTTTTGGCTTCTTGATGCTCTAGTACAGTTTTCAGTGTTTATTCTGACATCTACTTCAATTTTTTTCTTTTTCCACTGTCTTTGTAATGGTCTTTTGTTCTCTTCATGAATTATATCCTTGATAATCATCTCACAACTCATCTGGCCTTCTATCATTGGTGTTAAATACCTCAAACCTATTCCTAAAACAATCTAGTAATTCAGATATATGGATTCAAGATCATATAATTTATCTTGAATAAATTATGATTTATCTTTATAATTTATCTATTTTTTTGTCTTGGTTTGAACTTGGATATGTGTAATTTATTATTTGACCCACAATATGCCCCAAGCTAGTTTTGACTGCTGATATGAGAGTCTCCCATGATTTCTTCCACAGATGTGGTCAATCTGATTCATATGCAACACATCAGGTGAGATCCATTCATAAAATCATCACTTGTGATATTTGCAATTAATAAATCATTGAAAATACAAAATTTAATCATTCTATTTCTAGCCTCACTTCTATCACCAAGCTGATATTTTCCAACTACTATTCTTTCTTCACTGTTTTCAATTTTTGCATTCTAGTTACCAATTATCATTAACTCATCTTGGTTGTGTGT
>NW_006400132.1:272947-274630 GCF_000299155.1 Elephantulus edwardii
ACACACACACACACACACACACACACACACACATATACATATATATATATTTGGAAGGAGGAGTGGCATCCACTTCCGTAATAGCTTGCCTCCGGAAACCCTACGAACATGAGAGAGGAAGAAAGGCACCCAATTTTTTGAGGACTCTCCTTCATAGGGTCACTATGAGTTGCCTGCGACTCGACAGAACTTAACAACAACAAAAACAACACACACACACACACACACACACACACACACGTATATTTATTAGTTGTTAATTGCAAACAAGTTGAGTATGACTCATACATATTTTAGATCTATTGTTCATAGAATCATTACTATAATGGATTTTAAATTTTAAGAGTGACAAATTTAGGGGTAACATCTATTGTCTGAATACTTCAGAATGGAGGAGTACATTTGGATTGATGTAAAACCCACAATTCTCTATAGAACAGTCAAGAATGGAATTGCAAGATTCAATTACACAGCAGATTAATCCAGAGATAAAAATTAGCTTGATGTTAATATTATGTATCATCAGATCAACAAAAACATAACTATCAACAAAGACTCTGAACATTACCCTATCCTGAGTCAACTTCCAACATCTCCAAAACACTTGACCCAGTTGACACAGTCATTGTGTCATTTCAACTCATTTAGGATTTTCCTCTCTTGTGCTGACCTTCTGTTCTTCCAAGCATGATGCCCTTTTCTAGATCTGGTCCTTCCTGACAATATGCCTAAAATATGTAAGACAGTGTTTCAAAATCTTTGCCTGTAAGAAGAAAACTGTTTCACCCTCTCCAGGACAGACCTGTTTATCTTGGCAATCCATGGTATGTTTAATACTTCTCTGTAGCATCAAACTTTAAAGGTGTCCTTTCTTTTTCAGTAATCTTTATTCATTGTTCATCAGTCAAATTGATAGAAATCAACTCAGAAGACTGAACTGGATCAGGTACATCTTACTCTTTAACTTTCTCCTTCATTACCATTGGCTCCTGTTCATATAGTACTTCCTTAAAATTTGTCAGTGTAAGTATCTTCTTTTTGACACAGTAACTCTGTGTAGTCTCTCCATCTTCTTTTGAGAGTTCCTGGATTATTCAATGTATTATCTGTAGCATCTTTCAATATTATGCCTTGAGACTTAAATTTGTACTTCAGTTCTTTCAGCTTGTAGAAATGTAGAGTGAATTCTACCCTATAAATTCTCAAGTTCCATGTCTCTCTGCATTCCACTATAATATTTTGCTTTGTCTTCTCAATCTGCCCATTAAAATCTTCTGCACTGCTTTTTTTATTTTGGAATGTTCCCCCTTTGTTTTGGCTTCTCAACACTGGTGTGTAATTTTCAGACTTTCTTCTGACATCCATTTTTATTTTTCTTTCTCCTCTGACTATGTAATGATCTTTTGTTCTCCTCATTGATGATGTATTTGCTACCTTCTGACAATTCATCTGATTTTTAATCATTGGTGCTCAATTTTTAAAATCTATTCTTAAGATGATTTTGAAATGCAGATTGAGTAGAAGATTCATGATCATATTTTGGTTCTCGTGGATGTGTTTTAATTTTCTTCAGACTCAATTTAAACTTGCATATGAGTAATTGATAGTCTGACTCATAGTCAGTCTTTAGCATAGTTTTGACTGGTGATATGATCTTCTCCAGTGATTCCTCCCACAGATGTG
>NW_006400132.1:275475-276635 GCF_000299155.1 Elephantulus edwardii
GACTCAATGGCACATAACAACAACAACATACAAAATTTGATCATTCTGTCTCTAGCCTCATTTTCATAATAAAGTCTCTATTTTCTAAATACTAAGCATTTACTGCAGAGGGTCAACGACTATAGTCTACTATATGGATTTTAACTCAATGTCAAAAAACAAAGATTCTCACCACTAGGTCAACTGGCAGCATCATGATAGATGGAGGGAGAAGACATTGAGACTCTTAACAATTTCTTCTTGCTTGGTTTCACAATCAACACTCCTTTTATCAGAAGTCAGGAAATAAAAAGATAAATTGCATTTAGGAAATTCTCCTTTCAGAGATTGCTCCAGAGTACTGAAAAGAAACGAGGTTAGTCTAGAGACTAAGGTGCTCCTGATCCAGGTCATGGTCTTCGCACTTGCTTTCTATACAACAGAGAGCTAGACCAAGGATTTCTAAGGATGACAGGAGATGAATTGATGCCTCTGAGTTGTGGTGCTGGAGAAAAATATTGACTATACCATGGACTCTCAAGAGAACTAATAGGTGTGTTGTAGATAGGGTGAAGCCAAGATGCTCTTTGGAGGTAAGGATTTTGAGGCTCTGTATAACATACTTTTGGCATGTTGCCAGGAGTTACCAGTCTTTTAAGACTTGGATGGATTGAGGTACAGCTCAGGAAAGGAAGAGAGATGAATCACCCCAATGACTGAGGAATGAGACTATATGTGTCAGAGACAGTGAGGTTGACTCAGGCTTAAAAGCTATTGTGCTTGGGTTGTTATGAGCTGTAGCTGACTTAACGACACATAACAATAACAACAACTCCTTCTTCATTTCAAATTTTGCATTCTATTCACCAGTTATCATTAACACATCTTGATTGCATGTTCAGTCAGTTTCTGACAATAAATTTAGTAAAAAAATTTCAATTTCTTCTTCTTTGGCTCTAAATATAAGAGCATTATTTTAATAATAGTCATATTAATAGGTCTTCCTTGCATGCTTATAGATAATATCCTACTACCTAACAACAATAACAACAATAACGACATAGAGAGAGCTACGTTGGCCTAGTGGACAGAAAGTTATGCTATCAGCCGAAGGTGGGTGATTTTAATCTGTGGCCCTCAGGCCAGGTTCAAATTGTTTTCCTGTCTAACATTCTTCTAGG
>NW_006400132.1:277350-316010 GCF_000299155.1 Elephantulus edwardii
TTCTTCTTCCCAAGGTGATCCAACAGAATGTGAAAGCTAGGGAACAATGTCATTAATACCATATGGCCCCAAATACTGCTGAAGAACATTCAAAAATGGCTAGAATAGTACATAGATAGAGAACTGCCAGATGTTCAAGTAGGATTTCGAAGAGGTCAAGGGACCAGGGATATAATTTCTGACATCAGATAGATTCTGAATGAAAGTAAAGAATTCCAAAAGAATGCTTCCTATTACTTACAGACTATGCAAAGGCATTATGGATTGTATCTCAATGTCAAGAAAACAAACATTCTTATCACTGGACTGATACACAACATCATAACAAATGGAGAGAAGACCAAAATTGTCAACAACTTTGTCTAACTTTAATTCACATACAGCACCTTTGGTATCAAGCAGTCAGGAAATCAGGAGACATATTGTACTGAGAAAGTCTGCAATTAGAGACTTCTCCAAATTACTGAGGAATAATGATATCAGTTTGAGAACTAGGTGCATCTGACTCAGGCGATGATCTTTCTGATACTTGCTATGCATCTGAGAGCTCAACAACAGGTATGACAGAAGAAGGATAACAAAAGAAGGCTTGTCTTTGATCTGTGGTGTTGGAGAAGATCTCTGAAGATACCATGGGCTGTCAAAAGAACAAACAAATATTTCTTGGAGAAACTGCAGCCAGAGTACTCTTTGGAGGCAAAGATGATAAAGATTTGCTTCACATACTTCAGGCATGTTCTAGGAGGGGCTATTCCATGGAGAGGGACATGATGCTTAGAAATGCAGAGGATTAAATAAGGAGAGGAAGACCTTCGAAGAGGTGCCTTAACACAGTGACTGCAACAATGGACTCTTGTCTTAGGAAGTGTGGGAATGATGCTTGGCAGGGTTCAATTCTGTTGTTCATAGGGTCACTTTGGGTAATATTGACAACACCTAACAACAACAACAACAACAACAACAAACACCTTAGTCTTTAGTACTCTAGAGTGGTCCTTGATAGCAGATTTTCCTAATTCTATCCATTGTTTGATTTTCTGACTCCTCGTTCCATGAGTGTTAACTGTGAAACTTAGCAAGATGAAATATTTAAAAACTTCATTCTTTTCTCCACCTATCATGATACAATATATTGATCCAGTGGTGAGGATTTTGCGGTGAGGATTTTGCTTTCTTGATGTTAAAACTCCAGTCACACAGAAGGCAATGTACCTTGATTTCCTCCAGCAAGTCTTCTCATTTTTAGTGTCATCTGATTAATAAAATTTGTGATTAGATTTGTTTATCCTTGGAAGGAAAATAGCCCCTCTCCCATTCTAAATAGCAAATGGAATACTCAAAAGGAAGCAGTTGATGTTCTACACATGTTAGGAATGTTGGAATGGTATTATTGCCCTCAATAAATTCTGCCAATGAGTATCCCCTTACAGAAGCCATGATGGATATTGTAATCACAGGAGCTCCTACTAGATATGCACTTCATGTATGTAGCTTTCTTACTGGAGAATAAGGAAATAATTTGAAACAACATCTGTCCCTCGATTCTTCCAAGCATAATGCCCTTGTCCAAGAACAGGTCCTCCCTGACAGCATGCCCAAAGTATGTCAGATGAAGTCACAAAATCCTTGCTTCAAAGGAGCAGTTTGGTTTCACTCTTAGACAGATTTGTTTGTTCTCTTGAAAGTCCATCATACGTTCAATGCTCTTCTCAAGCACCATGACTTAGCAAGTCTTCTTCTGTAATCCTTAGTCACTTACAACTCTCTGATACATAGCAAGTAATTGGGAAGACTACGGCATAGTAAATAATTGAGTAGACTAAGATGCACCTTAGTCTATAGACTAGCATCTTTCCTCTTCAGCATTCTGGAGAGATACTTGACAGCAGATTTTTTCCAGTGCAATTCATCTTTTGATTTCCTGACTCCTGGTGCCAAGAATGTTGATGGTGGAACCATGCAAGCTAGAATTTTAGCACTCTCAATGTTTTCTCCATCTACCATGATGCTGTCAATTGGCATTTTGGTAGGAATCTTTATTTTCTTGATGTTGAGCTTCAATCCATATTGAAGACTTAAGTCCTTTACCTTCTGCAGTAAATACCTTGGGTTCCTCCATCCTGATGCCACAGTTCTCCTCATAAAGTCCAACTTCTTGAATGGCCAGTTCTGCATATAGATTGAAAAGGTATGAAGACAGAATGCCTCCTTGGCATACAACTTTCCTGATTTTGAGCCATGCTGTGTTCCCTTGCTTTGTTCCTGGTCCAAGTATACGTTTTGCATAAGTCAAGAGGTCTGAGGTTCTCATTCTTAATAAGTTTAGCCCTAATTTATTGTAATCCACAGAGTCAAATACCTTTACATAGTCTATAAAACAGATATGCCTTTCTCTAGAATTCTCTGCTTTCAGCTAAGATCTGCCTGACATTGGCAATGTTGTTCCTAGTGCTACAGCCTCTTCTAAACCCAGCCTGTACTTGCAGATGGGGCATGATTTGAAAGCCACCTCATCATTGTGCCAATTCATCTGGCTGCCTTATGCTGCCACCTCATCTTTGACTCCTAGCTAGTGTTTTTTTGCCCTCTCCTGGAGCTCTCGCCTAAGTTCCCTAGGCCTTTCTCCTTGAGATTGTCCTACAGTTAGTGTTTCTCTGAGTTATAATGCCCTATTTTACTCTCTTTTTTTCCACTGCTGCTGCAAATAAACTCTCTTAGTATCTCGTCTATATATGGGGAGAGTTATTAGCTTTTTAGATTAGACTCTGCTACATTAAGTGGACACATATATAAGTAGCTCCTTAATATTACAAATTGCCATAGCTCAGCAGGATATAAAATGTCAATATGACTTTCTTTAGGAAGTCTAAAGTGAAAGGTGTTGTTTGTAAAATTCCTTGGTGGGAGTATTTGCCTTAATTACAGTAAATCCAGGATTCAATATCAATACTGAAGACCACTATGACCACGAGAATCCCAAGTCCTGAGCCTGACAGGAAAGGCTAAGCCATTAGCATGCAGAGTGTTCTAATCATCCTAAAAATTGAGCCTCATGATGATATCCATCAAAGCCAGAAACAGCACCGGACTTCTTTGCAAGCAACAACAGGAATGCTTTTACAATAGCAATAACAGAAGTGCTATCAGAGTGAAGCTAAAGAGGTCTAGGGAACTATATTGCTCCTGTGGATGGGATTAGCATGCCCCATCCTATCCACCGAACCCCTAGTTGCTGTTGATGCTGTTGTTATATGTTGTTGAGTCATCTACAACTAATGGTGACCCTATATGTACAACAGCTCTGAATCCTACCTTATCTTGAACCAATCTTATTGTCTCCAACAGGCACAGTCCCACTTCTCCAGTCACTGAGTCAATCCATCTTAACCTGGATCTTCCTGTCTTGTGCAGTCCCTGATGCTCTTTTCCAAGGACTGGCCTCTCCTGGCCGCATGCCCGAATTATACGCGATGGGGCTTCAAAGTCCTTGACTCTAGGGAGTATCTTGGTTTCAAGCTCTCTAAAAATGACTTGTTTGTTCTCCTGGAAGTCCAGGGTGTGTTTAACACTCTCCTCCAGCAACACAACTCAAAGATATAATTTTTTCTATCATCATTTTATCATCCTGTTGGTGTTAGAGGTTATATAATCAAGTTTCTGCTTAATGCAAAATTCATTTTCTCAGTTCTACATTTTTAAAGCCTTTTCCCCCACTGAAAGTCTAAAGTTTAAAGTGTTATAATAAAGAAGGAATAATTTGAAAACAAAATCTCTCATCATGCAGTTTTGGGCATAATTAAAAATATCTACATCTTGCAACATTTTATTTACGTGCCTGAGTATTCAGCACCAGTCTCAAAAATGACAAATCTTGCTCACTACATGGTTGTTGTTTTTGTTGTCATTGTGTGCCGTCGAGTTACTTGCGACTCATAGAGACCCTACCTACAACAGCCCTAAACTCTATCCTGTGCCAATCGCACTGTCTCTGCCACTCCCACCCTGATTACCCCAGTCACTGAATCAATCCACCTCAAAGAGGGTTTCCCCCTCTTGAGCTGTCCCTCCAACCTCCCAAGCATGATGTCCCTCTCCAAGGACTGGTCTCTCCTTGCAACATGTCCAAAGTATGTTAGACGAAGCCTCAGAATCCTTGTCTCCAAAGAGGCACCCGGTTTAACCCTTTCCAGGATGAATCTGTTTGTTTTCCTAGCAGTTCATGGTACTCTCAATACTCTTCTCCAGCACCACAGCTCAAAGGCATCAATTCTCCTTCTATCCTCCTTGGTCAATGTCAAACTCTCTGATGCATATAAGTCATTGCAAAAATCATGCCCTGTATCAGACGCACCTTAGTCTCCAGAGAGACACCATTGCTCTTCAGGACTTTGGAGAGGCCCCTAAGAGCAGACTTTCCCATGGCAATGCACCTTTTAATTTCCTGGCTACTGGTGCCAAAAATGTTGACTGTGGAGCCAAGCAAACTAAAGCTTGAACAATCTCAATCTCTTCACCATCCATCCTGATGCTGCCAATTGGCCCAGTGGTGAGACTCTTTGTCTTCTTGACATTGAGCCTCGATCCATATTGGAGGCTGTAGTCCTTGGCCCTCTGTAGCAAGCGCTTCAGGTCCTCCTCAGTTTTGGCAGGCAGGGTTGTGTCATCTGCATAACGCAGATTGTTGATAGACCTTCCACCAATCTTGACCCCACATTTCTCCTCATAGAGCCCAGCCTCCCGAATAATCTGTTCTGCATACAGGTTGAAAAGGTATGGAAATAGGACGCATCTCTGGCATATGCCCTTCCTAATTTTGAACTATGCAGTGTTCCCTTCCTTCCTCTCTTCTGACAACTGCCTCCTGGTCCAAGTATAGGTTTCGCATTAGAACAATTAAGTGTTCTGGGATTCCCATTCTTCTCAGAGTCAGCCACAGCCTGTTATGATCCACACAGTCAAACGCTTTTGTATAGTCAATGAAACACAGATAGACATTCCTCTGGTATTCACTGCTTTCAGCTAAGATCCATCTAACATCAGCTACAATATCCCTACTATCACGACCCCTTCTAAACCCAGCCTGGACTTCTGGCAGTTCTCTGCTGATGTGCTGTTCCAGTCGTTTTTGGATAACCTTCAGTAGAATCTTTCTTGCATGTGAAATCAGTGAGATTGTTCTATAGTTTCCACACTCTGTTGGTCAACTTTCTTTGGAATGGGAACAAATACAGATCTCTTACATAAGTTGGCCAAGTAGTTGTTCTCTAGATTTCTTGGCACAACTTGGTGAACACATCCAGGGCAGCATCTGTTAGCTGAAATATGTCAATTGGTATACCATCTAATCTTGGGGCATTATGTTTTGCTATTTCCTTCAAAGCAGCATGAACTTCTTCTTTCATCACCATAGGCTCTTGCTCATATGTTGTTTCATGAAATTCTTCTGTGTCTGCCAATTCCTTTCGATACAGTGACTCAGTATATTCTTTGCATTTTCTTTTAATACTTCCGGGATCATTTACTATTCTGTTGAAAGCATCCTTGATTATAGTAACTTGAGGCTTGAATTTGTACTACATTACATGCAAGAATTTTCTAAAACAACAACTAAAATGTGGAGTGGGGTAGAAAAAGAAATTCTCAGGAAACTAAGAATCTTAAAGTAAAAATCATTCTAAAATTAAGAAATACCTCTGTGCCAAAGAAAGTAAAAAATAGCAGTAGTAAAAAGTTAAAGGTATCAAAAAGGAAATATCTGCATAACTGAAAACCAGTTTAACATCACCTAGAGTCACTGTACCAAAAGGAATTTGTGGATACAGATGAATTTCCTAGAACAACGTATGAGCAAGACCCTAAGGTCATGAAGGAGGAAGTTCAAGCTGCTCTGAAAGAATTGGGAATGAACAAAACCCAAGGAATTGATGGCATACAAATTGACATATTTCAACAAACAGACACTGCCCTGAATGTTCTCATCAAGTTGTGCCAATGAATCTGTAGATCAGCCACCTGGCAGAGATCTATATTTATTCCCATTCCAAAGAAAGATGATTCCACAGAGTGCAGAAATTATCGAACGGTAACGGTGATATCACATGTAAGCAAGATTCTGCTGAAGACCATCCAAAACCAACTGGAACAGCACATGAACAGAGAACTGCCTGAAGTACAGGCTGGATTTAGAAGAGGTTAAGGGATGTTATAGCTAATATCAGATGGATCTTGGCTGAAAGCAGAGAGTATCATAGGAATATCTGTGTTTCATTGACTATGCAAAGGCATTTGACTGTAGATCATAACAAACTGGTTGACTCTGAGAAGAATGAGAATCCCAGAATGATTGTGCTTATGTGAAATCTATATTTGGACCACGAGGCCGTCACCAGAACAGAGCAAGGAAACAATGTATAGTTCAAAATTGGGAAGGGTGTGCACCAAGGGTGTGTCCTATCTCCATATCTTTTCAATCTATATGCGGAACAGATTATCTGGGAGGCTGGACTCCATAAGAAGAAGCATGTTATCAAGATTTATGCAGATGGCACAACCCTGCTTTCTGAAAATGAGGAGGACATGGACCATTTGCTGCAGAAGGTCAAGGACTACAACCTTCAATATGGATTGAAGCTCAATAACAAGAAAACAAAGATTCTCACCCATGGGTGAATTGGCAGCATCATGATGGATGGTGAAGAGATTGAGATTATCAACCGCTTCAGTTTGTTTGGCTCTACAATCAACACTCTTGGTACCAGCAGCAAGGAAATGAAAAGATAAATTATATTGAGAAATCTGCTGTCAGAGATATCTCTAATGGTCTGATGACCTTGACTCAAGAGATCACTGCTCCAGAGAAGAGAAGGGTAAATCACTCTGGCTCAAATTCTCTCTGACCTTTTGATTCAGGGGAAGACTGTCTTCAGTTAAGAAACTCAATAGATTAGTAGCGAAGGGAAGGACAACTCACTCTGCCATTAATTCTTTCTCTCTGGGTCTGTAGAAAAATTAGCTGGAACTAGCGTGCTAATTACTTATGTTTCTTTCTCACTGATCCTGAAGCTAAGTTCTCTGGGGTGGATGGCTTGTTTCTTGATTGCAAGATTCTCTCCTGAATTCTATTTTCCTTGATCTGTGTGTCGTGGTGCAGCTAAATTCCTTGATTCTCTTCATCACTCTATCACTCTGAAGGAAGGACTTTTTCTTTGACCTTCTTCTTCAGGACCATATTCCATTAGCTGCTGTTGGTTCAAAACTTCGAGTTAGAGTGTTCAAATGTCACAGCAGAATGGTGTCTTATATGAAAGCAAAGTTTTACCTAGATTCTAAATGTTGTGAAGAAATAGGGTCACCTGTTGATAAGGCCTATGAATTAGAAACCTTTCAGGTAGCCAACTGCTGCAGCTAGGTGAGGTCCAAAGGGTCTACAGCTCAAATATTGGTTGTTGGTGGGGTTATCAATGCCTAAAGAGTTTTCATGAAGGAGGTTGGGTCACCTGTTTAGAGAGCCAATGACTTATCTGCCTTCTCAGTCAGCCAAGGACTGTAGCTCTTAGTTTTATTTTGTTCTTTTTTGCCCCCAACCTATTGGAAAAATTCTTTTATTCATATAGGGATTTACTCTTTAGAAAATACCATTATCTTCTCTTGGTTATGCACTTCTGACTTTATTTGTCAGCTTTTTTACAGCATAGGCTAGGCCTTCTAAACTTGCTATCATTTTATCTCTTATGATGTTTATGGATTTGGCTTTATGCATAAGTCACTGATCAGCCTTCAGATGGTTTTGTGTATGATGTCAGATGTGGATCCTGCTTTAGCTTTTTGCATGTAACAGTCCAGTTTTTCCAGCACCATTTATTGAAGAAGTTGTCATTTTCTCATTTGATAAGCTTTCTTTCTTGAATATATCTTGACCACAGATATTGTTGTTATTGTTATGTGTCAGTGAGTTAGTGACCCTATGCACAACAGTTCTGAACCCTGTCCTATTCTAAACCAGTCTCACTGACTCTAACACACCTAATTCCATTGCCCAAGATACTATGTCAATTCATCTCCTCTTACTCTCCTGTAATGTCCCACCACCCTTCCAAGCAAGATGGTCTTCTCCAAGGACTGGTCCCTCCTTGCCAGGTGCCCAAAGTATGTGATACAGACCTTCTAAATCCTTACCTCCAAGGAAAAACTTGATTTCATTCTCTTCAAGGCAGACCTTTTGTTCTCCTGGCAGTCTATGGTATGTTCAATCTCTTCTCCAGCACCTCAGCTTAAAGGCATTAATTCTTTCTGATACATATTATCTAATTGTAAAAACCATGGCCTAAATCAGGCATGCCTTCGTCTTTGATTGGTATCACTGCTCCTTAGCACTCTGGAGAAGTCCTCAATAGAAAACTTACCCAATTTAATTGGTCTTTTGATTTCCTAACTACTGGTGCCAAGAGTGTGGATTCTGAAGCCATGCAGGTAGAAATTGTTAACAATCTCAATCTCTTCTCCATACATCATTGTGCTGCCAGGTGGTCCAGTCATGAGAATCTTAGTCTTCCTGATGTTAAGCTTCAGTCCACATTGAAGACTGCAGTCCTGACCTTCTGCAGCAAATATGTTAGGTCCTTCTCTGTTTCAGCAAACAAGCTTGCATCATCTTCATAACATAAGTTGTTGATGAGTCTTCCTCCAATCCTAATGCTACACTTCTCCACAAAAAGTTCAGCCTTCCAAATTATCTGTTCCACATACAGATTGGAAAGTTATGGAGAAAGGCTACATCCTTGATGTACTTCCTTCCCAACTTTGAACCATGTAGTGTTTCTTCACTCTGCTTGATGACTGTATCCTGATCCAAGTATAGGTTTCACATTAGCGCAACCAAGTGTTCTGGAATTCCTATTATTCTCAAGGTTAGCCACTATTTGTTGTCATCTACAAAGTCAAATACTGTTGCATAGTCAATGAAGCACAGATAGACATTCCACTAGTATTCTTTGCTTCCAGTCAAGATTCATGTGATATTGGCAATACTATCTCAAGTTCCATGGCCTCTTCTAAAGCCAGTTTGTATTTCTAGTAGTTCTCTGTGAATAGACAGTTTCTGTCTGTTTTGTTTTATAATTCTAAGGTGTATTTTATGTGTGTGTGATATTAGTGATATTGTTAGATAATTTCCACATTCTATTGGATTAACTTTTTGGGAAATAGGAAGAAATATTAGTTTCTCACCATGTTGTTGCTGTTAAGTGCCATCAAGTCATAGGCGACTCATATCGACCCTATGAATGAAAGTCCTTGACACTTGCGTGCTTGACTTTCATCCTTTCTCCAGGTTCATAAGGTTTCTGGAGGCAAGCTATTTACAGAAGTGAATGCCACTCCTGCTTCCAAGCTTTCAACCAGGGAGTGCCACCAAACACTGCCCACCATGGGTAACCATTATCGCATTTGACACATCAACCTCATAGCGACCATAAGTTACCTTTGTACGGCAAGTAGACACACCAGGACTATATGACCTAGAAGACTGTTTGAACAAAAACTGAAAACAGGCCTGAGGACCACAGATTAGAGTCACCTGCCGTTGGCTTGGTAGCATCGCTTTCGGTCCACTAGGCCAACTTGTCTCTCTCCAAATCTCTCACCATAGATAGGTTAATTTCTGCTTTTTCAATTCTGTTCTATTGGGCTATGTGCCTATAATTGTACCAGTACCATGTTGTTTTACCTATTAAAACTGTATATTACGTTTTGAGATTAGGGAGTGCTATGTCTCTAACTTCACTTGCCTAAGGAAAGTCTTAAGTAGTTCATTCTGATCACCTGCCACTTTCTTGATGGTCAAGGAAGTGCAACACTAGGACAATGTCAGATGGATCTTGACTAATTGCAAAGAGTAACAGAAAAATGTCCATTTGTGTTTTATTGATTATACAAAAGCATTTAATAGTGTGGATCACAATAAGTTGGCTAATAATGAGGAATATTGAATTCCAGTACCCTTGGCTGTGTTCATGTAAAACCATAATTAGACCAGGAAGTAAATGTCACAACAAAGCAAGAAACAATACATGCTTCAAAATCAAGAAAGTAGTGTGTCAAAGATGTATTCCTTCTTCACAGCTTTTCAATTTATATGCCAAAAAGGTCATTTTGGAGGCTGAACTTCAGAAGATATGTGACATGAGAATTAGAGAAAGATTTCTTAACAACCTATATTATGTAGATGACACATCCTTGCTTCCCAAAACTGAGTAGAACTTGAAGTGTTTGTGGTAGGAAGTAGAGGATTGCAGTGCTCAATATAGATTGCAGCTCAACATCAAGAAAACAAAGATTCTCACCTCTGGGCCAACTGACAGTACCATGATAGATGGAGAAGAGATTGAGACTGTTAACAATTTCATCTTGCTTGTATTTACAATCAACCCTCTTAATACCAGCAGTCAAAAATAAAAAAAATAATAAATAATTGCATTGGGAAAGTCAGCTGTCAGGAACCCCTCCAGAGTGCTGAAGAGTAAAGATGTTAGTCTAGAAACAAAGGTACACCTGATCTAGGTCAAAGTCAGCTGTCAGGAACCCCTTCAGAGTGCTGAAGAGTAAAGATGTTAGTCTAGAAACAAAGGTACACCTGATCTAGGTCATAATCTTCACAACTATTTTTTATGAATTGGAAAGCTGAACAATGACTAAAGATGACAAAAGAAGAATTCATGCCTTTGAGTTGTGGTCCTGGAGAAGAGTATTGAACATACCATAGACTTTCAATGGAAGGAACAGATCTATCCTATAGAGAATGAAACCAAGTTGCTCCTTGGAGACAAGAATTTTGAAGCCCTGTCTAACCCACTTTGAACATGTTGCCAGGAGGAGCCAGTCCTTGGAAAAATATTTCATATTTTGAAGGATGGAGGATCAGTGCAGGAGAGGAAGACCCCATATGAGATGGGTTGACAGACTGAGAGGTGAGAATAGCTCAGAATAGAGCAGGGGCAGGGCTATAGATCATAGAGTCTCTATGAGTAATACTCATTTCTAAAAATGTTATTTTAACCAAAGTTTACAATAAAGTTGTATTTTTTAATTCATTCATTGTTGCACATTCTCCTCCCTACCACATCCAGTTAGCTTTTAAAAAAACCTCACCCATTATTGCATAATTCCCTCTGCCCCACCCAGTCCACCTTGCTATGTACCTCTTATTCTTGACTTTTGTCATACAAAAAATGTATACTCATATATTCCTTCTGAACAGTTCTTTCCTTCATCTATCTCAAAGCAGTGTTTATTATTTATCACCTCACCCCAGCAACAATAGCAAAGTTCAGTATAGCAGTAAACAATAGATGCTGCAAGTCACAGTAATTATGAGAGTACCTAGAAACAATAACAACATGAATAGTTGATGACCTGTTCTACCATCAGCTCCTGATCTGGATTTGAATGCTAATATTGATTTTCTCCACTATGTATTAATACAGATGCTGTTTATATGGCCCCTTTCTAGTCTATCGCTTGAAGACTTGGTGTGTGTACAGTTGCTGTCTATATTTGCATTGAACACCTTATACATTGTACAAAAGTCATTCTGCAATTTCCTGCCTCACTTCTGTCACTGACACCTTATTTTCCAACTACCAAATCTTCTTTTTGTTCCCCAACTTTGGTATTCAAAGTAGACAATTATTTTTAATGCATGTTTATAGTATATTTAGCCAATTTAAGACCACAAAGTTTGGTGGAAATCTTTAGTTTCTTCATCTTTGTCTTTTTAAGGTAATGTGTATATTTGAATATTAGCTGTTATTAGCTGTATTAACAGGTCCTCCTTGTGTCCATGTTGATACTATTCTATCATTAACAGCTTTATACTTTAGGATATATCTTGATATTATCTTTTTGATGGTGAGTGCAACACCATTTCTCTTAAATTTGTCATTCTTTAAAAAAAAAAATTTGTCATTCTGGGCATAGTAGAATCCAGATACCAGTCTAGGATATATATCTTAATGGATTTCATTTAGTTTTTGACAATTTCCAATTTTCCTTGATTTATTGTCAATGTTCCAGATTTGAATTGGCAATGGGTATTTATAGCTCTTTCTCTTCTTTATCATTCATGTCATATCATCAAATGAACGTTATTCTCTGGTTAAAAGTTTTATTCCATTCATATTATTATGGTAGACTGAGTAATCTCCTCCAATGAGATTTAACTCTTTCTAAAAACCAGCTAGAGAGTCATTTATGTATTGGTTCTGACTTGAAGGTAGGCAGCAATAACAAAACAATGACTACTTTAAGGAGGTTAGTTCTCAAAAGGGTTCCTTCCAACCTGAGAGCCTCATCTTCAGTACTATAGGCAACATTGTTCTTTCATTATCTGTAGAGTTTTCATAGACTCTTATCTCAGATGTGGTTGTCCAGTTCTGTTCTTTGGTCTAGCCTAGAATCTTCAGTGAAATCTGTCCACCATGATTGACTCTGCAGATGTTTTAAATACCTATGGCACTGCTTCCAGTATTACAGTCACATACAAGCCACCATAGTTGAGCAAACTGACAAACAAATGACAGACACAATATTATTGATGTCTTCAGGAGTTCCTGAAATTATTAAGACTTCACCCTTATTTTCAGTAGGACATACTTTGTAAGAATAATTAGTATATAATAATTGTCAAGGGTTTTGAACAAATTATTTCTAATCCTTTCAATAATCTTTCAAGATAAGCTCTATTATTTGCTATTTTGGGCATATAAATGAGACTCTTTAAAGATGAAATTGCTAAGTCTTACAGGAATTACTTTTAAGCCTGTGTTTTTGACTATGTTCTCTCAAGTATGCTATGCTTCACACTGAAAAATAAGTTATTTTTTTATAATGAATATATTTTCTTACCTGCTAAGTCCTTAGTCTGGGAAAAGCCATTTTGTTCAGTATTGATGATAATTTATAACAATTTATTTGAATTTATGTTATAATCATTGAACTTCTATTGCAAAACTGTGCACCCATTTTGAAGGCCAAATAATGATAGGAGAGAATATGACCCGCAGGATATTACCTTACACGCTGCACTGAACTTACACACAGTAATGAAGGCTTTAATATCAGCAGGAGAGAAGAAAGTGACAAAGACCATTAATGCTGAACTCCTGCATTCTCCCTCAATGGAGCATGAAATAAGGTATGTCATCATGTCAGCATATGCTGGGAAGGATTTACTTAGGCCTTTGTACTCTCAGTGCAGTGAGTCTGCTTTTCAGTAAGTCAGATTCTTCTACAGAATCTCCTTCTTAAGGAACAAAAAAAAAAGAGAATCACTGCCATTGATTGTATTCCATCGCATAGCAATGTCTTTCTTCCACCTCCTTATTTCTTTTTCTATTCAAGTCTCTACCTTTACAGATCTACTGTGACACTAAATTGCTGTCTTGTCAGGAATATATAAAAGCCTTTTAAGTTTCTCCTAGAATTTAAAGTTTCTTGAAAGCCAGATTATTACGGAACCATAGAAATATAATTTCATAAGATACAAGGCATTACATGATGACAAAAATGTATCTTCATTAACTTGGACCATCTAGTCTATCTGCACCCTATAAATAAGAATATTATTACATTAATAGCAATCTTTCATTAAGAAAAAATAAACCACTATTCAAAACTACTATTAACGATTATATCAAACTACCTAATAAATGTTTTAGCTATAGTAAAATAAATATGTCAGCATGTTGGATTAAGACACTTAACCTTTCTAAGCCCCCATATGCAATTCATTTGTTAATATGAAAGTGATCTGGATATATTCAAAGCTATATTCTTGAACTGAAATTTTCATTATATCTTATGTTTCTAGGTTGTCACATTTGTTGTATATATAATTATTTAGTTTCTAAAATATCAAATACTATGCTTAATAATAGAGAATTTATCATTATTTCATTTTTATTATGTTTTAAAATTCCCTAAGGAGTATATTAGAACAAGTTAGCCCAAAGTCTAAGAAAACTGATTGCACAAATGAAGTTCTAGCCAAACAATTATTATCACACAGCACAATTCTTTACATTAATAAAGGATTACATTTTCTTCTTTAAATACTAAGTTATGAATTCTTTTTCTATTGGTTTTAAAGGTTTCAAAATTCCGGCTATATGCCAATTTCTTATAAGATGGGATATAGTCCAAACATTGATGACTTACTGATGAATCATTGATGAGAAATTACTGATCAGAAAAAAAGGAAAAAAATTGCTGATCCGGGCAGTATAGTCTCCAATGTGTGTCTCATGTTTGGGAAACAATGAGGAAACAATTGCACATACCCTAAAGTTATTTCTTTCTTTTTGTCAGAAAGTCAAAATTGACTCTAAGTTGTAGGCTATAAATTTCAAGAAGAAGATTGCCCATCATTTTTATCCTGGAGAATAGCTGGTGAATTGAAAGTGCCAGACAAGTATAGGGTTTGATGTAACAGTGCTACTTCCTGTGAACTACAGAACCAGAGCTGGAGACATAGAACTAGTAACTAAAATTATGTTTTAATAAAATGAAAATGTGTACTGTTAATATCACTTCTGATGGGCATGTGTTCTGTGATTATAAACTAGGAAAACTTTTAAATTGTATATTAATTTCATAAACTTATTATGTACATTATTAAATGTTTTAAAAGTATTTAAAAAGAGAATACTTAATTTTTTTTTTTTAGAATACTTAATTTGAACTCCTTCTTATGACTTGCTTTCAAGAATTAAATTATATTGCTGACTCAGTGAAACTGAATATTGTACCAAAGTGTTCAGTGTGTTTAAGGTCAATAGATTAATCTCTAGGTAAAAGGTTTATCTATTTTGAAAGCTAAAATAGGTAAAATTATTGGAACTTCATTATTTTAACACTGTGTATAGAAATTCATATAAATTTATTTGTAAGTTTCCTTCTTGAGATAAATATGTTCTCTTCTGATCTCATGTTATAAATAAATAATGAATTAAATGTTTTAACTACTTTATTCTATTTAAGCAGGGCAGTTTGATAGATTTCTTTACAAAAACATCAAATATATATTTGAATTTCACAAGTTTCACCAGTTTTCGAATTATCAAGCCATCTCTAAAATTTAAAACCAGACATATTTTAATTTAACTTTTATCTTTCTTAAGGCCTAAGAGAGTGAAAATATTTAGTCTCATTTTGAGTATTATTGCTATTGTTGTGTGCCGTTGAGTCAGAACCAACCCATAGTTGATCCTGCAATGAGTTTTCAGAGGCAGTAAACAGCACGGGAGGAGATCGTTTGCCAGAAGACCAGCTGATGGATTTGAACTGTACCCACTGGGATTGCAACATAGCTTTTCACCACGAGGACAGTAGAGATTTCTTATGAGCTCTGTTTTTGTGTGTAGGCAATAAATGAGTTGATGATTGAATCAAAGAATGCTTTAAAATAATATTTAATATTTTTATTAAACATCTAAATACAACATATCTATTTTCCTTTTTATTATTTTGGATATCAGAACAAAATATATTGCTAAATACTAATCATTATTTTCCTACTCTGATTCACTTCACAAAATATGGAATGAGAAAATCATAAAACTTTGTTTTGCTTATTTCTGGTTTTTAATTTTCTATTCTTTTGAAAATTCAGTTATCATTCCAATTCATATAAAGAAGCTAAAATTTTAATAAACCCTTCCTTACTGAAATTGTGATTGCTTGAATCATCTTAATGCACTTACTCAATCATGAATCTATGATTATTTTGAGTAAAATAAAGAAGTACTGTTGTTATTGTTTTTGTTAGGTGCCTTTGAGTCAGATATGACTTAAAATAACTATAAACCATATATAAAACCATATGAAACTTGTCTTATCCTGTGCCATCCTTATCATCTCTTGCACACTTGAGCACATTGCTACAGGCATTGTGTCAACCTTCTTGAGAGTCTTTTTCTCTTTCCCTTACTCTCCATCTATTCAAACATGAAATCTCTTTACAAGAAATAACCTCTCCAACAACATGTCCAAAGTACGTGGGATGAAGCTCCACCATTATTGACCCCAGGAAAATTCTGGTTGCATTTTTTTCCAAGGCTTATTTGTTTATTCTTTTGGTAGCCCATAGAATATTCAGTATTCTTCTCCAACACTATAGTTCAAAGACATCAATTCTTCTTCTGTTATTTTTCTCCTTGTTCACTATCCAGCTCTCAGATGCATAGTAAATGGTTGACATGACTATGGCCTGAATCAGGTACACCTTAGTCTTCAAACTGACATCATTGCTCCTTGGTACTTTGGAGAGGTCCCTGATAGCACACTTGTCCAATCCAATACACCTCCTGATCTCTTGACTCCTGGTAACAAAGGTGTTGATTGTGGATCTTAGTGAGATTAAATCACTGACAATTTCAAACTTTTGTCCATCTATCATAATGTGCTATTTATTTCAGTGGTGTATATATTTGTTTTCTTGATGTAGAGATACAATCAGTACTGAAGGCTGTATTCTTTGACCTTATATCACAAGAGTTCCATATTCTCCTCACTTTCAGCAAGCAAAGTTGTGCTAACCATATAATGCAGAATGGTGATAATTCTTCCTTGATGAATTCCACATTCATCTTCATAGAGCCTAACCTCTAGAATGATTTACTCAGTGTTCATATTGAGTAAATATTGATAAACCCTGACATATACCTTTCCTGATTTTAAAACATGTAATGCTTTCCTTGATCTCCATGCAGACAACTTATTCTTAGTCTAGGTATAGGTTTTATATGTGTGCATTAAATTACCTGTGAATCTCAGTCTTCACAATGTTAGCCACACTTTACGATACACCCAGTCAAATGCTTTTTCATAGTCAATTAAAGCCAAATAGACATTTTACTGGTGTTTTATTTTCAGTGAAGAAGATCGATCTGAGATGACATAATCTCTTCTAAACCAAATTTGTACTCTACGCAGTTTTCTCAATGTACTCTTTTAGCTGCTTTGGATAATCTTCAGTAATAATTTGTTTGTATGCAATATTAATATTTTTTCTCCTGAATTCCCTCCTTGAGAGTGGGAATAAAAATAGATTATCTTCAAGTTAGTCAGTGAAGCAATATTCCACCAAATTTTCTGGTATAGACTGATAAGAATGTCCATTTGTTAGTTGAAATATGTTAATTGGTATTCTATCTGATCTTCACATCTTTTTTCTTTCCAGTGCTGTCAGTGCAGATTAAACTTCTATCTTTGTTATAATTTGATTTTGTTCATTATGTTGTTGTTGTTATGTATTGTCAAGTAACTTGGGACTCATAGCGACCCGATGTACAACTCTGAACTCACTGAGCCAGTCTCACTGACTCTGACACACCTATCTCCTTTGCTCTAGTAACTGTATCAATCCATCTAATCCAGTCTTCCTTTCCTACACTGTCCTTACTTACATTTCTGAGCATGATGTCCTTCTCTAAGGATCAGTCCCTCTTGGCCATAGGCCAAAAGCATATGAGACAGAGCTTCAAAATCCTGCCTCCAAGGAGAGATTTGGTTTCATCCTCTTCCAAACAGACCTTTGTTTCCTTGGTGGTCCATAGTATGTTAAGACTCTTCTCCGGCACCACAACTCAAACTCATCAATTTTTCTTCTGTATTCCTTAATCATTCCAGCTCTCTGAGGGAGAGCAAGTTATTGTGAAGGCCATGGTCTGGATCAAGCACACCTTAGTCTGTAGATTGACATTATTCTCAGTACTCTAGAAAAGACCCTGACAGCAGATTTACCTAATGCAATTCATCTTTGATTTCCTCAATAATGGCACAAAGTGTTAATTGTGGAGTCAAGCAGATGTAATTATTAACAACATCCATCTCTTCTCCATCCATCATGGCGCTGCCAATGGGCCCAATAGTGGGAATTTTTGTCTTCTTTATGCTTAGCTTCAATTCATATTGAAAACTACAGTTCTTGACCTTCTTCAGCAAGCTCTTCAGGTCCTCCTCAGTTTTAGCAAGCAAGGTTGTATCTGAAATATGTAGGTTGTTGATGATTCTTCCTCCAATCCTGATGCCACATTCCTCCTCATAAAGCTCAGCCTCCTTAATAATTCGTTCTGCGTATAAATTGAAAAGGTATGGAGACATGACGTATCTCTGAAGCACTCCCTTCCGAATTTTGAACCATGCAATGTTTCCCTGATCTGTTCTGAGAACTGTTTCCTGGTCTAAGTATAGGTTTCACATAAATACAATCAAAGTGTTCTGAGATTCTCATTCTTCTCAAGGTTAACTTGAGTCTGAAAACCAAAAGGGCCAAATTTGCTCAGCATTTCATAAGCTAAATGACCTAAAGAACAAATTCAAGCCTCAAGTGTCAATACTTATAAATGTTATATTTAATATTGTGGATTAGGGCTTCTAGAGTTTTTCCAAGCTTTTCTTTAATGAAGTTTATAGTCCTCGGTTTTAATCCTAGGTCTGGTTGGGGTTTGTGTATGGAGTGAGGTGTGGCTCTTGCTTAAGTTTTCTGTAGATATCTTTCCAATTTTGCCAGCACCATTTATCAAAAAGGCTGTCCTTTTCCCATTTAAATTATTTCATCTCCTTGTCAAAAATCAGTTGATCATAGGTAGATGGGCTGATTTCTGGATTCTTAATTCTATTCCACAGATCTATGTGTCTGTCATTGTACCAGTACCATGCTGTCTTGAATACCATGACAGTGTAATAGGATTTGAAATCAAGGAGTGAGATACATCCTACCTTTCTTTTCTTTTTAAGGGTCCTACCTTGCTTTTTAAGGAGTGCTTTACTTATTCTGGGCCACTTGTCATTGCAAATGAAATTAGAGATGGTCTTTCCTATCTCATTGAAGAATGGAATTGGTATTTGTATTGGAATTGCATTGAATGTGCAAATTGCCTTTGGTACTATTGCTGTTTTCACAATATTGAATTTTCCTATCCATGAGCAAGGGATATTCTTCCACTTCTCCAGGTCTCTTTTAGGTTTCTTGTAATAATGTTTTGAATTTTTCTTTGAATAGATCCATTGTGCTTCTGGTTAGGTTTACTCCAAATCTTCTCCAACAGAGTAAAAAGGAAAGCCATAGATTGGAGGAAAAAATTTGGTAATGACACGTCAGATAAGGGACTTACATCTAGAATTTATAAAATACTCAAATACCACAACAAGATAAAGGTAAATAATCCAATAGAAAAACGGGCACAGGATGTGAGCAGACACTTCACCAAAGAAGAAATTCAGATTGCCAACAAACGCATGAAGAAATGTTCAAAATCACTAGCTCTAAGAGAGATGAAAATCAAAACAACTATGAGATAATCATCTCACCCCAGTAAGAATAGCAAAATTTAAGAGAACAGCAAACATCAAATGCTGATGAGGTTGTGGAGAAACTGGAACCCTTATTCACTGTTGGTGGGAGTATAAAATGGTGAAACCATTGTGGAAGGCTGCAAGGCACTTTCTCAAAATGTTGCAAATAGAAACACCATTTGGCTCAGCAATTCCACTACTGGCAATTTACCCTAAAGAAACCAGATCTGCCACTCAAACAGATACATGCACACCTATGTTTATTTTGGCTTTATTCACAACAGCAAAGAGTTGGAAACAACCCAAGTACCCATTAACAAACAAATAGATAAAGAAGCTCTGGTATATTCACACAATGGAATACTATGCAGCATTGAAAAACAAAGAACTCATGAAATACTATACAAAATGTGTGACCATGAAAATGGGTAGCATTATGCTGAGTGAACTATCTCAATCACAAAAGGACAAATATTGCATAGGGTCATTGTTGTAAAATGGGACTGATATTTGGGAGTGAGGGAAGACAGAGAAAGAGGAGATGAATGATATATACTGCATTGAAACAGATAAGGGATATAACTGTTTAAAAGGGATATATGATTGGGTATTATTGTCATGACAGGAGTCCAGAATGAAGGCTGTACAGTGGAGTGGACTTGGGGTGAGGGATTGCATAACCATGAAAGAGTTTTTCTTTTATTTTTCAAGGATTAGAGTGAATTGGAGGGGAGGGGCTGGGCAGGGAGAAAACTGCAACAGTGAATGACTGGAAATCTTAAGTCTCTGTAAACTTTCATTAAGACTAATTTAAAAAAAAGTACTATCATTTACAGTAGCCAACCACAAATTGAGACACTTGGGAGTGAAACTAACTAGAGACAAAAATGATCTGCACCAAAACCCCCTACAGAACATTTCTGCAAGACACAGTATAAGACCTAAGTAAGTGGTGGTGTGTTCCTTGCCATGAATAAAAAGATTCATTATTATGAAAATGACAATCCTACCAAAGGCAATCTATATGTCCAATGTAATCCCAAAGTTGTTGTTGTTGTTATGTGCCATTGAGTCGTTTGCGACTCATAGCGACCCTACTTACAACAGCCCTAAACCATGCTCTATCCTGGGCCAATCTTATTGCCTCTGACACACTCATCCCGATTACCCCAGTCACTGAATCAATCCACTTCATAGAGAGTCTTCCCCTCCTGTGCTGTCCCTCTACACTACCCAGCATGGTGTCCCTCTCTAAAGAGCTGTCTCTCCTTACAACATGTCCAAAGTATGTCAGACGAAGCCCCAGAATCCTTGCCTCCAGAGAGTAGCCTAGTTTAACCCTCTCTAGGGTGAATCTGCTTGTTTTCTTGGCAGTCCATGCTACACTCAATACTCCTCTCCAGCACCACAGCTCAAAGGCGTCAATTCTCCTTCTATTCTCCTTAGTCAATGTCCAACTCTCTGATGCATAACAAGTGATTGCAAAAACCATGGCCTGTATCAGGAGCACCTTAGTCTCCAGAGAGACACCACTGCTCTTGAGTACTTTGGCGAGGTCCCTAACAGCAGGCTTTCCCATCGCAATACGTTTTTTTATTTCCTGACTGCTTGTGCCAAGAGTGTTGACTGTGGAGCCGAGCAAATTGAAGCTGTGAACACTCTCAATCTCTTCACCATCCATCCTGATGCTACCAATTGGTCAGTGGTGAGAATCTTTGTCTTCTTGACATTGAGCCTCAGTCCATATTGAAGGCTGCAGCCCTTGACCCTCTGCAGTAAGTGCATGAGGTCCTCATCAGTTTCAGAGAGCAGGGTTGTGCCCTCTGCATAACGCAGATTGTTGATACGTGCCCTCTGCATAACGCAGATTGTTGATACATCTTCCACCAATCCTAACGTCACGCCTCTCCTCATAGAGACCAGCCTCTCGGATAATCTGCTCTGCATACAGGTTGAAAAGGTATGGAGATAGGACACATCCTTGCAGCACACCCTTCCTAATTTTGAACCATTCAGTGTTGCCCTGCTCTGTTCTGACGATGGCTTCTTAGTCCAAGTATAGGTTTCGCATTAGCATGATTAAATGTTCTGGGATTCCCATTCTTCTCTGTGTCAGCCACAGTTTATGATCCACACAGTCAAATGCCTTTGCATAATCAATGAAACATAGATAGACATTTTTCTGGTATTCTCTGCTTTCAGCTAAGATCCATCTAACATCAGCTACAATATCCCTAGTACCACGACCCCTTCTAAACCCAGCCTGGACTTCTGGCAGTTCTCTGCTGATGTGCTGTTCCAGTCGTTTTTGGATAATCTTCAGTGGAATCTTGCTTGCACGTGAAATCCCAAAAGAGACACCAAATTCATTTCTCAAAGTGATCAAAAGGGGAATTGTCAAGTTTATTTGGAGAGAAAACAGGCCAACAAATGTACCAAGAAAATACATCAAGCAAATGACAACCTCAAAAAAGTAGGAGTGGAAAAACTAATCTCTGATAAAATAAACTTCATAATTAAAATCATCATAAAAGTTAAGGAAGGGCATTAAACACTGATTAAAGATACAATATATCAAGAAGACATAATATTAGTCAACATTTGTACACCAAATAATAGACCTGCAAAATGCATAAAACAATCATTAACAGAATTGAAGAAAGATACCGACAAAACCACAGTAGTGGTAGGAGATAGCAACACACCCCTACCACCAAAGGATAAGTCAACCCAAATGAAACTCAACAAAGATGTAAGAATAGAAAAATGAGAGAAGTCATAGGTAACTCATTTAAGAAATGATAGAGGTGACTCACAACAGAATTAGTTTAAATTAAATTGATAATATCAGAATACTATGAAAAGCTATACTTTGATAAATAAAAAGAAAACAAGAGGAAATGGACAAATTTCTTGAAAGTCTTGGACTGAATGGCTTCACAGCTGAATTCTGTCAAACATTCAGAGAGGCTCTCTCATCAATTCTACTTAAATTATTTCAAAAAATGAAAAAGAAGGAACAGGAATGTCTTTTAAAAGTTGTACCATCTGAGCTCCTATTGAGAAGCTGATGACTATGAAGTATTTTTCAGAAAAAAAAAAGTGTGTTCTTTTTTTGAGGGTCTTCCTTTCTTTTTTGTTATTTTTTAAAATTAATTAATTCATTCATTGCTGCACTTTTCTCCCCTCCCACCTCTCCAACTAAATTCACTTTTCTGTTTGAAAATTAGGTGAAAAATTATTTCATTTTTATACAATTTCTCGCCCCCCCCCCAAGTCCACTCCACTATACAGCCTTTATTCTGGACTCCTATCATGACAATAATACCTAATCATATATCACATTTAAACAGTTCTCTCCATCATCTGTTTCAATGCAGTATACATTATTTATCTCCTCTTTTGTTGGATTCCACCCAACCCCAATGTCAGTCCTGTTTTACAACAGTGGCACTATGCAGTATTTGTCCTTTTGTGATTGAGATATTTCACTCAGTATAATATCCTTTAGAGTCACTCATATCTCATAGTTGTTTTGATTTACATCTCCTAGAGACAGAGATTTTGAATATTTCTTCATGTCTTTGTTGGCCACCTGAATGTCTTCTTTGGTGAAGTGTCAGTTCACATCCTGTGCCCATTTTTCATTTGGGTTGTTTACCTCTATCTTGTACTACACTGACATGGTTGGTGGTCAAGACAGTGTGATACTGGTACAAGGACAGACACCTAGATCAATGGAATAGAATCAAGAATCCAGAAATCAGCCCATCTACCTATGGCCAACTGATTTTTGACAAGGAGATGAAAACTGTTAAGTGAGGAAATGACAGCCTTTTAAACAAATGGTGTTGGCAAAATTGGAAAACTCCCTGTAGAAAACATAAGCAAGATCCACACCTCACTCATATACAAAAATCAATTCAAAGTGAATTATGGACCTCCGACTAAAACCAAGAAGTATAACCTTCATTAAAGAAAAGCTCTGAAGAACTCTAGAAGTCCTAATATACAACATAAAGAGTCTTCCAAGGAACCTGAAAAATCTGCCACCGCGGAAGGATAAAATAGATGAATGGAACTTTCTAAAAATCAAATCCTTATGCACATTCAAAACTTCTCAAACAGGACAAAAAGAGAAGCCACAGACTGGTAAAAATATTTGGTAATGACATTTCAAATAAGGGACTTATATCTAAAATTTATAAAATGTCAAGCACCACAACAAGATTAAGGTAAAAAAATTATGTTTATTTTTTAATTATTCTTGAATTTCTCACAGTAAGTTGCTAGCAATTAATTGGCTGTATAATTACATTTATTGTTGCTGTTGTTGTGTACTTCAGAGTCAGAACCAACCCATAGCTAAACTCCAGTGGATTTTCTGAGAGAGTTCTAATCCCATGTGAGATTGCCCATCTTTTTCCTATTAAATAGCTGGTGGATTTGAACTGTGCGTCTTCAGGATTGCAGCAAAACTCCTTACCACTAGGCCACCTATATATCCTTAATTTTTAAAGAAATGTTGTTTTTGTTGTTATTGTTTATTCGCTGAGTGGGCTGCGACTCAATGGCACGTAACAACACCAACTATAACAAAAACGTAGAGAGCGATCAAGAGAGAGCAGTTGGCCTAGTGGAGAGAAAGCCATGCTCCCAAGCCAAAGGTGGGTGACGCTATTCTGTGGCCCTCAGGTCTGCCTTTAATTGTTTTGGGTGAACACTCTCCTAGATTGTTTAACCCTGGTATAATAACTTGCTGTACAGAGGTGGTTGCTGTGAAGCCGAACACTGTGACACTAATTAGTCAAATGTGAGAATGGTTACCCATGGTGTACAGTGTTTGGTGAAGCTTCCCAATAAACAAGCTTGGAAGCAGGAGTGGCATCCACTTCTACAATAGCTTGCCTCTGGAAACTCTATGAACCTGGAGAAAAGACGAAAGTTATACAGGAGGCGTCCAGGACTTTCATTCATAGGGTTGCTATGAGTTGCCTGCTACTCAACGGCACTTAACAACAACAACACCTCCATTCTTCAAACTATTTGCTTTATAAATAAACCACACAGCTGTGATTAAAGTCTGTGAATCCTGTAACAAACATGAGACGCTGTGATTCATGGAAAAAGGTGCAGTAGCATGTTGTTGTTGTTGTTGTTTTGTGCCCTCAATTCATCTATGACTCATAGTCAACAACAAAAACTGTCAAGTTGGAATCAATTCAAAGATGACCTTCCAGTGGGCTTTCAGTTGTTTGTTTCTATAAAGCCACTATTACAATGTTGTTATTGTTGTTGTTATGTGCTGTCGAGTTGCCTGTGACTCATAGCGACCCTATGTACAACAGACCTAAAATCTGCTTTCTGGCCAATCTTATTTTCTCTGACACACTTATCCCTACTATCCCAGTGACTGAATCAATCCGGCTCATCAAGTGTCTTCCTGTGCTGCGCTGTCCCTCCACCCTCCCAAGCATGACGTCCAACATGTCCAAAGTATATCAGAAGAATCCTCAGAATCTTTGACTCCAAGGAGTAGCCTGGCTTCACCCTATCCAGGATAAAGTTGGCTGTTCTCTTAACAGTCCATGGTATATTGAATACCTTTCTCCAGCACCACAGCTCAAAGGCATCAATTCTCCTTTTATCGTCCCTAGTCAATGTTCGAGGCGAGGAGCAGAGCACTGCCCCACCGCGGGGCCGGTGGGGCCGCCCGTTCCCCCCTCCCCCAGCGAGGAAGGGGGCCCCCCCGCCCTCACACACGAGCGAATCTGATACATGCGCTAGCAGGGGAAGGCGGGAGAGTCAGCTGAAAGCAGGGAGTACGAGAGCAATGTCTATCTGTGTTTCACTGATTATGCAAAGGCCTTTGACTGTGTGGATCATAACAAACTGTGGCCGACTCTGAGAAGAATGGGAAACCCAGAACACTTGATCGTTCTAATGCGAAACCTATACTTGGACCAAGAGGCAGTCATCAGAACAGAGCAGGGCAACACTGAATGGTTCAAAATTGGGAAGGCTGTGCGCCAGGGATGTGTCCTATCTCCATACCTTTTCAACCTGTATGCAGAGCAGATTATCCGAGAGGCTGGGCTCTATTGAGGAGATGCGTGGCATTAGGATTGATGGAAGATCTATCAACAATCTGCGTTATGCAGATGACACAACCTTGCTCGCTGAAACTGAGGAGGACCTCATGCACTTACTGCAGAGGGTCAAGGACTGCAGCCTTCAATATGGACTGGGGCTCAATGTCAAGAAGACAAAGATTCTCACCACTGGACCAATCGGTAGCATCAGGATGGATGGCGAAGAGATTGAGAGTGTTCACAGCTTCAGTTTGCTCGGCTTCACAGTCAACACTCTTGGCAACAGCAGCCAGGAAATCAAAAAAACGTATTGCGATGGTAAAGTCTGCTGTTAGGTACCTCTCTAAAGTACTCAAGAGCAACGGTGTCTCTTTGGAGACGAAGGTGTGCCTGATACAGGCCATGGTCTTTGCAATCACTTGTTATGCATCAGAGAGTTGGACAATGACTAAGGAGGACAGAAGGAGAATTGACGCCTTTGAGCTGTGGTGCTGGAGAAGAGTATTGAATGTACCATGGACTGCCAGGAAAACAAACAGATTCATCCTAGAGAGGGTTAAACCAGGCTACTCCTTGGAGGAAAGGATTCTGGGGCTTCGTCTGACATACTTTGGACATGTTGTAAAGAGAGATAGGCCTTTGGAGAGGGACATCATGCTGGGTAGAGTAAAGGGACAGCGCAGGAGGGGAAGACCCTCCATGAGGTGGATTGATTCAGTGACTGGGGTAATCGGGATGGGTGTCAGAGGCAATGAAATTGGCATAGGATAGAGCAGGGTTTAGGGCTGTTGTACATAGGGTCACTATGAGTGTCAAACGACTCGACAGCACATAACAACAACAACAACTACAACAACAACAGTCAATGTTCAGCTCTCTGATGCATAGCAAGTAATGGCAAAGACCATGACCTGAATCGGATACACCTTAATCTCCAGAGTGATATTTTTGCTCCTCAGTACTTTGTAGAGGTCTCTGACAGCAGACTTTCCCAATACAATTTGTCTTTTAATTTTCTGGCTGCTGATTAGTAATTGTTGTGCCAAGCAAATCGGAATTGTCAACAATCTTAATCTCTTTATCATCTATCATGATATTGCCAATCATCTCAGTGGTGAGAGTCTTTGTTTTCTTGATGTTGAACTTCAATCCATGTTGAAGGCTGCAGTCTTTGACCCTGTCCTGCAAGTGCTTCAGGTTCTCTTCAGTTTCAGCAAGCAAGGTGGTGTCATTCACATAATGCAGATTATTGATAGTCTACCTCCAGTCCTGATGCCACACTTCTCATAGAGCCCATCCTTCCAGATAATCTGTTCTGCAAATAGATTGAAAAGATATGGACATATGACACATCCTTGATGCACACTCTTCCCAATTTTGAACCATGCAGTGTTTCCTTGCTCTGTTCTGATGACTGCCTCCTGGTTCAAGCATTGGTTTCACATAAGCACAATCAAGTGTTCTGAGATTCCCATTCTTCTCAGAGTCAGCCACAGTTTGTGCCACAGTCAAATGCCTTTGCATAGTCAATGGAACACAGATAAACAAATTTTGGATGGTTACTAGGAATAGGAAGAGATATGGAGTAGAATGAGTGAAATTCAATAAATATTAGACAAACACTAAAATGAGTGAAGGCAAAGGCTGTATACAATAAGGGGATGATCACAATATCACTAAAGAAAGAAAAGACACAGTGTTGTGTAGAATGATTAATGGGAATCAAAATTAAAGAGGCAAGTAGAAGGAACGTGATTTCATTTTATTAATGTTGTTGTTGTTGTTGTGTGCCGTTGAGTTGTTTGCGACTCACAGCGACCCTATGTACAATAGCCCTAAACTCTGCTCTGTCCTGTGCCAATCACACTGTCTCTGACACTCCCATCCCGATTGCCCCAGTCACGGAATCAATCGACCTCATAGAGCGCCTTCCTCTTCTGTGCTGTCCCTCCACCCTCCCAAACATGATGTCCCTCTCCAAGGACCGGTCTCTCCTTACAACATGTCCAAAATATGTTCAACAGAGCCTCAGAATCCTTGCCTCCCAGTTTAACCCTTTCCAGGTTGAATCTCTTTTCCTAGCAGTCCATGGTACCCTCAATACTCTTCTCCAGCACCACAACTCAAAGGCATCAATTCTCCTTCTATCCTCCTTAGTCATTGTCCAATTCTCTGATGCATAACAAGTGATAGCAAAGACCATGGCCTGTATCAGACGCACCTTAATCTCCAGAGAGACACCATTGCTCTTCAGTATTTTGGAGAGGCACCTAACAGCAGACTTTCCCGTGGCAATACATCTTTTAATTTCCTGGCTTCTGGTGCCAAGAGTGTTGAAGGGGAGCCAAGCAAACTAAAGCTGTGAACAATCTCAATCTCTTCATCATCCATCCTGATGCTGTCAATTGGCCCAGTGGTGAGAATCTTTGTCTTCTTGACATTATTAAAGTGAACAAAATGTGTATGAATCATTGAATGAAAAATTTGAACTCACTTTTTGATTTTCACTGAAACGATATTAAACAAGAAATAAAAATTTTGACTTTTATTTTAGAATACTGGATCACTGTACATATAGTAACCTTTTTATGTCTTAAGCTTTAGTTTCTTAGAGGTGTTCTTTTTTCTCTCTAGAGATAATCTCTGCATAGAATTACAGACGCAAAGGGATGTATAGGCTTAGGTTTCTGATATGCTAACGTATTTGTATTATCAGAATCTAGGACTACCTAGTAATTCAAGTAAGATAAATGAGCTGGGTATGAAAAAAAATTAAGTGAAAAATATAATCTTGCTTGTTTTGTTTTTATTTATTTAAAATTTGGTATAGAAATGCTGTATTTTAAGAGATAACATTAAAATTTAGTCATGCGAAAGCATAGACATCATATTTTCATTTATTATTCCTTCAATTTGGAACATGAAAATTGACAATCTTATTCTGCAGTGATTTCAGTGGAAATGTAGTCATTTTGGGCATTTATTTCTTGACTGAAACTGTTTCTTAAACTTTAGTTTCGTGAAAAAGAACTCAAATCAATATATAGCTATACCTTTGCCAAATGAATTTTGGATTTTTTTATAACTTTGTCTGTTATATGTATTACAATTTTATTGTAGATGTGGATAAAACCCATTACCTGGAACATGAAAAAAAGGAATATATACAGATACTTGGAGTTTACTCTCTATCCATGGAAACTAATGGGTAACCACCAGGCAGAATTTAGCTATTAGAGCTATCCTTATTGCCAACACTTATTCAAAAGCACATATATTTAAATCTGTTGTAATTTCTTAGAGCTGACATAACCAAATACCATAAAATAAGTAATTTTTAAGAACAGAAGCTCAATTTCTCACAGTTACAGAGGCTAGAAATTCAAGTCAGTATATTTCTTATGATAACACCTTAAAACAACAAACTCCTTCTTAGACTTCTGACAGAACTGTTTCGTGTAATTTGCCAAGTTTCCAGAACTCTGTAATCTTCCGTTGTTTCCGAGATTCTTTCATAATATCTTATTCCTCTGCCAAGTTCTGTTCCCATGTTTGCTCTCTGTTTTTATGAAGTAGTAATCATAATAGATTAAAAGAAGCCCTGATTGCATTGTATATGAAACGTGAGGCTACTTACTGAAAGATCAGCATTCAGAGCACACTAACCATTGGTGAGATGAATGATATGATGGGGTCCTCTCATTAAGGTTCATAGCCTAAGAAACTTAATGGATGGTCACCAAGAGCCAGAGTTCCCTCAATAGAAGTGAGTTTGGGTTTTGTATAGTCAGCTAAAATTAAGATGAGAACCTAAGTTCCAGTGGGAAGCCCTTGCTTAATTTACCTGATAACAAAAGAGAAATAGCAAAGACTGTATTTACGAGTACAGGGATTAGAATATCAACTAATTTTTATCTTTTTTAGGGACACAGTCGAGCCAATTCTAAAGACATTCCTGAACAGCATGAAAGCCATTTATTATCAATCTAAAAGGGCAATCTAATCTTCTTGCAAGCATGATGATAGTTGTACATCTGGGTAGAGGCTAATAATATTTTCTAGGATGAGTGTTCTTATATATGAAATATTATTAGCAGAATGACCCCGATTTAGAAAGATTTTTGATAAAATAATCAAATCTATGGATTTATGAGTCATGTTTCCCCAGAAAACGTCATATATAAAATTGAGCTTGAATATAAGATTGAAATATTTCATAAATAGGCCGTAGAGTATGAGGTAATTTTCAAACCTCATTTAGAAACTTATCTATTACTCTGGGTCAGAAGAAATTTGGTGCCAAAAGAAAGGACATTGAAATCCATAATCCTTCACAGTTTGCCTCTTGTTTTTTCTGTCATTCAAGTTTTCAGTAAAGCATGATAGCAAGTAAAACTCTAATGTTTGTGAGTTTGATTTGACAATGTGATCCACTGGCAGCTTAGTATTCATGAAGGAATTAAAGAAAACTATAAAATGCACATTCAGTGTTAATTTCAAACAGGATCATCTACCATCATAGAAAAATTAAAGGATAAAATTACTAAAATTTATAAAAAATATAAAGTAAAGCAGAATGATTTAAAAAAAATAATAAGGTTAAGAAAGAGAGCTTTGGTGGATTAGTGGTAAGGAATTTGCTGCCAATGCAGATATGTGATTCAAACTCATCAGCTACTATTCAGAGAAAGACAGACATTGAACTCCTGTGGGATTTACAGGCTCTAAAACCCTGCTAAGGTCTTAGCTATAAGGTGGTTCTGACTCTGTGATACACAGTAACATCAAAGAAAGAAGGAGAGAATTTTGTGCGGAAAGTACAAAATCCAACTATTGAGAGATAAGGATTAAAAACAGGCAATGATAAAATAAGGATTATTTCTAAATTCCACAATTAAACATATATAATAGCTTAGATGGATTCTTAATTTATTAACACAGGAAATCGGGGGAGAATCTATTTATCATCTGGTTTTCTCAAAGTTTCTGGTCACAGAACAAAACAATAGGCAACTCTGGAGATGTCTGTGCCAAGCATGATCTCAAGCCATTTTTAAGGCAAATATAACAGAAATGGAGTTTTACTACTCAAATATTTGCTGCATTGTGAAAATGTTATTGCTTTTGTACATTTAATTTTGGTTAATTAAGTTTTAGCATTAAACAGTCTCAAACAATTAATTGAGATGACATAAAATGCAAGCAACCCAAACCTCTTCAAAGGTTAAAACTATAACCTGTGAAAATGGTATATATTTTAATAAAAATTACCTCACTCCCACAATGTTTACAGCTATATTTAGCCCAATGATTACAATGCAGCAAGGTATTAAAATAATCTTGTTAAAGGAAAGTTTTCCCTCATGTTTGCAAAGAAAATGACTGTATAATTTTATCAAAGTTAGTTTCTACTACAACTTGGTTTGTGATCAGTTCTCTAATACTATGTTTCATGATCAATAGTTCCAAGTATATGCAAGGCACTAGATTATGTAAAGACTGTATAGATAGATGATCACAGATTTGTATAACTTTGAAAAGAATGGGAGTTTCAAAATACTTAATTATGGATATAAAAAAACCTGTATATGAACCAAGAAATAATCACTCAAACTGAACAAGGGATATAAATTGTCAGATGTATCTTGGCTGAAAGTAAAGAATATCAGAAGAACATGGATTGAATTAGAAAATATATGTATTTGGGAAATGTCTTTCATCTGCTTCTTTCTGTAAAATACTTGTCTCTCAGATACTGTTCTAAATCTGAACCTTTATATTAAGACAGACTAGGAAGAAGGATTGGCCATCCACTTCTGAAATAACAGGATTTTGAAAACATTTTTGTGCAATAGAGCACACTTAGAGTAGACTAGCAGGTATGGCAACTGAGGCTGAGCCCTCAAATATGGAAACACAAAGGAGGAGGAACAGTTGTAAGCAGATGCTCATGATTGGAACATGGAATATGAGAAGCAAGAATATAGGAAAATTGGACATTGTTAAGAAAAAAATAAACACATAAATATTGACATAGATATTAGTGAAATGAGATGGTTTGGGATGGAACATTTTTAATTAGATGATCATTTACATGATCTACTATGCTTCAGATGAAAAGGTCAAGAAAAAATGGAGTTGCTTTCATATTTAACGAAGTCATTTCTAGATAGATCTTGAAATACAATATTGTGGGTGACAGATTAATATCCATATGCATACAAGGAAGTCCTGTCAATAACACTATCATTCAAATATATGACCAACAACCAGAGACAAAGAGGAAGAAATAGATGATTTCTACCATATTTTTCAGTCAGAAATCAATTGAACATGCAATCAAGATGTATTAATAATAATGAGTGACTGGAATGTAAAAGTTGGGAACAGAGAAGAAGGATCAGTATTCATAAAACATGGACTTAGTGACAGAAATAAGACTAGAGATAGAATGATGCAATTCTGTACAATCAATGATTTATTCATTGCAAATACTTATTATAAGACACATAAACCCAAGCTATACACATGGATTTCACCTTCTGGTATGCATAGGAACCAAATCAGTTACATCTGTGGAAAGAATTGCTGGAGAAGCTCAATATCAGTTGTAAAAACTAGGCCAGGTACTGATTGTGGAACAGGCCAACAACTACTCATATGCAAGTTCAAGTGAAAGCTAAAGAAAAATAAATCAAATTCACAGGAACCAAAATTAGACTTTGAGCCTATCCCACTTGGATTTCAAGACCATCTTAGAAATATATTAAAGATCTTAAACACTAATGAGCAAAGACCAGTTGAGCTTTGGGAAGATATCAAGAATATATCCATAAATAATGCAAAAGGTTATTATAAAGGCAAAGGAGGAAGACCAAGATGAATGGCAGATGAGACTCTGACTACTGCAGTAGGGTGTCAAAGTGAAGGAATGCAATCAAGACGTTAGGGAGCTGAACAGAAGCTCAAGAAGGCAAAGCAAGCTGTTACAATGAAATGTTCAAAGAGCTGTAATCAGAAAATCAAAACAAACGAAGTCAATATTGCTTTAGCTAAAGGAACTGAAGAACAAATTCAAGCCTGGAGTTGCAATACTTAAGGATGCTTCGGACAGAATATTACATAATCAAGGAAGCATTAAAGGAAGATGAAGGGAGTATACAGAGTCACTGTACCAAAAAAAATTGGCTGACAAAGAATTTCATAAGACAACGTATGTGCCTCTAGTAATGAATGAAGAATTTCAAGCTGCTCTGAAGAAATTGGACAAAAACAAGGCTCCAGGAATTGACTGTATACCAATTGACATATTCTAGCAAAAAAGATGCTGCCCTGGATGTACTCACCAAGTTGTACCAAGAAATCTGGAGGACAACCACTTGGCCAACTGACTATAAGAGATCCATATTTGTTGCCATTGTGAAGAAAAGTGACCAGACAGAGTGCAGAAATTATCTAACAATATCATTACTTCACATGCAACAAAGATTCTGCTGAAAATTATCCAAAAATACGATGAACAATACATCAACACATCCAGATGTGCAGGCTGGGTTTAGAAGAGGTCATGATGCTAAGGCTATTACAGCTAATATTAGAAGGATCTTGACTCAAAGCAGAGAGCACCAGAGGAATGTCTATCTGTAGTTCATTGTCTGTGCAAAGGCATTTGATTGTGTGGATCACAATAAACTGTTGCTAACTCTGCAAAAAATGAGAATCCCAGAGCACTTGATTGTATTTACGCAAAACCTATACATAGTCCAAGAGGCAGTCATCAGAACAGAGCAAGAAAACACTGCATAGTTAAAATAAAAAGAGTTATAGGCCAGGGATGTGTCTTTCTCTATGTCTTTTCAAACTATATGAAAAACAGATCATTCGGGAGGCTGGGATCTATGAGGAGGAATGTGGCATCAAGATTAACAGAAGACATCTCAGCCTGGGTTATGCAGATGACACAACCCTGTTTGCTGAAACTGAGAAGGACCTGAAGCACTTTCTGCAGAAGATCAAGGAGCAGCCTTCATTATGGATTGAATCTCAATACCAATGCAAATCAAAACCACAATAATATACCATCTCACTCCAGTAGCAGTGGCAAAGTTTAACAGGAAAGCAAGCAATAAATATTGGAAAGGATTTGGTGAGATAGGAACTATTTTACATTGTTGGTGGGATTGTACCATGGTACAACCACTATGGAAGGAAGTTTAGTACTTCCTCAAAAAGCTGAACATAGAAATTCCATATGACTCAGCTATTTCACTGTTTGGAATATGTTGTTGTTGTTGTTGTTAGGTGCCATTGAGTCTCAGGTGACTCAAAGCGACCCTATGAACGAAGTCCTGGACTTTCCTGTATAACTTTAGTCCTTTGTCCAGGTTATAGGATTTCCAGAGACAAGCTACTGTGGAAGTGGATGCCACTCCTGCTTCCAAGCTTGTTTAATTGGGGAGCTTCACCAAACACTGTCCACCATGGGTAACAGTATTAGGCTTCACAGCAACCACGAGTTACCTCTGCACAGAAAGTAGACATACCAAGGTTTCTCGACCTAGAAGAATGTTTCACCAAAAACAATGAAAGGCAGGCCTGAGAGCTGCGGAGTAGAGTCACCCACCTTTGGCTTGGGAGCATGGCTTTCTGTCCGCTAGGCAACTGCTCGTTCTCTCTTTCTCTATGCTGTTGTTGGTGGTAGTGTTGTTAAGTGCCTTCTAATCGCAGCCGACTCAAGAGGAGCCGCCATGGAGACACCAGCCATGCCGCCTGCTTAGCCTACTGGCTTCCAGAGTGGAGGAGACTACATTCCTTCCCCAAGCCTCATGAGGGATTTGAAGCTAGGGCCTGGAGCAGGCTCTGCAAGCTCAACCCTACCCTTAATAAGATACCCGAAGAAAATAAGAACCGAGGCTCAAATGTAAACTTGTATACCGATGTTCATAGCAGCATTATTCACCATCGCAAGAACATGAAAACAGCCCAGATGTCCAACCACAAGTGAATGGATTGAGAAGTTGTGGTACATTCATACAAGGGAATACTGCACAGAATGTGGAAACAATCAAGTTAATGAACTAACTCAGTCACACAAGGACAAACACAGTATAAAACCATTTTGTAGAATGAGTATAAGGATACAAGGTGGGGGAAGGTTGGAAATAGAGCAGTGAGAATTGGGCGGTAGGGTGTTAATCATAGGGTTTCACAATTTAACAAATGGATGAGGTGAAGGAAATGGAAAAGATCTTTTGTGAAAAACAATGTATTCACATTTTGTAAATAAATTAGAATAATAGCATCATGATACATGGCGAAGAGATTGAGATTGTTAACAGCTGTATTTTGCTTGACTTCACAATCAACACTCTTGGTACCAGCAGCCAGGAAATCAAAAGATAAATTGCATTAGGAAAGTCTGCTGTCAGAGACCTCTCCAGAGTACTGGAGAGCAATGGTGTAAGTCTGGAGAGGAAGGTGCATGTAGTCCAGGCCATGATCTTTGCGATTAGATGCTATGAATCAGAGAACTGGACAATGAATGGAGATTATAGGAGGAAAATTGATGCCTTTGGTCTGTGAGGCTGGAGAAGAGTATTGAATATCCCATGGACTGATAGGTCATTCCAAGAGAGGGTGAAACCAGTCTGCTTCTTGGAGATAAAGATGTCTAACATACTTTGAGCATGTTCCAAGGAGGGACCAGTCCTGGAAGAAGGACATCATGCTTGGGAGGGTGGAGAGATCAGACAAAAGAGGAAGACCCTCAAAGAGATAGATTAACTTAGTGACTGGAGTAATGTTGGTATATGTGTCAAAGACAATACGGTTTGTTCAAGATAGTTCAGGGTTCAGACTTGTTACTGCTCCTCCACCTTTTGGCTACAATGAAGTACAGAACTGTTGTACACAGGTTTGTTATGACTCAGGCAATTTATTGACACATAACAACAACAGCATCAACATCAAAGACTGCAGAATAGAGAATAAATTTGATGAAGTCTGCAAAGTGTAGATATTTACAGATTATAATATGCACTACAGTACACATGATATTATGGCTGCTCTGGTTTAGGCGTTAGTATTTGAGAACTAGCTGGAAGAATTGTTTAGAAGTACAGCTATCAGAAATATATTTTTCTTGTTTATGTTATTAATTTCTTTTTAAAAATTATAAAATACTGGTTTTAATTAAATACTTATAGAATAAATGAATTATTATTATTATCTTTACTCAAATCCTCACCACTGGTCCAATTGGCAGCATCAGGAAGGATGGTGAAGAGACTGAAATTGTTCACAGCTTTAGTTTGCTCGGCTCCATGATCAACACTCTTGGCACCAGCAGCCAGGAAATTAAAAGACATTTAGCAATGGTAAAGTCTGCTGTTAGGGACCTCTCTACAGTACTGAAGAGCAATGGTGTCACTCTGGAGACTAAGGTGCTCCGGATACAGTCCATAGTCTTTGCAATCAGTTGTTATGCATCAGAAGGTTGGACAATGACTAGGGAGAATAGAAGGAGAGTTGATGCCTTTGAGCTTTGGTGCTTGAGAAGAGTCTTGAGGGTACCATGAACTGCTAGGGAAAAAAAAACGGTTTAATCCTGGAAACTGTTAAACCAGGAGGCTCTCTGGAGGCAAGGATTCTGAGGCTTCGTCTGACATACTTTGGACATGTTGCAAGGAGGGACATCATGCTTGGAGGGCGGAGGGACAGCACAGGAGGGGAAGGCCCTCTATGAAGTGGATTGATTCAATGACTGGGGTATTTGAGGTGGGTGAGTCGGAGACTGTGCTATTGGCAAAGAACAGAGGGACTCGGCGACACATAACAACAAAAACAACAACTCAAATACTTGATTTGACATGCCCAAAGTATGTCAGAGAAACCCTCAGAATCCTTGCCTCCGAAGAGCAGCCTGATTCCACCCTCTAGGATGAACCTGTTTGTTCTCCTAGCAGTCCATGGTATATTCAATACTCTTCTCCAGCACTACAGTTCAAAGGCATCAATTCTCCTGCTATCATCCCTAGTCATTATCCAGATTTCTGATGCATAGCAGGTAATTGCAAAGATTATGGCCTGGATCCAGCACACTTTAGTCTCCAGACTGACATTCTTACTTTTGCTATTTTGGAGATAACCCTGACAGCAGACTTTCTAAATGCAATTTGTCTTTTGATTTCCTGGCTGCTAGTACCAAGAGTGTTGACTGTGGAGACATGCAAGCTAAAGCAGTTAACAATCTTGATCTCTTCACCATTTATCATGATGCTGCTAATTAGCCTATTGGTAAGAATCTTTTTCTTGATGTTGCGCTTCAAAATGTATTTAAGGCTGCAGTCCTTGACCCTGTGCTGCAAGTGCTTCATCCAGGTCCTCCTCAGTTTCAGCAAGCAATATTGTGTAGAAACTCATAATTATATCATTTTTAAACTGTATTTTTTTAATTCACTCTAAATTTGGGCTGTTTTTCAAGTCAATTATTTATGTGACTACAAAGCACTTTTCATAACCCGATTTCTTCTTCATAAATAAGTGCTATGGGTGACTTATTTTAACATATGTACCCACTTAATGGAAAATACAAAGCAAAACTTTGTTCTTTTGAATCCTCATCACAGAAGAGAAACATAGCTTTTGCCCTATTGTACGAACTTTCATAACAATGAAACTATCTGAACGACCATCATCAAAGGGAGGAAATGTTTTATTTATCAGAGCCAAAGTGTTCCAGGGAAGGAGTCTGGAATTTATATTTATTTTCTGACAGTTTGTGCTCAAGTGATACTGACAAGATAAATTATCTGAGTTACCAGACCATGAAGACAAATCCAAGTTGCACAAATTATGGAATAAATAAATAAGAACACACACACACACACACACACACACACACACACATTTGTTATTCAGGATGGAAAATATTAACAAATATTGTTTATTAAAAGTGAAACCTTTCTCTTCACCCAAAATTATTAACAGTCAGAAGAATAAAGAAGGTAATGAAATAAACCATTTTTGAACTTATTAAATAAAATTTAAAAAAATTCTTTGCATAAAGTGATATACTATAAAAGGCATTTGATGCAATTAAAAACTCAGAGTTAATTATACAAGTAATAATTTAAAAACATAAGGCTACTTTATGATGAAATGTCTATACATCTTAGTTCTAAATTCAGCATATCATAAAGGGAAATTGTAATAAAAGGATTTCATGTAAAGTATTACATTCCTTGAAAAGAAAGCACAATTAAAAGCACACTATAAAAGGTGGAAACTAAAATAAAGTATAAGATAACATTAAAGCACAGAAATTAGTAGACTGAATTATGAAACAGCTATGTCTCTGAAACAAACGCATACACCTTGGAAAAAGTGCAGCCAGGGTGGTCCTTGGAGATAAGGCTGATAAAGTTTCATCTCACATACTTTGGGTATATTTCTGGAGAGGGTTTTTATTGAAAAAGGATATAATGCTTGGAAATGTTGGAGGTTAACAAAAGAGAGGAAGACCCCCAATGAGATGGACTGACATGATAGCAGCAATAATGGACTCGAGCAAGTTAGATATGATAAGGATAATACAGGTTACACATCAAGGTTCAGTTCTGTTGTTCATAGGATGTTATAACGAAAAATTCATTTTGCTAAGGTTAGTAACAGGCCAGTTATAAGAAGTGCCAAGTCAACTTTTTCTGAAATGCTTTGTTTACTATATAATTCCATGATTTCTGATAACAACACCTTCTCTTTTGTTCAGTTCCCTAGCTCCTCTATATTTTTTTAGGGAGGATAGCGATTTGCTGGAAGGTTCTCCTGGAGTCTCAGACTCATCAAAAGAATGACTCATGCGACTATTGTTGGTATGCATGCCATTTTTGTGGAGACTAGAGAAATGTAGACTATCAGTTGAAGATAGGTATCCCAAAAGAGAACTAGTGCTGGGGTCCCATAACTACATAAGCCTCTAGTAGGGTAAGGCTTGAAACCCACAATTCAGCACAAAATAAACAGTTAATCATTGGCTAGAAAAAACATTTTGAATGATAAACCTTAAACAATGCAGAGATGACTATAAGTTGTACTCAACTCATTGACCCCTAACAAAAACAGCAATTATGAAAAGATGAATCAGGAAACATATGATAAGGATGGATTTTTTTTCTATAATTACATTTTATTAATTTTCATAAACATTTACAGAGATTT
>NW_006400132.1:316900-319895 GCF_000299155.1 Elephantulus edwardii
GAACAAAGCTGCAATAAACATGGGTGTGCATATATCTGCTTGGATGTCAGCTATGGATTTTGTTCATCTTAGAAGTATAAAAACAACAACAAAACAATAACACTTAAGCAATAACATAAATATAAGGTGAGTAAATATCAATAAAAATTTTGGGAAATTTAAAACATCCGAAGTCATGAAAATAGGTTTGTAATATCAGAAAGATGCATAATACTTTGAATAGGAAGATAAAGAATCACGAATTTTTATTGTTGTTGTTGTTGTTATGTGCCATCAAGTTGAGGAAGACTCACAGCAACCCTATGAACAAAAGATCTGAACAAAGTTCTGTCCTGCACCATCTTAACACTTTCTCAGAAGACCCTACTCCAACAATCACTGTGTCAATCCACCTGGTGGAAAGTCTTCCTCTCCTTCACCAACCCTTTACCCTTCCCAAGATCATGTCAGTCTCCAAGGAATACTACCTCCTAGCAACATGTTCAAAATATGTGAGGTGAATCATTATCATTCTTGCCTCCAAAGAACACTCTGGCTGCACCTTCTCCAAGAAAACACTTTCATTGCTCTTCTCCAATACTACAGCTCAAGACATCAGTTCTTTTCCCATCATCTTTATACATTGTCCAGCTCTCAGATGTGTAGCTAGTAATCAGAAAGACTATGGCCTGAATCAGACACATCTTACTTCTCAAACTAACATCACTACTTCCTCAATAATTTGGAAAGCTCCATAACTGCAGATTTTCCCATTGCAATGTGTCTCTTCATTTCCTTACTGCTCCTCCCAAGGGTGTTAATTGCAGATCCAAGCAAGATGAAGCTGTTGACAGTTTCAATCTCCTCTCCATCTACCATGGCACTGCCTATTAGTCCAGTGGTAAGAATCTTTGTCTTCTTGATGTTAAGATGTAATCCATACTGAAGGCTGCATTGCTTGGTGATAGAAATGAAACTGGAAATAGAATGATTGGATTTTATATTTACAATGATTTACTCATTGTAAATACTTTTTCTAAAAGACACAAAAGATGGCATTTCACCTGATGGCCTACATTTGTGGAAGAAATTTTTGGGGAAGCTCCATATTGGCAGTCAAAACTGGGCCAGAGGCAGACTGTGAGTCAGATTATTAATTATTCATATGCAAGTTCAAATTAATGCTGAAGAAAATTAAAATAAGTCCACAGGAACTAAGATACACTCTTGAATCAATTTCATCTGAATTTCATGATCATCTTAAGAATAGGTTGGAGGTAATGACCACCAATGATAGAAGACCAGATGAGTTGTGGAATAAGATCACGGATATCATCCGTGAAGAAAGTAAAAGATCATTACAAAAACATAGGGGAAAAAAGAACATAGGAAGAAGAAAAAACAGAAATAAATGTCGGAAGAAACTCCAAAGATTGTGCTGGAACTAATCTAAATGAAAACATGTTGAAGTGAAAGAGCTGGACAGTTTCAAAGGGTAGCTTGGGAGGACAGACATGAAAGCTCTTGCTTTGAAACTTCTCCCTAACTGACATCCAAGCCGATGTATGCACACCCATGTTTATTGCGGTTTTGTTCACAATAGCAAGGGGTTGGAAACAGGCTAAGTGCCCATCAACAAATGAATGGATAGAGAAGCTGTGGTATATTCACACAATGGAATACTATGCTGCATTGAAAAACAAGGAACTCATGCAATATTATTCAAAATGGGTGACTTTGGAGGACATTATGCTGAGTGAAGTATTCCAGTCACAAAAGGACAAATACTGCATGGTGCCATTGTTGTAAAACAGGACTGACCTTGGGGTTGGGGAGAGACTGAGAAAGATGGGTTCCGTAATGTATACTGAAACAGATGAGGGAGAAAACTGTTTAAAAGAGATATATGATTAGGTATTTTTGTCATGATGGGAGTGTAGAGCGAAGGAAGGCTACATGGTAGAGTGGACCTTGGGGAGGGTTTATAAAACAATGAAAGAATTTATCTTTTACTTTTCCAAGAGGGGAGTCTACTAGGGAGGAGGTTTGGGACGGGAGAAAAGTGCAACAATTAATGAATGGAAATCCAAAGTCTCTGTAAATTTTTATGGAAATTAATAATAAATTTAAATTTAAGAAAAAGAGAAAAAAGAGCAAACTTCTTCCTAAATTACTTGAATATTTTTACCAATCTTACTGAAAAAAAAATTAAACAGATTAATCTATGTAGATGATAATAGGACTTTTGGGGGTTAGGAAAGTAGATATTAGAAAAAAGTCGATTATCTTAGTATTATTATCTTAACATAGCAGAACAAAGTAAAAACAAGCAGGCTTTACAATTACCATATACATTGCCAACAAGTTACAAAAACAACCAAAGGGAAAAAAAATAGTTCAGAAAGGCATAATGAAGAGTTTTTCCATATCTCATGACATAGTGAACCGAGACAATCACCTATAGCAAATACAGGAAGACGGCATAGTGGAGTTGACTTGTGGGATGGGATTGTATAACGATCAAAGAATTTTTCTTTTACTTTATCAAAGAGAAGAGCCAAGGAGGGGAGTGATGGGCAAGGAGAAAAGTACAACAATGAATGAATGGAAATCCAAAGTCTCTAAACTTTCATGAAAATTAATAATAATAAAAAATAAAATCAAAAAGGGAAAATAACAAATAGAAAAATGTTATTTCAAATAGGAAAACAAAAATTTAAGAGTGTAACTGAAAAATGATGAGAGTAAACTTAGAGTAATTATAATTGGCTTTATGTTTCATTGGTAACAGAAGCACCTTCATGTAACTGAAACTAACATGATAATGATTTTCCTCCTGTTGTTGTTGTTGTTGTTATGTGCCGTCGAGTCGTTTCCGACTCATAGCGACCCTATGCACAACAGCCCTAAACTCTGCTCTATCCTGCGCCAACCTCACCGCCTCTGACACACCCATCCCGATTACCCCAGTCATCGAATCAATCCATCTCATAGAGGGTCTTCCCATCCTGTGCTG
>NW_006400132.1:324950-337421 GCF_000299155.1 Elephantulus edwardii
AACAACAAAGCATTTTACATGATATCAGTGTGTGTGAGATATATCTCACTAACTTGCTTACCTTCAAGTACCTTCTCCTCAGTAAGAGTATTTTTATTAATGTTAGTGAGCAAATACGGATATGTTACTAGTAAGTTAATGCCATAGTTTATTGAGATTTCTTTAATTTTTAATGATTTCCTTTATGCTTCAGGATCTTCTTTAGAAAACCACTTTATTTCCTTCTGTTGTTTTCATTGTGTGCCATTGAGTTGGAATTGATCTATAGGTGGTTTCTAGTGGTATTTCAGGATGCACAGGAGGAGATCTTTCCCCCAGGGAACATGAATGATAAGACTACACCCTTTTAAGACTCAACCATATACATATACTAACCAAAATTATCTTTCTTATTATTCATTATAAAAGAAAAATTAAGGCTACAATGGTTTTCAATTGTCCAAAATCACAATGCCATTTAAAAGAATGGTCAACAATCAAATTAACACTTATCTAAACAGATTTTGTCTTCTAAATTGCCATGTAAACCACTCTCACATTACATAGCCCATTATAAATCTAGGAATAATGAATCTGGCAAGAAAAACAGCAACAAAAAAGGATTCATTTACATTTTCATTTTGCACTATCATATTTAATTTTCATTTATTGCCTTATGCACTCAACTATAAGTTTTGTTGTTACAAGGTTTAAATGCCAACCCCTAGATAACTAGTTGGCACAGAATTATAATTTCCTCTAGAAAGATGTTCCTAAAAAATACACCCTAGATGCTTAGGTAGCAGATGGTATTTAGTAAGTTAAACTCCAGTCGCAGTTATGAGTGAGCAATGATTAAATTTTAAATCAAATCATAATCTCAGAAGTATTTTGATATCGTATTTATCTCTTAATTGCACTTTAAATGGTTCAAGGCTTGGAAGTAATCAGTGAAAATCCATGTGTCTTTACATTTAATATGGAAAAGTAAATTGAAATCTTTAGCTGATAATCAGCAAAATAGAATTATAAAATTGCATTTGTTATTTCAATTAACAGCCTGACATGTATTGAGTTTTTAATATATGTTGAACTCTGAAAGAGACAAAAGGGATAAATAATGTATGATTTCTTCTGCAGACAATTTTTAATGTAATATGTTGCTATTGTTGTCATGTACCATTGAGTCACCTGTGACTCCTAGCGACCCTATCAATCCTGAGCCAGTCCCACTGACTCCTACCCCAATTACTCTGGTCATTAAGTAAATCCATCTTACCCAGCTGTGCTGTTCCTCCTCCTTTCCAAGTGTGATGTCCTGCTCCAAGGACTAGTCCCTCCTGACCACGTGACCAAAGTATGGAAAGTCTAAATTATAAAAAATAAGAATAACATAAAATCTCAAAGATCTCTGTACAAGGGAAAGAAATTATTACTATTAGTGTACAAAGAAGAGAATAAAATATATTATGTGGCAGGTCAGAGATAAAATTGAAGAGGTAGGTATGAATTACAAACCTGACAAAGCATTGTGACTATTTGGGAAAGAGCAAGTTGGTCCGAGATATAATGAATAAGTATGTTGTATATGTTGTTGTGTTGCCTGTGACGCATAGCAATCTTATTCACAAGAGCTCTGAACTCTGCCCCACCCTAAGCCAATCTCTCTGTCTCTGATACACCTATCCCTATTACCTAAGTGTGTGATAGTAGTGACATTATTTAATAATTACCACACTCTGTCAATTCACCTTTTTTTGGAATAAGAATAAATTTGTATCTCGTCCAGTCTATTGGCAAGGCAGTTGTCCTCCAGATTTCTTAATATAACCTGGTAATCACATCCAGGTATACATCTGTTTGTTGAAATATCTGAATACATCAATTCCTGGAGCATTGTGTTTTGCCAGTTCCTTTAGAGAAGTTTGAACTTCCTCCTTCATCATCATTGCCTCTTGGTCATATGTTGTTTCATGAAATTCTTCTGCGTCCACAAATTCCTTTTGGTACAGTGACTCTGTGTAGTACTTCTATCTTCTCTTGATGCTTCCTGATCATTCAATAGTCTGTGCATAGCACTCTTAAATATTGCAACTTAAGGCTTTAATTTGCTCTTCAGTTCCTTAAGCATAAGAAATGCCCAGTGAGTTTGTCCCTTTTAATTTTCCCACTCCAGTTTTCAGTACATTTCATTATAGTATATGCTTTGTCTTCTGAGCTGCTCATTGAAATAATCTCTTCAGCTACTTCCTGATTTCTTCCCTTCTTGGTGGTCTACTGAAATTTTCAGAGTCTCTTCTGACATTTTCCTCTGTCTTTTAGTCATCTTCTATATTTGTAATTACTTTTTGCATTCTAAATAAGTATATTTTGTATTTAGTTAGTATGTTGAAATCTAACAATGGCTGCAGAAACTGGAAAAAATTAGAATCTCGAGATTGAAGATTTCACATCAACTACTCATGTGATGTGAAATGGTACAGTCAATGTCACGAATGGTATGTTGGTTTTGTATACTGCAGAGTCAGAATCAACCCAGAACTGACCCTCCACTGGGTTTTCAGAGGCAGTTAATTGCACAGGAGGAGACTGCCCATCCTTCTCCCTTAGAGTAGCTTACAGCACAGCTTCTTGCCACTAGGCCACCAGAGCTCCCTATTGTGTCTCCAAATACACATGCATGTAACAATATGGGGAAGTTGTGTAATAATCTCTCATGTTCTAATAAATCCAAGATTTGTAAGAGGTTAAGAGTGGAAGGCAGTATTTCTTAATTCCAACAAAATAAAAGTGTGTTCTGTAAGGTAAAAGGGGAAATAGGCTGAAGAAGAAGATCCACAGAACCATCAGAGAGGAATCACTAGTGCAGGAAGATGTTCTGGACTCAGGTCTCTGTGAGAAGATGCTCCTTGACACAGGGAAGGTAAAGATAAACTGAGATATTGAAGGAATGTTGAGTTTACGCAAGCTAGAGGATATTCTTACACAATTAAAAGAGAATAATATTTTCTCTTGAGTTGGCATTTGCAATTAGACTTCTAATGTCCTAAACTCTAATGAAATAAATTTGTCCATGTTAAAGTCATCTTCTTTTGATTTCTCTTTTACAATAACATGAAATAACTAATAAAATAACTTTTTAAGATAGTCTGATAATTACTTAAAAAGTTGAATCTTCTCTTGTGTTAAATAGTTGTTCAGTACCTTGGTGTTTATACAAGAGAGAAAAAGAACATACAATAAGACAAAGACTTGTTCAGAAATATTTATACAAGGTTTATTTTAATACACTAAAATTAGAAATATTTCTCAATAAATGAGTAGATAAATATATCTTAGTATTTTGGTAAAAAAATGAAAACTAATCAATCCATGATTAAAGAATAAAACACTAATAGGTACATAACACAAACTAAACTCAAAGCAAAGAAAAATAGCAAATGTGATATTTTGAGAATGATTTGGGGCTGACAAAAGTAGTGGAAGGAAGAGGCTACAAAGAGGAAATAGGAATCTTTAGGACTGAAATGCAATAATTATTTGAACATAATGATGGATTTAGATTTAAGTATAGCCCTCAAAAGTTTTCACATTTAAAATTTAAATAGATGCAGTTAGTTTAGTAAGCCATATCAATAAGGTGCCAAAAATGAGATAAATTGTCAGAATAAAAAATAAAAATTTGAAAACCACATAATCATTGTGAAAGGAAAAATCTCTCATTGAAAGAAAAATCAGGCAATATTTCAAAAGAGGTTCAGTGAATTTTAAGCATCATTTAGCAAAATATTCAGGTCTTTGGAAATTATATCCATTGTATTCGTATTCAATAAATTTCCCAAATATATTGACAAGTTAAATAGTCCAAGAAAACCAAAAAGCAACAAAATTATGTTAAAGTTGGGATTCAATATGTCAAAATTTGTATATTGCATAATTAAATATGTACAAAATTAATAAAGGTAAACAAATTATAAATTCATACAAAATTTAATTAAAATAGGTAGAGAGGAATAAGTTAACAAATACAAGCACAGACAATAACAAAATAATATTTTGTTAAAACAAAATTTATTTTAGAAAGACCAAAAAACTCTTAGATTTTTGGCAATGTTTAACATATTGATTCTCAGTTTTTTGCACAAACCCTAATAATGTTTCCATAATCAAACTAATTTCCATTGAGTGGGAACTAACTCATAGGTGTCCTTCCATTGATTTGCCAAGGCTGTAAATCTCAAGTAGAAAATTATTTATTTTTTAGAGCTAATGTGAATTTGAAACTGCCAATGATATGTATAGCCTTTGTGTTAGCAGTGTAATTCATTACATACTAAGGTGCCAGGAATATAGACATGAAAAATAGAATATAAATATTTTATTTATAAACGTCTAAAATAATCATTATTAGTAAGTAGTGTAATCTCTATGTGTAAATGCATCACTTTAAAAGTCACATTTGTAGACCCAAGGTATTTGCTTCATATGAATATGAAATTTGTTGTGTTGAAGTCACTTTCAACTCACTGACCTTATGTACAACAGCCCTGAAACCTGCTCTATCCTGTGTGAACTTTACTGTCTCTGACACACCTACCCTCATTACCCTAGTCACTGTATCAATACATCTCATTGATGCTTTTCTTCTCTTTCTCCGTTCCTCCACCCTATCAAGCATGATGTCCCTCTCCTGGTCCCTCCATGCAATACGCCCATAGTATGTCAGATGAAGCCTCAGAATCTTCCCCTCCAAGGTGCAGCCTGGTTTCACACCCTCAAGGACGAATCTGTTTGTTATCCTGGCAGTCCATTAAACAATCTTATCCAGCACCACAGATCAAAGGTATCAATTCTCCTTTTATTTTCTCTAGTCGTTGTACAGCTAGTTCTCTGACAGTTAGTAAACAATTGAGAAGACTTTGTCCTAGATCAGGTACACCTTAGTCTCCAGAATGATGTCGTAGCTCTTTAGTACCCTACAGAGGTCCCTGACAACAACCTTCACAATGTAATTTGTCTCTTGATATCCTGGCTGTTGGTACCAACAACGCTGATTGCAGAGCCAAGAAAACTAAAGCTGTTAACAATCTCAATCTCCTCACCATGCATCATAGTGCTGCCAATTGGCCCAGTTGTGACAATCTTTGTTTTCTTGATATTGAACTTCAGTCCATGTTGAAGGCTGAAGTCCTTGATCTTCTGCAGCACTTGCTTCAAGTTCTCTTCTGTTTCAGCAAGCAGGACTATGTCATTTGCATAGCACAGGTTGTTGATGAGAGTCTGCCTTCAATCTTAATGCCACATTTCTCTTCATACAGACCAGCTTCTCAAATGACCTATTCTGCATATAGTTTGAAAAGGTATGGAGACAGAATACATCCCTGGAGGACACCCTTCTCAATTTTAAACCATGCAGTGTCTCCTTCCTCTTTTCTGACAACTGCCTCCTGGTCCAATTATAGGTTTCACATAAACACAGTCTAATGATCTGGAATTCTTTTTCCCTCTGAGTCAGCCACACTTTGTTTCGATCCACACTGCCAAAAACCTTTTATAGTCAGGGAAACACAGATAGATATTACTCTGGTACTTTCTGCTTTCAGCCATGACCCATCTAACATTAGCTATAATATCCACAGTACAACAATTTCTTCTAAACCCAGTCAGCACATCTGGCAGTTCTCTGTGTACTGCTTCAGTCATTTTTGGATAATTTTCAGCAGAATCTTGCTTGTATGGGATATTAATGATATCGTTCAAAATTTTCTACACTTGCTGTGTCACCTTTCATTGGAAAGGGAACAAATATGGATCTTTACCAGATAGTTGGACAGGTGGTTGTCATCCAGATTTCTTGGCACAACTTTGTGAACACATCAAGGGCAGTATCTGTTGAAATATGTCAATTGGTATACTGTCAATTACTGGACCCTTGTTTTTTTGCCAATTCTTCCAGAGCAGCTTGAACTTCCTCCTTCATCACTACAGGCCCCTGCTCATATGTTGATTCATGAAATTCTTCTGTGTCAGCCAATTCCTTTTGGTACAGTGACTCTGTAGACTCTTTCCATCCATCTTTTTCTAATGTTTCTTGAAACATTTAATATTCTGCTCAAAGCATCCCTTAGTATTTCAACATGAAGCTTGAATTTGTTTCTCAATTTCTTCAGCGAGTTCTGCCCTTTTGATTTTCTGACACGAGCTTTTAACACATTTAATTATAATACTTTGCTTTTCCTTCTCAAGCTGCCTTTGAAATCTTCTGTTCAGTACCTAAATGTCTTCTTTTCTTCCCTTGTTTTGGCTTCTCAGTGCTCTAGTGCAATACTCAGAGTCTCGTCTGACATATATCTTGGTCTTTTTTTCCTCCTCTGCCTTTGTAATGACCTTTTGCATTCTTCACCGATGATATTCTTTGATATCCTCCCACAGCTAATTTGGTCTTTGCTAATTGGTGTTCAAGGTCTCAGATGTGTTCTTGAAATGACTTTGAAATTCTAGTGGGGTAGACTTAAGGTTAAATTTTGGTTCCTGTGGATTTGATTTAATTTTCCTTAGCTTCAATTTGAACTTGCATATGAGTAGTTGGTGGCCTGTTCCACAATTAGCACCTGGCCTAGTTTTCACAGTTGATATTGAATTTCTCCAGTGACTTTTTCCCGCAGAGATGCAATAGATTTGATGCAATAGAGTGTGAAAATTATCAAACAATATCATTAATATAACATTCAAACAAGATTCTGCTGAAAATTAAAAAAAAATCAGCAGAGAACTGTCAGAAGTGCAGGCTGCATTTAAAGGAAGCCATTGTACTAGGGAAATTATAGCTCATGTTAGATGGATCTTGGCTGAAAGCAGAGAATACCAGAGAAATATCGACAATTGATGACTATGCAAAAACATTTGACTGTGTGGATCACAACAAATAGTGGCTAATTCTGTGAAGAAAGGGTATCTCAGAGCACTTGATGTGCTTGTGCGAAACCTATAGTTGGAGAGGAAGACTCTTGATGAGATGGACTGGGGTAAGAAGTGTAGGTGTGTCAGAGACAATAAGATTGGCACAGGATAGAGCAGAGTTTAAAGCTGTTGTACATAGGATCACTATGAGTCACAGGTGGCTTGACAGCACATAACAATAATACAACAACATCATACTTGGTCCAGGTGGTAGTCGTCAGAACAGAGCAAGGAAGTAAATCAAAATCAGGAAGAGTATAGGCCAGGTATGTGTCCTATATCCATATCTCTTCAATCTATATGCAGAACAGATTATCCAGGAGGGTGGGCTCTGAGAGAAGGAATGTCGTATCAGAAATGGAGGGAGACTTATCAAGAATGTGAGTTATGCAATTAACACAACCTTGCATACTGAAACTGTGGAGAACCTGAAGTTCTACATCAGAAAGCTGAACAATGACCAGGGATGATAGAAGAAGAATTGATGTCTTTGAGCTGTGGTGCTGGACAAGAATATTGAATATAATAAGGACTATTAGGAGATTAAATAAATCCATCTTAGAGAGGATGGAATAAGGCCTCTCCTTGGAAGTAAAGATTCTGAAGCTTTGTCTGACATATTTTTTTTTTCATGTTGCAAGAGGGGACAGTCCTTGGAGGGGACATCATGCTTGTTAGGATGACGAACAGCACAAGAGAGGAAGACTCTCAATGAGATGGATTGACTGGGGAAATGGAGATGGGTTTGTCAGAAATAATAATGTTGGCTTAGAATAGAGCAGGGTTCAGAGCTGTTGTCCATGCAGTCACTATGAGTCACAATAGCAACAACAACAAAAAACCCTTTACCTTTCACTTTTAATTATCTTGAGAGAGGGACCATTTATGGTTTCAGGAGTATCCTTCAGTTCTCACTAGAGTGTGTTAGCTTTTGGATTGTGTAGATGATTAATACATTCTACTACTAATCAAAAGTTTGGATATTAAAGCCTTCAGAAGAAAGCCTAGAGATTGATTTTCAAAATTATCAGCAGTTCAATTCAATAAAACATAGGTCTACTATGACACACAGGGATTTCCAGTGAATCTGAATCAACAACTATTGTTTATATATATTGTTGTTATGTGCTGTCCAATCAGACTAACTCATAGCTCCAGCTGTTTTTTTAGGAGTTGAAAATCACACAGGAGAGGATTTGTCGTCTTTATTCTTTGAAACAACTGATGGATTCAAACTTCCTGCCCTTGAATTAACAGTGTAACTACTTTCAAAGTTACCAGAGCTCCTCACTTAGAGTGATAAGTTTATAAACGTATTATTATATACCATTTGGTAGGAAACAACTCAGAGCAGGTGTTTAGGGCAGTTAACTCCACAGCAAGCGAATGCCCATCTTTCTCCCATGAAGGAGCTGGTGAATTAAAAATGTGAAACTTTAGCTTGACAGCACAAATACTTACCATTGAGTTAGCAGTGCTAAGTTTACATACATAGTTCTACTTTTTCTGTTGCAGATGATGGTGAAGAAACTGATTATTCTCTTTAAAGTTCTGTGGCTTATCAGGAAGTCTGGACCCTATAGTGAATGGGACCTTTTTTCCTAGGTAGAAAATATTTGGTTATATATTTTCCGTTTTTGACTTTTAAAACAAGATCTTATTCTACTCTGGAACCTAGTTTCTTAATTATGTCAAACATAGGGCTTAGGTGCTCATAGGAAAATTGTACTCTATGAAGGGAAATATTAAAGAAGATGCATCAATTACCTGCATTATACAAATGACACAAACTTACTTGTAGATCTTGAAGAATACGCAAAGCACTTGTTGACTTGTTGAGGAAGATTAGACAACACCCTTAGTGTGGATGGAGTACACCTCAACATTAAGAAAACAAAAATCATCATTTGACCAGTAGACAACATCATGATATATAAAGAAAACATTGCCATTGTCAATAATTTTATTTTTATTGGATCCACAATCAACACCCAAGGTGGCAGCAGTCAAAAATTGAAAAATGTATTGCATTGTGAACAGTCTGTTGTCAATATAGTCTTCAAAGTCCTAACAGGCAACAATGCAAATTTAAAGCTTAAGGTGAAGATATTCCTGATTCAAGGTATGGTATTTTCAGTTGCTTCCTATGCATTTGGATGTTGGACAATGAATAAGAAAGAATGAAGAAAAAAAATCATGTTATTAAATTAAAGGGTTGGAAAATATTACTGACTATCCCATGAAATGCCAAAATAAAAAAAAATTAAAAAATAAATCTTTCTTGCAGCTAGTTCAGAGTGTTCTGTGCTATTGTTTTTGTTAGGTGCCATTGATTTGAATGCAACTCATAGCAACCCTATGAACAAAGTTCTGAACCTGTTTGATCCTCTGACATCCTCACACTTGCTGGATCCCATTGCAGCAGTCACTGTGTCATTTCACCTGATTGAGGGTCTTTCTTTCATTCACCAATCCTCTGCCTTCCAAAGCATCATGTCTTTCTCCAAGGAATAAGCCTCTCCAAGCAATATGGCAAAAGTGTGTGAGGTGATGCTTCATCATTCTTGCCTCGAAAGAGCACTCAGCCACACCCTCTCCATGACGTATTTGTTTATTCTTTTGACCATCCATAGAATGTTCAGGACTCTTCTCCAACACCACAGATCAAAGTCATCATATCTTTTTCTGTCATTTTTATTTATTGTACATCTCTCAGATGCATAACAAGTAATTGGAAAGACTATGGCCTGAACCAGACACACCTTAATCCTAAAACTGGCATCATCATTCCTCAATAATATGGAGAGGTCTCTAATTAGAGATTTTTTTCCAGTGCAATGTCTCTTATTTCCTGACTATTACTGAAAATATTAATTGTAGATTGAAGAAAGATGAAGTTGTTGACAGATTTTTTTTAAATTTTTTATTAAATTTTATTAATTTTAATGAACATTTACAGAGATTTTGGATTTCCATTCATTCATTGTTGCACTATTTTCTCTAACCCTCCCCCCAGTTCATTCCTCTTTTTTCCCCCCTTGAAAGTCTGTTTTAATTGTCCCATTGCCATAGTGCTACAAGTGCATTGTTGACAGCTTTAATTTCCTCTCTATCCATCTTTATGCCGCCTATCTGTCCAGTGACTCTTCGTTTTCTTGTCATTGCCATGCAATCCATACCAAAAACTTCATTCCTTCTGCAACAAATGCTTAAAGTCTTCCTCACTTTCGGTAAGCAAAGTTGTGTCATCTGCATAATACAGGTTATTGATTAATCTCCTTCTAATCCTGTGTGGAGCTAAACAGAAGATTTCAAAAGGCAATGTGAGAGTACAAAGCAAAGTACTATAATGGAATGTGCAGAGAGCTGAAATTGAAGAAAAAAGGGGCAAAACTCACTCTTCATTTTTTTCAAACTGAAAGAACTGAAAACCAAATTTAAACCTCGTGTCATAATATTGAAACGTGCTATGGACAATGTCTTGGATGATCCAGAAAGCATAAAAGAAGATGGAGGAATACACAGAATCATAGTACTGGAGAACTGACTGACACTGAAAGCATTTTAGAAAGTTCCATATGAATAGGTTGTTGTTTTTGCTATGTGATGTAGAATAGCTTGTGACTCATAGCGACCCTATGTACAATAGCCCTGAAACCTGCTCTCTCCTCTGCCAACCTTATTGTCTCTGACACATCACCCTCATCAATCCATCTCATGGAGGATTTTCCTCTCTTGCACTGTCCCTCCATCCTTCTAAGCATGAAGTCCCTCCCTAAGGAATAATCTCTCCTTGCAAAATGTCCAAAATACATCAGACAAAGCCTCAACATCCTTGGCTCTAACAAGCAGCCTGGTTTCACCTTCTCCAGGATGAACCTGTTTGGTCTCCTAGTAGTTCATGGTTTATCCAATACTCCTCTCCAGCACCACAACTCATTATATTTCTGTCATCCCTAGTAGTTGTTCAGTTTTCTGATGCATAGCAAGTAATTGCAAAGATTATGACCTGGATCAGGTGCACCTTAGTTTCTAGACTGACATTGTTGTTCTTCAGTACTCTGGAGAGGTCTCTAAAGCAGACTTTCCCAATGCAACTCATCTTTTAATTTCCTGGCTGCTGGTACCAAGCAAATTACAGCTGTTAACTATTTCAATGTCTTCACCATCTATCATAATGCTGCAAATCGGCCCAGTGGTGAGAATCTTTGTTTTCTTGATATTGAGCTTCAATCCATATTGAGGGCTGCAGTCCTTGACCTTCCACAGCAAGTGCTTCAGGTCCTCCTCAGTTTCAGCAAGCAGGATTGTGTTATCTTCATAATGCAGATTATTGATGAGTCTTCATCCAATTCTGATGCCACATTCTTCCTCATAGAGCCCAGCCTCAAGGATGATCTGTTCTGCATATAAATTGAAAATATATGGTAATAGGACACATACCTGGCATACATATTTCCTGATTTTGAACCATGCTGTGTTTCCTTGCTCTGTTTTGGTGCCTGTCTTCTAGTTAAGGACAGGAGCTAATGGTAACAAAGGAAGAAGTAAAAGCTACATTGAAGTCATTGGCAAAAAATAAGACCCCAGGAATCAGTCCCAGTCTATGCTAAGAAATTTGGAGGATAGTTGTCTGGCCAGCAGATTGGAAGAGGTCCATATTTGCTCCCATTCTCAAGAAAGGTGATACAACTGAGTGTGGAAACTATCAATATCATTAATATCATATGCAAGTTAAATACTGCTGAAGATCATTCAAAAACAGTACATAGTTAGGGAACTACCAGAAGTTCAAGCAAGATTAGAAGAGGTGTGGCAACAGGATAACATTGCTGATGTCTGATGGATCTTGGCTGAAAGAAAAAAAATACAAGAGCAATGTCTATTTGTGCTTTATTAACAATGGAAAGGCATTTGACTGTGTTGATCATAACAGTTGTGGCCGCCATCAAGAACAGTGGGAATTCCAGGGCACTTAATTACGCTAATGTGAAACCTATACTTGGACTCTTGTGGGAACAGAGCAGGGAACACTGCATGGTTTAAATTGTTAAAGGGACTGTGCCTGAATTGCATTCTCTCTTCATACCTATTCAATCTGTTCACTGAGCGAATTATCTAAGAAACTGAGACCCCAGCCCACATACTTATCTTGTAAAAAATAACTGTGAACATCCTCTTCTCCAATTTCCTTGTAAGACAATATAAACACTCCTCTAACTTTTAGTGGGAGCTGCTCTGTACTTTGGGCTAAGTTCAGCATTTTCTCCTCAATAAACTGTCTTTCTTGACTTGAACTGGGTTCATCATTCCTCGGCAACCTTACACTTACTATTTGGATGGAAATAAGCAAATCAGGTGGACAGACCACTAATGGGAGCACTGGTCATTTTTGTCATCCTATCAGGCTTAAGATAGGAACAAATATAGATCTCTTGCAGTCAGTTGGCCAAGTGGTTGTTCTCCAGATTTCTTGATACAACTTGGCGAGCACGTCCAGGGCAGCATCTGTTAGCTGAAATATGTCAGTTG
>NW_006400132.1:338771-345388 GCF_000299155.1 Elephantulus edwardii
TCTATGAGGAGAAATGTGGTGTCAGGATTGGTGGAAGATCTATCAACAATCTGCGATATGCAGATGACACAACCCTGCTTGCTGAAACTGACAAGGACCTGAAGCGCTTGCTACAGAGGGTCAAGGACTCCAGCCTCCAATATGGATTGAGGCTCAATGTCAAGAAGACAAAGAGTCTCACCACTGGGCCAACTGGCAGCATCATGCTAGATGGTAAAAAATTGAGATTGTTCACAGCTTTAGTTTGCCTGGCTCCACAGTCAACACTCTTGGCACCAGCAGCCAGGAAACTAAAAGACGTATTGTGATGGGAAAGTATGCTGTTAGGGATCTCTCCAAAGTACTGAAGAGCAATGGTGCATCAGATACAGGCCGTGGTCTTTTTGATCACTTTTTATGCATCAGAGAGTTGGAGAATAACTAGGAAGGAAAGAAGAAGAATTGATGTCTTTGAGCTGTGGTGCTGGAGAAGAGTATTGAGGATACCATGGACTGCTAGGAAAACAAACAGATTTGTCCTGGAAAGGGTTAAACTGGGCGGCTCCTTGGTGGCAAGGATTCTGAGGCTCCATCTAACATACTTTGGACATGTTGTAAGGAGAAACCTTTCCTTGGAGAAGGACATAATGCTTGGGAGGGTATAGGGACAGCTCAGGAGGGGAAGGCCCTCTATGAACTGGATTGATTCAGTGACTGGGGTAATTGGGATTCAGTGACTGGGGTAATTGGGATGGGTGTATCAGAGACAGTGTGATTGGCACAAGACAAAGCAGAGTTTAGGGCTGTTGTACATAGGATTGCTATGAGTCACAATGGACTAGACAGCACATAACAACAACAACAACATAAGGCTTAAATTGAAGAGGCTCAAAAATTAAAAAAAAAAGAAAACTCAGTATCATCAAGAAAGAAGAAAGAAAAAAAGTAGCATAATCTTTGAACCAGAGTTCTGTACTTGATATGAAATTAGATCGATCATAAGTTGAATTGATACCAAGATGCTTTAGTTCAGGCAACAGAGTTGGTGGAGAGATGGCAGAGAATAATGTGGGGTAGAAATTTAAGGTAGGTCTTGCTGACCAATGAATATAAATTAGAATACTTTGAGACTTAGGTTTAGCCAATAATTGGAATATTAAAAAAAAAAAGAAAAAACCTTAAAACACTCAAAAAACTTTGTAATATTTATCTAAGTGTGGAACAGAGTAGAAATCGACAGGATGACCTTTCTGAGAGCAAACCAGAGAAGAGGATGTCTTGACTGAATCAATATGTCCTAAGTGTTTTAAACTTTTACTACAACCAGTTACTTCCTTACTAAACCCCATAGTTATATTATCTCTGAGTTTTGGATGGTAATTGCAAAGAATTAATGAATTACGGCACTCTGATGGTACAGTACATAGGGTGTTGCAGTGTTATCTTATGGTGGTTCTTCTCTGAAAGCTCAAATCATCAGTGGATTTGCTAGAGAAGATGAGTTATCTCTTTCTGAAAACCCACTCGAAAGTGAATGGTTAGTCAATTACAACTTGACAGCAATGAGTTTCAATTTTAAGTAGGAGAATAGTGAGAGCCATTCCAGGGAGTGTTAGTATTGGAATTGGTGTAAGAAGATGTAGAGTGTAAGAAAAGACATGTCTGATTAATAGAAAGTGCTTTTGTGTTACTCTTGTTCTAGAGGGGGATTCTCCCAAATAGTGAAGCTAGTTAAAGAATCTGCTGTCACCACTTCTGCCATACTGTTTTTATAAGGTAATTTGTCTATGGTTTTCCCATTACTAAGAACATGATGCAATTTTCAAGCAGTGCTGCATTCTTCACTTTACAGCCTTTCTAAGAAAAACAACTCCTTTTAATTTTTCGTCTAAAGTACATTTCCCCCCAAATTCTATAGAACTAGAGTTATAACTAGTATGCACAATGAAACTATAGAAGCTCATTACAATGCATTTGCTGACAGGAAAAATTTTAACCAAGTTAAATTGATAAAACTTTTACAATTCCCTTTGTATATAACCACATTGCTAATGCAATCCCTACAGAACTCATGTGAATTAAATCAGTCAAATGTGGGTTAAAGCTACACTTTTTACTGATCCCATAAAAAAAATCTCATTTGAATCCATACTTAAGACAAAAGCACTTTTGAAAAACTTCAAGATTGATTTTGTGGAAAATGTAAGCCTCTGTAAAGCATCTCAAGCTAGTCTCAATACAGAATCAAGTAAACACAGACTATTAAAGCTGGGGAAAAGTAGGTTTTCAGAAACTATTGATCTAACCAAATCCTGTCAGTCTTATTACAATATCTAGCAACCTTTAGTCTGTCTGAATTAACATTTGTAATGATTGGAGTAGATCTCTGGGAAAGTGATTATATTAATCATTTTGAAGATGCTATTTCAGAAACTTATAAAATCGTTTACTATAAACTAAAATGATGTCTATGAGACTTTTCATTGCTTTTCTTCTAATAATTTAAAATAATTTAAGGAGAAAATATTTACAAATAAATTTATTATTAGTTCTTTTATTTTATTAACCATAAGATCATCTCTCTATATAATTTCTTACGCTCACTTCTTTATTCTATCCCCAGAAAACTCTTAGCATATTATAAATATTATAGATATCTTAGCATATTATAGATATCATAGCATATTATAGATATTTTCTATTTAAAATGAGTAATAATATATCTCTCAATTCTAAACAAGATATTCTAAAACTCAGTATACTAGACTGAAGGCTTGTGACTTAGATTTAATTCTACATCTAATAGTAATCAATTGCTAAATTATAGATTTACTGTGTTTCTCTATTAATATGACAGTAACACAGTTGTGTTTCAGTGAGGGTTATTTTGTTGTTTTTTTTAAGCCCTGGATGAGATGAATTGACACAGTAACTGGAGGAATGAAGATAGATGTGTCAAAGAGAGTGAAATTTGCTCAGAATAGAACAGGGTGCAGAGCTATTATTGTATGTACATAAGGTTGCTATGAGTCAACCAGAAGGCACATAATAATAATGATGACAACAACAAACATAGTCTTCTTTACCTCTGAACATCTATAGTGAGGTTGGTTAATCAGTCTGGTGATGAAAATTGTTTGTACTAGATTGTTGTTATCAACTCTCGAGTTGCTTGTGACTCATAGCAAGCCTATGTAAAACAGCTCTGAACCCTGCTCTGTCCTGAGCCAACCCTATTGTTTTTGACACATCTACCACCATTACATAGGGGGTCTTCTTATCTTACCCTCCCAAGCATGGGAATTGGTCCAGCCAAGGACTCCTTGCAACATGTCCAAAGTATGTCAGATGGAGCTTCAGAATTCTGGCCTCCAAGGAGCAGCCTAGTTTCACCTTCTTCAGATCAAACATTTTCTTAGTAGTCCATGGTATATTCAATACTCTTCTCCAGCACCACAGCTCAAAGGCATCAATTATCCTTCTAACATCCCTAGTCATTGTCTAGCTTTCTGATGCATAGCAACCAATTGCAAAGACCATGTCTGGTATCAGGCGCACCTGTCTCCAGACTAACGTTGCTACTCTTCACTACTCTGGCAAGGTCCCTGACATTGGATTTTCCCAATGCAATTCATCTTTTGATTTGCTAGTGTTGGTACCAAGAGTGATTACTGTGAAGCCAAACAAATTGAAGCTGTTGACAATCTATACAGAATGAGTTAGTGATTTGAACATACTTGCCACTTCTTGAATTTAACTTTAATGTATCAGATACTCCTCAGGTTTTAAATTTTGACATTATTGAATAAATATTATTTCTGCTTACATATTGAGTAGCTTAAATAAACTTTTTATATGTCAAGGTTTTAACATTATCACTAATATTTTTTATGATTCAGTGGTAAATATAGTTTGTGGGAAAACTTAGTTCTGTAAGTATTATATTTACCACGATTGCATTATTTTCCCTTTTCCCATAATGGATTTAAGTAATTTTTTTTTTCTATTTTTGTTTTGTTTTGTTGTTGTTGTGTACCATTGAATGGAATCTGACTGGCACAAGAGGAGATTGTCCCACTTACTCCAGAATAGTTTCTGGTGGATTCAAACCATGTACCTTTGAGATTATAGCACAGCTTCTTGCCACTAGGCCACCCAAGCTCCCTAAGAGTTTAAATATTTTTATAAAAATATTTGTCTTTCAAACTTAGATAATAATTCAAAAACTACAGGAAGCACATTAAGACTGTAAATTTCCAATCTACCTTTGCCAAATACCTAATATCTGACTTAGCAAGTTTCATACTTTTGTTTCACAGATGATGCTGTCTTATTGTCAAGTCAGAAAGGACTCATAGCAGTCCCTCGAGTCTGTTTTCAGGGGAAGTAAATTGCATATGATAATATTGTTCATCTTTTTTCCAGGGAGCAACCGATAGATTTGAACTAAGTATCTTTGCCAGGCTATGCATCTCCTCACAACCAAAACAGAGCTCCGTTTTTTCATAGATTCACATTATATTAACAAAATATACTGAGTAAATAATTATTTGTTTATCTGACTTCATAATACCTAACTTCACAAGGTTGTTTGTTTAACATGTAGATCTAACATTATCTCACTCTGTATAGATATTTAGATGATGTTGTTGTTGTTATGCGCCGTCGAGTCATTTCTGACTCATAGCGACCCTATGTACAACAGCCCTAAACCCTGCTCTATCCTGCGCCAACCGCACCGCCTCTGACACACCCATCCCGATTACCCCAGTCACTGAATCAATCCATCTCATAGAGGGTCTTCCCCTCCTGCGCTGTCCCTTCACCCTCCCAAGCATGATGTCCCTCTCCAAGGACCCGTCCCTCCTGGCAACATGTCCAAAGTATGTCAGACGAAGCCCCACAATTCTTGCCTCCAAGGAGTAGCTTGGTTTAATCCTCTCCAAGATGAATCTGTTTGTTTTCCTGGCAGTCCATGATACATTCAGTACCTTTCTCCAGCACCACAGCTCAAAAGCATCCACTCTCCTTCTGTCCTCCCTAGTCATTGTCCAACTCTCTGATGCATAACAAGCAATTGCAAATACCATGGCCTGTATCAGGCGCACCTTAGTCGCCAGAGAGACACCGTTGCTCCTGAGTACCTTAGAGAGGTCCCTAACAGCAGACTTTCCCATCGCGATACACTTTTTGATTTCCTGACTGCTGGTGCCAAGAGTATTGACTGTGGAGCCGAGCAAACTGAAGCTGTGAACACTCTCAGTCTCTTCGTCATCCATCCTGACACTGCCAATTAGAAATTTTATTCTTTTAAGTTGTTAGGTCTAAATGTATTAATTTTTTTTATACACAGCAAAGTCTCATGATAAAGTAGTACTTTGCCGCAGAATGCTCTTGCTTGTAAACTTTATAGCAGCAAATAGATCTTCAGGTCTTTCTTCCAAAGAGTGATTGAGTTTGTTCAAACCAAAAACATTTAGAGAGCACTTGCCCATTCAGCCATTGCACTGTCTTGGCAATAGTATTGATAGAAAAGAGATAGAGATAAATACAGAAACAGAGGTGAAGGAGGAAGACAGAGAGATAGCTGTTGTTGGGATCTGTCTTCCATATTTGTTGGCAGAGCCTGGTGATCATGTGCAGGCTTGCATCTGTCTCCTGGAGCACTTCAACTGATATTCCATCAACCTTGCAGGATTTATTGTTTGTCAATGTATTCAGTGCAGTATGGACTTCTCTTAATACAACTACTTACTTAAATGGATAGTGTTAACCATATTTCTTCCATCTTATTTTTATGCTTCCTGCATTATTCAAGATTTTACTTTTAGTATCCTTCAATATATTTGGCTCAAAATGTGATTTTTGTTTCCTCAGTTCTTTCAGCTTGAGAAATCCTGACCATATTATTTTCATTTTCTAACTCTAACTCCTTGCACTTTCATTGTAACATTTTGTTTTGTCTTCTCAGGCTGCCCATTGGAATCGTCCATTCAGTTATCTTAATCTTACCACAGCATTATTTTCCATTATTTTAATTTCGTTTTATTCCATTGTAATTCTAGGACTCTCTTCTGTTACCTATCTTATTAATTTATTTCTGTTCTGTTTCTGTCATATCTTTTGCTTTTTTCATAGACGATATTCTCAAAGTCAACTCACAACTGGTCTAGTCTCTGGTTCTTAGTGTTCAATGTGTCCAATTTATTCTTATAATTGTTTTTAAATTCAGTTGGGATACATTCAAGGATGTATTTTAATTCTTGTGAATTTACTTTCATCTTCTTCAACTTCAATTTGAACTTGCATATGAATAGTTGTTGATCTTCTGCCTTGGTTTTGACTGCTGATATTGAGCTTCTCTTAACATCTTTTTTCACAGAATGTACTCAATACAAGTTCTTGTGTAGGCCATCAGATGAGGTTCATCTATACTGTTGTTGCTTGTGTTGTTTGTTAATTTTTAAGTATTTGCAATGAATAAATAATTCATTACACTATTTTATCATGCAATTTTCAGCCTCATTTCTTTAAATAAGGCCATATTTTCCAACTTCAAAACTTTCTGCTCAATTTTTGCATACTAGTTGCCAGTCATAATTAATAAATCTTGATTGCATGTTCAATTAATTTCAAAC
>NW_006400132.1:345833-352905 GCF_000299155.1 Elephantulus edwardii
GCTGTATGGTGTTTTCTCAAAAAGTTGCAAATAAAAATACAGTTTGTCCCAGTAATCCCACTACTGGAAATATACCCTAAAGAAACAGAACTGCCACCCAAATAGATACATGCACACGTGTTTATTTTGGCTTTGTTCACAATAGCAGAGTTGGAAACAACCCAAGTGCCCATCAATAAATGAATGCACAGAGCATCTCTGGTATATTCTCACAATGGAATACTATGCGGCATTGAAAAACAAGGAACTCATGAACTATTACACAAAATGGGTGACCCTGGAGGATATTCCGCTGAGTAAAATATCTTAGTCACAAAAAAGACAAATACAGCATAATGCCACTGTGATAAAAGAGGACTGAAATAGGCATTGAGGGAAGACTGAGAAAGACCAGATAAATAGTGTATACTGCATTGAAACAGATGAGGGAGAGGACAGTTTAAAATGGATATATGACTAGATATTATTGTTATGACAGGAGTCAAGAACGATGGTAGCATAGTGGAATGGACTTGGGGGAGATATTGAATAGCAATGATAGAATTTTCTCTTTTATTTTTCAAAAGAAAATTAATTGAGGGGGAGAGGTGGGCAGGGGGGAAAGTGCAGCAATGAATGAATGGAAATTCAAGGTCTCTGTAAACTTTCATCAAAATCAATTTAAAATTTAAAAAAAAATGGGAAAAGAGGTAGAAGTCCCCAATATAGCTTTAATGATTAGTGAATACATATGTTGTTATGTGCTGTCAAGTTGCATGTGACTCATAGTAACCTTACATAAAGAAGCTTGTCATACCTTGAACCAGTCTCACTGACTCTGACCAACCCACCCCCATTACCCCAGGCACTGTGTAAATCTTTCTCTTCATGGGTCTTCCTCTCCTGCTCTGTCCCTCCATCTTTCCAAGCATTATGTATTTTTCAAAGGACTGGTCCCTCCTGACCACCTCCTTGAATGCCTATGGATAGCATTAAATCAAATAGCAATGTACTTAAGGGTAAAGTTTAAAATGCCCTTTTTGACAATGAATACCACACATAAAATCTTCAAATTGTCATTTCCAGCATAATAGTTCATGTAATTGTCTGATTCAAATAGTCCAAATCTGGTCCATATTAGCTTTCTAATGCCTATAGTATCACATTTTTTACATTCCAATTTAATTTTTTACAAGTTACTATTTTCTGAATTCATGCTTTATACATTCCATGTTTCAATTATTATTGAATATTTACAGTTATTTCTCCTCATTTTGAATTTGTACATAAATAAATGAAGTTTCTTGTGGTAGACTCATGAAGACATTCATATTTGTTCTCTGTACCAAAAATTGCTACCCAACAGAACATGGAAATTACCTAACATTGTAATTAATATCATTTTGCAAGCAAAATATTGCTGAAAATCATCCAAAACTGCTAGAACAGAACTTAGCAGAGAACTTCTAGAAGTTCAATCTGAGTTTACGAGAGGCATTAATACCAGGAATATGATGTTAGATGGATTCTACTCAAAATCAGAGAATACCAGAAGAATGTTTTGTTCTCATGGTGGGTTTTTTGTTTTTTTATTGTTGTTTTTGTTTGTTTGTTTGTTTTTACTATGCAAACCACTGGACCAATTGGCAGCATCAGGATGAATGGTGAAGAGACTGAGATTTTCCACAGCTTTAATTTTCTTGGCTCCACAGTCAACACTCTAGGCACCAGTAGCCAGGAAATTAAAAGACATAGTGGCCATGGGAAAGTCTGCTGTTAGGGACCTCTCTAAAGTACTGAAGAGCAATGGTGTGTCTCTGGAGACTAAGGTACGTTTGACACAGGCCATGTTCTTGCTATCACTTACTATGCATCAAAGAGTTGGACAGTGACTAAGGAGGATAGAAGGAGAATTGATGACTTTTAGCTGTGGTGCTAGAGAAGAGTATTGAGAATACCATGGACTGCTAGGAAAACAAACAGATTCATCCTGGAAAGGGTTAAACTGGGTGCCTTCTTGGAGGCATGGATTCTGAGATTCCATCTAACATGCTTTGGACATGTTGTAAGGAGGGACTGGTTCTTGGAGAGGGACATCATGCTTGGAAGGGTGGAGGGACAGTGCAGGAGTGGAAGGTTCTTTATGAGGTGGATTGATTCAGTGACTGGGGTAATTGGATGGGTGTGTCGGAGACAGTACGATTGGCACAGGACAGAGCAGAGTTTAGGGCTGTTGTACATAGGGTCGCTATGAGTTGCAAGCGACTCGAGGGCACATAACAACAACAACAGTGCAAAAGCATTTAATTGTGAAGAGCATAACAAACTATGTCTAGCATTGATAGAGTTCCAAAAAACTTAATTATCTTTGTATTAAATCTATAATTAGATCAAGAAATTATTATTTCAACAGAGCAAGGGAACATCTGAAAGGGACTTAAGATGGTCTTTAAATTTAGTTAGAATAAAATTAAGTTTAATTTTTGTACTTGTGGACTTATTTTCATTTTTTTTCAATTTCAGTTTGAACTTATTTTATGAGTAGTTGATGTTCTGTTTCACAGTCACTTCCAGCATGGTTTTAGTTGTTAATATTGGCCTTCTCCATTGTCTCTTTTCATAGATGTAGCTCATCTGATTCCTGTGTAGTTAGTAAAGTGATGTCAATGTGTATAGTTGCTGTTTATGTTTTTTAAAAAATATTTGCAATGAATAACTTATTTCATGCATAAAATTGTGTCATTTTATCTCTATTCTCATTCATGTCAACAAGTCCATCTTCTCCAACTATCTATTTGAATGAGTACTAATATAGTAGAAATAATGAGCTCAAACAAAACTATATATGAAGAATTAGTAGTTTTATATGTTGACTAGTTAATTCCAATTCTTAGCTTCCTTTTAAAATAGAAAGAAACACTGCCAAGTTCTGCACACTTTTTACAGCCCCTTATGCTCCTAAATCTACTGTTGTCCTTAGTATTTGAATTTATCTTGGTAAGATTATTTTGCACCGACCTTTTCCTTTAGTAAGCTTGGTGTCTTTCTTCAGAACCAGCCCCTCCAGATAACATGGCCAATGCGAGTGAAATATAGTCTCACAACCTGACTTCTAAAGAATATTTTCCCTCTTCTTCTTTGGAAAGTCATGGTATATCCTATATACTTACTTCCCAAACACAGAAACTCAAAGATGTCAACTTTTACTCAGTTACTTTGTTCATTGTAAAATTTAAAAATGCATGGCATAGGTCAAGGGCATGTTTATCTTCAAAATACATACTTATTCATTAGCACTTGAAAGAGATCCTAAACAGTGAATCTGCCCAATGTAATACATCCTTTGATTCCTTAAGTGTTGCTTCTCAAGTGTTGATTTCTATGAAGACAACATGAAATCTTTGACAATCTCAACCTGCTTCGCACTTATAATGATGTAGTTCATTGAGAATTTCAGAACACTTGATTGTTCTTATGCGAAATCTGTGTTTAGACCAGGAGGCAGTTGTTAGAACGAAGCAAGAAAACAATGCATGGTTCAAAATTAGCCAATGTGTACTTTAGGTAAATGGCCAGGAGAAGAACATCAAGCTTGAAAGGGTGGAGAGAAAGCACAGGAGAAGAGGACTCTTGATGAGGTGGATTGACACAGTATCTGGAGCAATGAGATTAGCTGTATCGGAGTCAGTGAGACTGGTTCAAGATAGGGCACGGTTTAAAGCTTTTGCACATAGCGTCGCTATGAGTTGCAGTCGACTCAATGGCACATAACAATCACAACATTATTTCACTGCTAGGAATATGTTTGTTGTTGCTGTTGTTAAGTGCTGCTGAGTTGAAAACAACTCATAACTACTCTATGAACAAAAGATCTGAGTCCTATTCTATGTTCTTAACGGCCTTATTCACAACTATAAAAAAAAAAAAAAGGATTCCAAATGTCCATCAACAGATGAATGGTTTGAGAAATTGTAGTACATTCACATAATAGAATACAATGCAGCAGTAAAAAGTAATGATTTTATTAAATAATTTAAAAGCACAGGGTTGCACAATTTGGTGAGGACGAGGAGGAAAGAAATGGGAATGATCCAGCTGAAAAGACAGGAAAAGAAGGACAAGATCCAATGATGATTAAGTTTATAAAACATAATGCATGATAATGATTGTATGAAACACAATATGAATGGAGAAGAGTGTGAAACACAATGTATACAAATTTTGGATGCAAACCAATAAAAAAAAATGCTATAAAACATGAGAGGAGAATACAGAGAGCAATATGCTGAGTGGACTAGCTCAGTCTCATAAGGACAAAATTCTGCATAAGATCACTATAGTAAAAATAGAAAGATAACTAGTAAGATGTGTTTAAAGGTCCAAAAGGGGAACAGGAGGGAGTTAAGGGATCAGTAGATGAGGAGGGGGAATCATTAGGATAGCATAGTTCAGTGTATGTGCTCATGAGGGGAGTGCGAGGGAATACAAAAGATCCCATGAGGACTTGAAAAGATGGGTTAACTGTAGGCATATATCAATGATGAATAATTTTATAAAGCATTATGGGTTTTTTTTAATGAAACAGAATGCATACATATTTTCCATGCAAACTGATATAAGCTAAAATCACATACAGAGGAAGCAGTTAAATTTTCCTTATTATGTTTAAGAAACTTTATATCATTTGTATATCACAAGTAACGAATGCCTCTTCCTCTAATCCCAATGCCATGTTCATCCCCATGTTGTCTAGCATCTTAGATTATTTATTTAGCACAGAGTTTGATTGGGTACGATGAAACGCTACCACTGTTGCTCATATTCTTTCCTGATTTTAAAGCATGGAATATCTCCTTATTTTGTTTTAACTTTGCTTGTTAGAGTATATAAAAATTTCCCGTGAAGTATTCTGAAACTCCTATTCTTGGCAATGTTAAGAATAATTTTTAATTGTTTGCACTGTAATATTCTTTTATATAGTTAATAAAAGACAAATAAATGTATTTTTGGTATCTAATGTTTTCAGCCAAGATCTATTTGACAACAGCAATGTTGTCTGTCATTCAATATCCTTATCTGAGTCTGTCTTGAATTTCTGATAGTTTCCTGATTATATACTGTTACCACCATTTTTTATTACTTTCATAAAGATTTTACATGGGTGTGTGATATTACAGATATTATTCTATAATTTCTGTGTTCTATTGTATCTCTTGTTTGAAATTTGATCTCTCTTATACAGTTGGTCAGACAGCTATGTTCCCAGTTTCCTGGCATAGATAATTTAAGATGTCAAGGGATATATCCATTTGTTAAAATGCTTCAATTTCTATTCCATCAAATCCAAGAGCTTTATCTTTTTATCAATATGCTTGCCATTGGTTCTTGATAATATACTAGCTCCTGAAATGATTATGCATCAATCAACTCTTTTTTGGTACAGTGATCCTGCATATTTCTTCTGTCTCCTTTCGATTCTTCTTGAGTCACTCAACGTCATGTCTATAAAATTCTTTAATACTGCAATTGAAAGTTCAAATTTGTCTTCAGTTATTTCAGCTGAGAGGTGTTGAAGATTCTCTTCCCTTATGAATACAGATTATAATAATATGCTTTGTTTGCTGGATCAGTCCTTTGAAGTCTTTGTAGTGTTATTTTATTCTTTCTTTCTTTTTTTCAGCTTGTCTATGTTCTAATGCAAGTTTCAGAGTTCATTCTAACATTCATATTTCTTTTCTGTCATTGTAATTACTTTTTACTTTCTTTCTCTAGCGTGTCCTCACTATAATCTCATTTGGTCTTTTGTAATTGTTTTTGTTTTCAAGTCAAGCATGACTTATATGAACAAAAGTGTCCTCTACAATTATCAACATTTATCAAAGTTCATAGAGTTTTCAAAGCCATATTATTTAGGAAGTGGATGCCACTCCTGCTTCTATAATTAGACATTAATTAATCAACTATATTATTGAAAAGTCTCAAATTTATTCAAAGTTGTATTTTATTTCTCAATGTCTTGTTTTAATATGCTTAAATCAGAACTTTGCCAGGAGCAATGGGTGAGTCTGTTCCATACTCATCTACTGGCCTTCATCTGACTGAAGAGACTCAGCTATTGTACCATCTTTTTCCACAGAAAGAGTTGATTTTATTTCTCTCTATGTGATTTCGTGAAGTCAGTGTGTAAAGTTGTCATTATTTTTTCTACGATATTTACAATTAGTTGACCATTAATTATTTCATAGATCATGAGTTAGTCATATATCTCTGGCTTTTTTTTTATGACAAAGGCTAATTTTTTAATTCCCTACACTTTTTCTTTGTTTACAAGTTTTGTATTCCAGTCATCTCTCACACACATGCTCACTCACTCAGTTATTGCTGGTAAGTTGTTTTCAACCCAGAAACCTTCCACTGAGTTTCAAAGAATATAAATCTTAATGACAGAAGCCTGTTCATCTTTCTTCTTTAGAGCTACTGCTGCATTCAAACTGCTGGATTTGGAAATTCATTGCCATTTTGTTAGCAGCATAATACACAATGCACTATGCCAGTTATAATTTTTGCATCTTGACTAGATGTATGATCAATTTCAAACTTTAAAATGGGAGAAAGTATAAATTCCTTCATCTTTGACTGTGGCACTTGGTGCGTAAATTTGAATAATAATATTAACAGAACTCCAGGCATGCATGGGAATATTATAATATCATTAACAGCATTGTGTTTTTGGATAGATTTGGAAACATTATTTATGATAATGAATGTGACATAATTCCTTTTTTACTTTGTCTTTGTGGATATAGTGGACAATGTGATTATCTGATTCAAAATAACACTATCTCATTTAAGTGAGCTCATTAATTCTATTTCATTTTGACAGCTTCTAGTATTACTAAATTTATACTTCATACATTCTACATTTTTATTATTAATGGATATTTATAGTTGTTTCTCCTAATTTGGACTCATTATACTTAAGCAAATGTATATTTTCATTGCTAAGAGTTTTACTCCATTCATGTCACTCTGTTTTTTATTAATTATTAAATTTTATTAGTTTTAATGAACATTTACAGAGATTTTGGGTTTT
>NW_006400132.1:356810-362194 GCF_000299155.1 Elephantulus edwardii
ATAAATTATTTCAGAAAATAGAAGAAGATGGAACCCTCCCAGATTCATTCTATGAAGCAAACATATCTTTGATACCAAAGCCAGGAAAAGACACCACCATGTCACTCTGTTTTGAGGAACTATCTCTTCCTTTATCATATTTTCAGTGCCATCCAACCTGAAGGGTCTCATCTTTCCACACTATATCAGAAGATATTTTGTTGCTATTTGTAAGATTTTCAGAGTCCTATTGCTTCAGAAGTGGCTGTCAGACCTGCTCCCTGATCTTTGTCCACAATGAATATCTTGAGAGTGTTTGTAATAGCAATGGTATAGCTTTCAGGATCATAGCAACATGCAAGCCACTACACTACAGTGAGTGGTGTATCACCTTTGACTGAAACAAAATTGAGATACCTTTGGAGGCCTACTGGTAAGGACTTTTGCTGGTGACACATGATTCAAATCCATCAGCTGCTCCATAGGAGAAAGATGGAACATCTCCTCCTGCGTGATTTAAAACCTTAGTAAACTAATTGGAAAGTCAACTATGAGTCCATCCAGACCTAATGGTCCATAATAATAATTATAACTACAACCAGACTTATAGTTTGAATTTAGTAACAACAAAAATTTAAAAAGGTGGGAATTCATCATTAAATATTTTATTTTACTTTTTTAATGCTCAGAATTATAATTATCATTTCTTTTATTTCCTTAATAATATTCAGTTTATTTTCATTTTTTTATCGGAAATGGTTTTACTAAATATAAGAGAAGTTGTTGAATTTGAACTACCATCATATCAGTTAGAAAATTGAGACACTATGCACTATAACATCAGAATGGCTGCTTCTTTAGACATTTGCAATTTATTCTTAGCAGACTTTAAGCATTTACATTTCAGCAATTTATCTATAACATAATCTGGTAATATAAGTTCCATAAATTAAATCTAAGATACTGCCTATTTTGTACGACTCAAAGCCTAAGAATAATTTTATACAATTATAGCTTGCCCAGCACCACAATCATCAGTATTGGCACCAGCACCCAGGAAATGAAAAGATAAATTGCATTGGAGAAATCTGCAGTCAAGGAGCTTCCCAGAATACTGAGAAACAGTGATGTCAACTTAGAGACTAAGATGCGTCTGATACAGTCCATGGTCTTTGCAATTACTTGCTATGCATCAGAAAGCTTAGCAATAACTAAGGATGAAAGAGGAAGAATGCTTTTGAGTAGTGGTGCTGAAGAAGAGTCTTGAATATACTATGTACCTCCTAGAAAACAAATAGGTCCGTCTTGAAGAGGGTGAAACAAGTGTATCCTTGGAGGCTAGGATTTTGAAGCTCTGTCTCACATACTATGGGTATGTGGCCAGAAGAACCAGTCCTTGGGCAAGGACATCATGCTTAAAAGGGTGGAGGGACAGTGCAGAAGAAGAAGACTCCAGAGGAGATGGATTGACACAGTTTCTGAGATAAATGAGGTAGGTTTGTCCATGAGACAGGTTCAGAATAAGGAAGGCTTCAGAGCTGTTGTGCATAGGATTGTTATGTGTAGCAGGTTTCTTGACTGACCATAACAATAATAATAAAAAAAAATACTGGTCTTTATTTAGGGAAAAAAGAAAATAACCCTGCAATTGTATATTATTTTGAAGGCCTACTTGAACTACCTATCTGGTAAGTCTCCTAACATTCTGTTGGTTTCATGGATTATGTTTTACCATTCCTCATCACTCACAGGTTGAATTTACAGATTCTTTTCTGAAATGATTACTACCTTTAGAGAACATCATGTGTGTGATTTTTGTCTGAGAAACAAAAACTCTTTCAATTTTCTATTCTGACTTAAAAGTTTTTATTCTGTGCAGAAACCAGTTCTGATATCCCTGGATAAATGTGGGTATTTTAACTTGCAATGGTGTTCCATGTTCACAGAATATACATATTTTCTGTTGTTATTGAATTTTTTATTTATGCCTATAATTTCTATTATACACTGGAGTTATGAAATCCAAACAGAAAAACACTGTAAGCATCTATTTGGCGGAAGAAATTGAAGAAAAATCCAAGCCTTCTGTTACAATACTGAGATATACTATTGGCAAGATATTGAATAATGCAGGAAGTAGAGAAAAAATATGTAAAGAATAGACAGAATCACTGTGGGAAAAAAAATCACCACTCAATGAACAATTTCAGGAAATAATACATGATCAAATAGTTCTAAAGAGAAAAAAAAAATTCCAACCCACACCGAAGACATTTACAAAATAGAGGTTCTGGGAGTTGATATCCCAGAGACTACCAAAAGAACAAACTTCCTTGGAGAAAATACAGCCAGAGTGCTTCTTGGGAGCAAAAATGACAAAACTTTGTCTCACATACTTAGACATGTTGCTAGAAGAGGCTATTCCTTAGAGAGAGGCATCATGTAAGGAAAGGTGGAAGGTTGAAGAAAGGGAGGAATTTCCTCAATCAGACAGATTAACCAAGTGAACACAATGGACGCAAGTACGTCAGAGAATATGAGGACAGCGCCGGATACTTAGGACAAGGTTCATATCTGTTATTCCCAGGGTCATTGTGAGTCATACTCAACTTGACGACACCTAACAAGAACAACAACAGGAAATTATGGGATACTAATTGAGGTGTTTTTCAACAAGCAGATGTACTCACTTTTCTGTTAACTGGCCTACTCACTGGAAAAGATCCTTATTTGTTTCCATTCAAAACCATGTGACTAATAGAGTGCAGAAATTATAAAACAACATCACTAATATCACCTCCAAATAAAAATTTATTGACAATCATTACCATTTGCCAGAACAGTGTATCACTAATAAGTGCCAGAAATTTAAGCTGGATGCAGAAGAGGATATGGAATGAGAGAGTTCATTGTTGATATCTGATGGATGTTGGCTTGTGTTTTATGGACTATGCAAAAACAGTTGAGTCTATGAATAGTAATAAATTAATGATAACATTAAGAAGCATTGAATACTTATTGTGTTCATGTTACAGCTATATCTCTATATCTATCACTATTATCTATCTATCTATACCAAAAAGTAGCTATTATAACATAATTGCTGGTTTAAAAATCAGGGGAAAAATGTTATAAGGATTGAATTATTCTTCTATTACTAAGGACATTAAAAACACAGAATATAAAGAAACTATAGAGATGGATGTCAGGAGATACCCTTAATATTGCACTAAAGTACGGAGAAGCCAAAACAAAGGGAACAATTCAGAAAGCGAAGGAGCTGAACAGAAAATTTCCAAGGGAAGCTCTGGGAGATAAAACAAAGAATTATAACAAAAAGTGCAATGAGGTGGAGTTTGAAAATGAAAAGGGATATACCTGCTCTGCATTTCTGTAACTAAAGGAATGAAAGAACAAATTAAAGCCTTGAGTTGCAATACTTGAGTTGCTATGGACAAAATATTGAGTGATTCATGAATATACCATATTCATGGATAGGAAGATTGAATATGGTGAAAATAACAATTCTACCAAAGGCAATGTACATATACATATACAAATTCCATTCTTAAACAATATGGAAAAGGCATTTCCAATTTTATTTGAAATGGAAAGAAACTCTGAGTAGGTAAAGCACGCCTGAAAAAGAGATACAAGATAGGAGGCATCACACTCCCTGATTTCTGATCATACTCTACAGCTGTGGTAGTCAAGACAATGCAATACTGGTAAAATGACAGACACGTAGATCAATGGAATAGATTTAAGAACTCAAAAATCAGCTCATCTATCTAGGGCCTATTGATTTTTTGACAAGGAGATGAAATCAGTTGAGTAGGGAAATGACAGCCTTTTTAACAAATGATGTTGACAAAATTGGAAAACCATCTATAGAAAATACAAGACTATACCGCACACTATACACAAAAATCAACTCAAGGTGGATCAAGGACCTAGGAGTAAATAAAAGACAATAAACTTTATCAGAGAAAAACTTGGAAGAACTCTAGAAACCCTAATTCATAGTATGAACTGTCTTCCAACCTATAACCAGGAGGGAATAAAGTAGATGAATGGGGCCTTGAAGGACCCAAATCCCTATATACAGCAAAAACTTCTCCAACAGGTTAAAAAGGAAACCCACAAACTGGAAAAAAATAGTTTGCAGTGATGTAGCTGATAAAGGACTCATGTCTAAAATTCATAGAATATTTCAGCACCTCAATAATAAAAAGGTAAACTACCCAATCTCAAAATGGTCAAAGGATATGAATAGATAATTCACCAAAGAAGACATTCAGATGGAAAAGAAATGTTCAAAATTTCTAGCTATCAGAGAGATGTGATCTAAACAACTATGAGATATCATTTTACCTCAGCAACAACAGAAACATTCAACAGAGCAGCAAACAAGAAAGACTGGTAAGGTTGTGGAAAGATTAGAACCTTTATTCACTGCTGGTTGGAGTGCAAAATGGTGCAACCACTATGAAAGACCTTTCCTCAAAAAGTTGGAAATTGAAATGCCATTTGTTCCAGCAATTCCACTATTGGGAATATACCCTAAAGAAACCATAATTGCCGTCCAAACAGATGTATGCACAGCTACATTTATTGTTGTGTTATTCACAATAGGAAAGAGATGAAAGAACCCAAGTCCCCATCAACAAATGAATGGATAGAAAAACTATGGTGTAATCACACAATGGAATACAACACAGCACTGAAAAACAATGAACTCTGAAAATATGAAACAGCATGGGTGACCCTGGAGGACATTATAACCAGTGAAATATCTCAGTCAAAAGGGTACAAATACTGCATAACACCATTTTTATAAAGCAGGATTGGCATGGGAGAAGAATAGTACAAGAGTGGATAGATAATCAAAAATACACTGGAACAGATGAAGGAAATAAGTGTTTAGAAAGAATATATGACTAGGCATAATATGTATGACAATATGCGGTACATTGCAAAGTGGATGGAGGGGGTGAGGGAAGAAATTGTGCAACAATGAATATTTTAAAAAAAAGAAAAAGAATGTGAAATAAGGGAGGGGTAAGATAGGGCAAGGGAGAAGGAGGGAGGAAAATGTTCAACAATCTATGAATGAAAATCGAACTTGACTGTAAACATTCATTAAACTCACAATTAAAATTAAAAATTATTTGTAAAGAAAGAAGATGCAAGGAGTAGACAGAGCCACGCTACCAAAAAGAGTTGACTGACACAGGATTCGTTTTTTATTCAGGGGGAGAATAGGATTCCTTGTCATGAAATGATTGCTTGAATTTTGACTTAATTTTCTGTATTCAGAAGTTACTGTCCTTGGGGTTGGGGAGAGACTGAGTAAGATGGGTTCAATAATGTATACTGCACTGAAACAGAGGAGGGAGAGAACC
>NW_006400132.1:362757-365900 GCF_000299155.1 Elephantulus edwardii
AAAATATAATTATAGGGAAAAAAAAAGAAAACCCAACAAAAAAAAAAAAGAAGTTAGCAAGCATACTCTTTAGTGGTGACACACATGGTAGAACTATATAACATTTAAGATCCATTCTGAACTTATTTTTCTCTAATGTCAGATCATATAAACTTGAACCTGATGCAAGTTATTTTTTTTCATTTATCTTCTATGGATGAAAGCTGGACAATATATAAAGTTGAATGAAAAATTTGTCTCTTTTAATTACAGTGCAAGTGATGAATGTTGACCAAAAAATTGAAATAGAAGAAGGAACAAATCTGCCATGGAATAAGTGTAACAAGAATGGTTTCTGGGGGTGAGAATGACAATATTTCATCTCACCAATTTTAGACATGTATCAGGAAGGGAAAGGCCATGAAGAAGGCCATGTTTGTAAGGTAGAAGGTAAGTGAAAAAGAGAAAGAATGTCAGCAAGATGAATTAACACAGTAACTTCTACAATGCGCTCAAACAGCAACAATTTGGATGATGCAGGATCAAGTATATTTTGTTCTGTTGTATATATATCATAGGCTTGTTATGTGCCCAAACTTGACAGCATCTAGCAAAAACGCTAAAATTTCTTAAACATCATATTTATATATACTGTATTTTTAATTTACATACTTTAACATTTGAAGGATTTTACTGCAAGAGAAAAGGTGAGAGTGTCTTTATTTCAATGTAGAGACTTTAGTAAGTGCAGTGTCTTACTATGACATGCTGCAACAACACACCCACATTTTAACATCAAAACTTGATCCATTGCAAAGGCAAGTGAATTCTTATTCAGAAAAGGGAAAATTTATTTAAAAGTGCTACCATAAATCTCCTGCCCAGATTATAGTTTATATCAAATTTTAAACATTTAGAATGATGTAAACATCATAAAATGGTCTAAAATTATACTGAATCTTTAGGAAGAATATTTCTTTAGGTAATGAGATACAGACACTTCTCACAGCACTATCAATTTTGAGCTGAGTGAAAATATGAACCATTTGGCAATATTTTCATACTAATAAGTACCTTTTTTCTGGGGTAAACAAAATTTAAAAAGGAAAGAAAAAATGACAAACAATTTACACCAATGGTAATTAGAAAATAAAATGTAAGAAAGATGCAAGATAAATCAAAAGTAGACATATAATGAAATGACTCACAACAGTTTATTTCTATTTAAATATAAATTTTTAATTGGAACTAATTTTATTAAAATTGAAATAGATTATTTAGAACATTTGTTAATTCAATAATTATTTTTTCATATTGCTTTAGAGTCATTAACTACTCATAGTGACCCTATACAATAAAATAGACCTGTCCAGTGTAGTTTCAAAAAATTCACATTTTTACAGAAGCAAATTACATCTTTTTTCCCCCTGAGTGGCTGGTTGATTTAAGCCATCCATGCTGATTGCCTCATGTTTTTTCTGACGGAGTGGTTGGTGAATCCAAACCTTCAATGTTATATTTAGCAACTGAGTCCTTAACCATTATGCAGCCAAGCCTCCATAAAGCTCTGTGAAATTCTACAGTTTTAGTTCATTTATTATGACCATAAGTCAAAAGAATCCATTTTTCTTAAGTCTTTCTCATTCATTTTTCACCTCTTCCATGCATAGGGAACAATTGATGCTTTGGTTTGAGACTCAACTCATTGACATCAAATTGGAATCCACCCTCCGGTAGATTTTCAAAAATTTAAAGTTATAAGAGAAAGATTGTTCACCTTTCTCTTACAGGAGTGAGAGTATCACTGATGGGTTTGAACCGCCAAACAGGCGTCACTTTTTAGATTAACAGTGTAAATTCTTACCCATTAGGCCACCAGAGTTTCCTTTGGTTTGAAATAGGCATATATTAATTATATTCTGAGATCCTTGCATTTTAGCAAATTAAAAAGATCCTTGACTATAGATTTGCCCAATGAACATTCTTGACTTTTGCTTAAACAGATATGGATTGTGGATTCAAGTATAAGGCAATCCTTGAGAGCTTCAAACTTTTCTATGTTTTTCATGTTGATGCCTTTTGGTAGGGTTCTAAGAACTGTTTGGGCTTGTTTCTTTGTTTATGTTGAGGAGTAATCCATACTGAAGGCTACATTTAGTTTTCTTCAGTTAATGCCTTAAATTGTCTTCATTATCTATATAAGTAAATTGGGTTATCAGCATGAGACAAGCTGTTGATGAGTTTTCTTTTAATACAATTGCCAAATTCTTCATATAGTTTAACTTTTCAAAATTTTTGTTCAGCAAATAAATTGGACAACTATGATAAAGTAATGAAACTGTAATGCACATCTTTGCTGATTTTAGACTGCGCACTATTTTTTGCCCTATTCAAAGAGAGCTAACTAAGATGATCTAGTGGTAAGAAGCTGTGTGTGCAGCTAATTCAAAGGCATACAATTTGAGTACACTAGCTGTTCCAGGGGAAAAGGATGACCAATCTCCTCCTTTGCTTTTCCTTTTGTTGTTATGTACCTTTCAGTCAAGATCGATTCATAGCTGGGTTTTTAGAGGCAGTATATTGAATTGGAGGAGTTTGTCCATCATTCTTCCATGGAGCAACTGATGGATTCTGCCCACTTGCCTTGAGGTGGCAGTGCACCTCCTGGACTGTGTTCCAGAGAAATCATGCTGGAGGGTCAGCTATAACTGAGTTCTGACTTGATGGTACATGAAAACAAAAATATAAATTTCAAAGATTGTTTCTTGGTCTCTGAATAGATTCCAAATGAGCACAATTACAATTAAGTGTTCTGGAATGTGCATTCTTTTCAATTTTATTCAGAATTTATTATGATCAAAAGAGTCAAAGGCCTTTGAGTAGTCAATAAACACAAGTAAATATTATTCTACTACTTTGTTTTTTCCACAGAGCTCTGATGGTCTAGGGAGTAAAGAGTTGCACACCAATCTAAAAGCTGATGATTAGAATCCACCAGTTGGTCTGAGGGAGAAAGATAAACAATCTCCTCCTGTGTAAGCAATCACCTTTGAAAAGCCTCTGTAGGGTCAGATATGATTTATTATGCATCAATAGTAATAAGTTGCATTTTGGTCAGTTCTGTTCCTGGAGATGAAATTATTCCTGAATTGAAAGAAAAAGAA
>NW_006400132.1:366023-367209 GCF_000299155.1 Elephantulus edwardii
ATTTTATAATATTTCACTCAATCCTAAAAATATTTTCTTCTTTGCTATCTCAGTGATATCATTTCTATGACAATTTTAATCACAGTGTCATTAGATATTGCACTTGAAAGTACTGAAGATGAAACTCTATCAAAATAGCAGATACTATTCTGTTCACTGTAAAATCTTCTGTACCCAGCACATTTCCTGTTACAGAATGGCCAAAACAGTACAAGGTGATTAATTTTATAAAACACAATGTATGAAACACAATGGGAATGAAGGATAGAGTGAAATACAATGTATATGAACATTGTATGCAAACAGATATAAAATTTAAAAAATACAAATAATTCTAAGGTTAGATAAATATATAAAACAAAATATAAAATAAAACTATGAAAGAAAAAAGAACAAATAAATGATAGTGAAATAATGATTGAATGGGTTGGTTATTGTGCTTATGTGCGCCATTGAGTTACTTGCAACTCATAACCCCTTATGTACAACAGTGCTAAACCCTGCTCCATCCTGAGCCAACCGTACTGTCTCTGACACATCTACCCCCATTACTCCAGTCACTGAGTAAATCCATCTCATTGAGTGTCTTCCTCTTCTACAATGTCCCTCAACCTTCTCAAATATAATGCCCCTTTCAAAGGATTGGTCCTTCCTTACATGTCCAAAGTAGGTCAGATGGAATTTCAGAATCCTTGCCTCCAAGGAGAAGCCTGGTTTCACCCTCTCCAGAGTGAACCCGTTTGTTCCCTTCACAGCCCATGGTATATTCAATACTTTCTTCCAGCACCACAGCTCAAAGGCATCAATTCTCTGTCAACTCTGATGATTGCTTAGCTTTCTGATGCAGTCCATATAATTGCAAAGACCATGGCATGGATCAGGTACTCCTTAGTCTCCAGACTGACATCAGTGCTCTTCAGTATTCTGGAGGTGTCTCTGACAGCAGATTTTCCTATTGCAATTTGTCTTTTAATTTCCTGGCTGCTGATACCAAGAGTATTGATTGTGGAGTCAAGCAAACTAAAGCTGTCAACAATCTCAATCTCTTCAACAACTAAATGTCATTAAATATGTATCATGGAAGTGTTGCAGACTAGAACACACAAATTTAAATAACAAGTTAAAAGTACATGAGTCAAAAATTAACAAGCAATAATATTCCGAGTAGAGGTTCTAGTAGTGGCAC
>NW_006400132.1:368591-372597 GCF_000299155.1 Elephantulus edwardii
AATCTCAAAGTATATTATTGTCTTAAATGTGAGTATAAGCTTGTTTTCAGTTTAATATCTGTGCAATTGAGTTATCTATTTTGTCAAAAGAATGAGTAGTTTGTGCATAATTACTGATATTGTGATACATAATTCTATAAATAATCATTATGATTTTAATTTTTCCAAGTATTTTCAGAGACCAATGTAATCATAAGTATTTTCTATTTTTTCTAAAAAAATCATGAATAAACCTTTTTCAGAATACACTAATACATGTCAAATTAAATATCCTCATATTTTTAAAAAAATTATTTAAATAAACCTTACTGTGATTTTGGACAAAAGCTACTTAGCAAATTTAGTTGTCGTATAACAAGTTATATACAGCTCCATCTGCCATAATTGGGCAGATTACAAGGAGGCATCAATTTTCCTTAGACTCCTCCTTAGAAAGGTACATCATGCTTGGAAGGATGGAGGGATACTTCAAGAGAGGAAGACCCTGGATAAGATGGATTGACTCAATAACTGGGGCAATGGGTGTAGGTATGTCAGGGACAATGAAATCGACTCAAGATTGAGCAGAGTTCAGAGCTGTTATTCATAGGGTCCCTATGAATCAGAACCGACTCAATAGCACATAGCAACAACAACAACATATATATTATTCAGTGGCATTGTTTACATTTTTCAAAGTATGTAACCATTGTCATAATTTCTATTTTGGTTGTTCTGTTTTCATTAGTGTATTTTATGTTCATCCTTAGCTTCTTCACTTTCTTGTTGTGTACCATTGAGTTGAAACTGACCCACAGCTCATTCTCTAGCAGTTTTCAGAGACAGTTAATTGTATGGGAGGAGATTGCCCCATTCATCTTCCATCAAAGAGTTTGTGAATTTGAATTATGTGTCTTTGGGATCACAGCACAATTTCTTACCACCAGGACACCAGAGCTGCCTTCTTAACTTTATCCTAGGCTATAAATTGATATCAGTAATACATTTATTTAAAGGAACTTTAGCTTTATTCTACATTTTGTGTAATGGGTAGGGAGTTGCACAACCAACCCAAAGGCGAATGATTCAAATTCAAACTATCAGCTCCCCAGGAAGAATATGGTCAATGTCTTCCTGTGCAGTTTAAAGCCATGTAAGAATGGCTTCAGGGTGTGTTATGAGCTGATTTTGAATTGATGGCAATTTAAGTTAGTGAAATGAGCCCCATGTTTCAAGTATTCTTCTTTCAAACTCCGATAGCATAGTGGTAAGAAGATGAACTGCAATCTCAAAGGCAAAGAATTAGAATCTACAAGTTGTCCAATGGGAAAAGGATCGCCATTCTTTGCCCGTGTGATCTGCTGCTTCTGAAAAACCACTGATCAGTCAGCTATGAGTCAGTACTTCCTGAATGGCACACAGTAACAACAACTAAAGATATTTAGGAATTATGTAGTTCTGGTCTCAAGGGAGCTAAGTCTATGATTATTGTAGACTATTACTTTTTTAGAATATTTTCTTTTCATTTAATTATTGGTTTTATTTCTTTTATTATGCTCAAAGTTCAGTGAACCTAATAATTATATCTAATGTATGCTGTCAGAGACCTCGCCAAGGTACTGAGGAGCAACGATGTCAGTCTGGAGACTAAGGTGCACCTGATACAGGCCATGATTTTTGCAATTACTTGCTATGCATCAGAGAGCAGGACAATGACTAGGGACAACAGAAGGAGAGTTGATGCCTTTGAGCTGTGGTGCTGGAGAAGAGTATTGGATATACTACGGATTGCTTGTAGAACAAACAAGTTTGTTCTGGATAACGTGAAGCCAGGCTGCTCCTTGGAGGCAAGGATTCTGAAACTTCATTTGGTATACTTTTGGCATGTTGAAAGGAGGGACCAGTCCCTTGGGGAGGGATGTCATACTTGGGAGGGTGGAGGGACAGTACAAGAGAGGAAGCCCCTGGATGAGATGGATTGATTCTGACACTGTGGTAATGGGGATAGGCTTGATGGAGACATTAAGATTGTCAAGGGATTGAGCAGGGTTTAGGGCTATTGTACATAGGGTCACTATGAGTCACAAGCGACTCAACAGCACGTAACAACAAACAACAAGATACCTGCTAGTCAGATTTTAAAAAATTAGATGTTCCTTATCAAACTGAATGTACATAAAAGATAATGGTCCTAAGCACTTAAAGAGAGTGACTTCATACTGTCTGATTAAATCTGGGAAATATCCATAATTGTGTCCATTTTATGCTTTATTTTACATGTTGTTGTTATGTGCCATTGAGTCACCTGTGATTCAAAGTGACACTATGTACAAAAGCTGTAAAGCCTGCCTTGTTCTGAGCCAGTCTCACAACTCTGACACACCTACCCTCATCGCCCTAGTTACCGTATCAATCCATCTCATCGGGAGTGTTCGCTTGCACTGTCCCTCCATCCTTCGAAGCATGATGTTCTTCTCTGACGATTGGTCCATCCTGGCCACTTACCCAAAGTATGTGAGATGGAGCTTCAAAATCCTAGCCTCCATGGAGAAACTTGGTTTCACCCTCTCCAAGACAGACCTATTTGCTTTCTTGGCAGACCATGGTATGTTCAAGACTCTTCTCCAGCACCACAATTCAAAGGCATCAATTCTTCTTTTGTCATCCTTAGTCATTATCCAGACCTCTGATTCATACCAAGTAATTGCAAAGACCGTGACTGGATCAGGTGCACTTTAGTGTCTAGATTGACAACCTTGCTTCTCGGTACTCTGGGAAGGTCCCTGACAGCAGATTTGCCTAATACAATTCATCTTTTATTTCCTGACAGCAAACTTACCCAGTACAATTCATCTTTTGATTTCCTGACTGCTGGTCCCAAGAGTGCTGATTGTGGACCCGAGCAAGCTGCAACTCTTAACAATCTCAAACTCCTCTTCATCCATCATGGTACTGCTAAATAGCCTAATGGTACGAATCTTTATCTTTTTGATATTGAGCTTCAATCCATATTGAAGATTATAGTCCTAGACCTTCTTCAGCAAGCACTTTAGATCCTCTTCAGTTATGGCAAATAAAGTTCTCTCATCTGTATAATGTAGGTTGTTGACTAGTCTTCCTCCAATTCTGATGCTACATTTCTCCTCAAAAAGTGTCTAGCCTTCTGAAGTTTCTGTTTGGCATATATATTGAAAAGGAATGGAGACAGAACAAATCCCTAATCCATTCCTTTCCAGATTTTGAGCTCCCCCCCCCCCGTTTTCCTGCTCTAATCTGAGGACTGCTTCCTGGTACAAGTATAGAGATCTGGTTTGGTTTTGTGGTGTTGTTGTTGTTATTGTTGTTGTTTTTGTTTGCCATTGAGCCAGATCCTACTGACTCAAGAGGAGAATGACCATCATTTCCAGCGGAGCACCTGGTAGAGTCAAACCATGTGCTTTCAGGATTGCTGCACACCAAATATAGATTTTTCATTCTCATTCTTTTCAAGGTTAATCATAATTCTTTTTTCTGATCCACACAGTCAAATGCCTTTGCATAGCCAATGAAATAGCTATCCCTCACCTACTCTTTGCTTTCCGCCGATATCCATTTGACATGGATTATAATAGTTCTAGTACCATGGCCTCTTCTAAACCCAGCTTGTATTTCTGGTAGTTCTTTGTCAAAGTACTGTTCTGGATAATCTTCAGTATGATTTTGCTTGCTTATGATGTGAGAGATATTATACAATCATTTCCATATTTTGTAGGGTCACCTTTTTTGAAATGGAAATACATATGGATCGCTTCCAGTCAGTTGGCCAGGTAGTTATCCTCCAGATTTCTTGGCACAATCTGGTGAGCATGTCCTGGGAAGCATGTATTTATTGAAATATGTCAATTGGTATTTCATCAATTCCTGGGACTTTATTTTTTGCCAAGTCTTTCAGAGCAGCCTGGCCGTCTTCCTTTATCACCATTGGCTTTTGATCATATGTTGTTTCTTGAAATTTTTCTATGTTAGCCAATCATTTTTGGTATAGTGA
>NW_006400132.1:372697-383096 GCF_000299155.1 Elephantulus edwardii
ATATAATATGTGTGTGTTTATATGAATATATGCATACATATATGTGCACACACACAAGTACACACATACACATATGAAGACAAAAGAAAATGGCAAATAAACACATGAAGATATTTTCAAAATTCCTAGCAATTAGAGAGATTCAAATCAAGACAACTATGAAATGTAACCTTAATCAAGCAACAATAACAAAGTTCAATAGAGTAACAAACAACAATATTGGTGAGGTTGTAGAGAGATTAGAACACTTATTCACTGCTGGTGCGAAACTAAAATGGTACAACCACTATGGAAGGCGGTCGGGCACTTTCTCAAATAGTTGGAAATAGAAATACCATTTGACCCAGCAATTCCACTACTAGGTATATATCCTGAAGAAACCAGAGCTATGACCCAAACAAATGTACCCATAAGCCTGTTTATTGCTATATTATTCACAAAAGCACAGAGAGGGAAACAACCCAAATGTCCATCAACAAATGAATAGATAGAAAAACTATGATTCATTCATATGATAGAATACTATGCAGCATTGAAAATATGTGAACTCGTACAACATTATACAATATAGGTGAACCTGGAAGACATAATGTTGAATGAAATATCTCCATCACAAAGGTAAAAATATTACATAACATCAGTATTATAAAATAAGACTGACATTGGGGATAATGGGAAGCATTGAGAAAAAGTGGATAGCTAGTGAACACTGCATTAGAATAGTTAAGGAGAGGAACTGTCTGAAAGTAGTATATTATTAGGCATTGTGTGTATCTTGAAGAAAAGATGTGCCGGAAAGTGAACTTAAGAAAGGAAAAAGTACGGAAGGAAGGAAAATGTTCAGTAATCAATGAATGAAAATCTAACCTTTCTGTAAACTTTTCTTAAAAACACAACAAACAAATTTAGGAAAAATGATAAAATACAAACACCAACAACTAAAGCCAAAGAGAAGAAAAGAGAAAATTTATACAAAGTTTTGCATTCTAAAATTGATCAAACATGCAATAAATATTCATTAGTAATAATTGGTGACTGGAATGCAAAAGTTGAGAACAAGATAGAAGGACTAGGAGTCAGAAAATACAGACTTGGTGACAAAATGAGGTTGGAGATAGAACTAGAGACTTTTGTACATCCAATGATTTATTCATTATAAATACCATTTATAAAAAAAAAAACATAAAAGCAAACAAACAAACAAAAAACCCTCAACAAAAGAACCCCATAACAAGAACCAAGATACGGGCTTAAGTCTGTCCCACCTGAATTTAAAAAGTTTTTCAAGGACAGATTTGAGGCATTGAACACTGTTGAGTGCAGACCAGAGGAACTGTAGGATCATATAAAATATATCATCCATGAATAAAGTCACAGGCTATTAAAAAGACAAAAGGGGAAGAAAAGAACAAAATGAAAGTCGGAAAAGACCATAAATGCCAAGAATAAATGGGGAAACAAAAAGAAGATGACAAAAAAGAAAATGAAGCAAGGGCATTAAAGAGTTGAACAGAAGACATCAAAGGCAGCTTTTGAAATCAAAGCTATGTCTTATAATAAAATTTACAAAGAACTGGAGACAGAAAATAAAAAGGGAAGAATTCTCTCATTATTTATCAAGCTTAAGGGACTGAAGAAGAAATCCAAGCATTGAGTTGTAATACTTAAAGATATAATGGGTGAAATAATAAATGATCCTGAAAACATAAAGAGAAGATGAGAGGAATACACACACTCACTGTACCAAAAAAGGGTGGACTGTCAGAACAATCTAAAGAAGTAGCATATGATCAAGCACAATGATAATAAAGGAAGAAGGTTACACTACTCTATAGGAATTGGCAAAATTAAAATCCTCGGATTTGATCAAATACCCATTGTCATATTCCTACAAAGAGATGGTAAGGAGGATGTACTTCATCAGTTGTGTCTAGAACTCTGGAGAGCAGCAAATTGGCTGAAAGTGGTCCATATTTATTCCCATTCCCCAAAAAGGTGACTCAAAAGAATTTGGAAAGTATCAAACAATAAAAATAATAGCACATGTGAGCAAAATCTTGTTGACGGTTATCCAAAACTTATTAGAACAGCAGTACAGGCCATGGCACTAGAAATATAATTTCTGGTCATACCTACCATATGGTCTTGGATGTCTATTTTATCAACTATGCAAAAACATTTGACTCTGTGGATAAACATAAATTATCGCTAGCCATAAAAAGAATGGGAATACAAGAATACCTACATGATTATGCTCAAGTAAACCCTTCACCTAAGAACCTGTCATCCAAAATGAGCAAGGGAACACTATATTATTAATTTTTTATTTTTTTTAAAGAGGGGAGTGTCAGGAATGTATTCTCTCTCAATAACTTTTCAATCTATACATTGCACAAATCATTTGACAGGCTACACTTTACAAGGAATGATGTAGCAGGATTAGAGAAAGATTCATAAATGGTGTGCTTTCTGCAGATGACACCACCTTGTTCACTGAAATGGCAGAAGCCTTGAAGTGAAGAAAATCAAGGACTGCAGCCAATGTGGATTGCATATCAACACCAAGGAAGCAAAAATCCTCACCATTGCTCCAATAGGCAGTACCACGATAGAGAAAAGATTGAAGATGTCACTGATTTCATCTTGCTTAGATTTATTAACAAATTCATTGGTAACAGCAGTCAGGAAATAAAAAGATGAGTTGTATTGGGAAAGTTGGCTATCAGGGACCTCTCCAGAATTCTAAAGAGCAAACATGTCAATTTAGACACAACAGTGTATTTGATTCAGGTCATGGTCTTCTCAATTGCTTGCTATGAATTTGACAATGGATAAGGATGACAGAAGAAGAATTGATGACTTTTAACTGTGGTTCTAGAGAAGAGTATTGAACATGCCATGGACTACCAAGAAAACAAACATGTCTGTTGTGGAGAAGGAGAAACTAAATTACCCCTTGCAGGCCAGGATTTTGAAACTGTTGACCGAATCCAGCTGGTCAAGATGAACAGGGTTGTAATGACGAGGCGCGTGGATTAAGGAAATGTAATATGCAAAACAAAGAGTTAGGAGAGGCATGCAGCGAAATTGTGCAGCCTTGAGTTTATTTTTTCTTTCTTTTATACTCATTTTCCAGTGAACAGAAAAATAACTCAGACTCAAGATTAACAGTACATTTCATTCTGATTTACAAACCACTTACTAACTTAGGTAAGTAAGACTGTTTGCTTTTCTTATCAGCATCAGAAAAGACCATTAGCATTCCATTATCCACATTGCTGCTTAGTCCTAGAGTTCAAGGAATGGTTAAACTTGTCTCTGTTTCCCTTCAAACATCAAACCATAATGATGAACAGTTCTGCACTTTTGAACCTGGCACAAAATGGAGATTTGCAGAATATGGCTAGAGTGTGGCTTGCTACACTCTGTCTTGTGTACTGTGAGTGTGTTGTCAGGAGGGGCCTGTCTCTGGAGAAGGATATCATGCTTGGAAGGGTTGAGGGTCAGTGCAGGAGGGGAAGACTCTAAATGAGATGGATTGCCACAATGATTCTGGCAATAGGGTCAGGTATGTCAGAAACAGTGAGGTTGGCTCAGGATGGGGCAAGATTCAGGTTGTACTTACTTCAAAATATATAAGTGTGTTCTTTTGCCAGTACATTGGTTATTTAATACTCTACTCCAACACCACAATTCAAAGGCATAATATTTTCTATCATCTTTATTCACTGTCCAGCTCTTAGATGCATATCAAAATACTGAAAAGATGATGGCCTGAATTAATTGCAACTTTGTCTTTAAATAGGGATCTCTGTTAGCCTAGTGACAAGAAGCTTCACTGCAATCCTAAAGGCACACAGTTCAAAAACAACAGCCGCTCCACTGGAGAATGGTCAATCTCCTTCCTTCAATTAACTGCTTCTGAACATCTGTCAGAATGTCAGGTATGGGTCTTTTCCTACTCTATTGTACACAATATCAAGTCTTTAAATGGATCTTATAGTTTCTTAGTACTTTGGAGAAATCCATGACAGCAGACTTTTCCAATGTAATTTATCTTGATTTTTTGAATCCCAGTAATAAATGTATTCATTGAGGATTCCAGGAAGATGAGTTAACTGACAATTTCAGTCTTTTCTTCTTATAACATAATGTTGACAACTGGCCCAATTGTGAGGATTTTTGTCATCTTGAGATGTATATTTTTGTAATCCATATTGAAGACTCCAGTGTTTGTTTTTCTGCAAGAAGCATTTCAAGTCCTCCTTACTTTGATGCTTTGCAGATGACAACAAGCAAAATTGTGCCATGTACATAATGTAGGCTGTTGAGGAGTCTTTCTCTTATTCCTGTCCAGATTCTCAAGTGGTTTCTTCTGCTTATAATTGATCAGGTATAGAGAAAGGATATAGTCCTAATGTACACCTATGTTGATTATAAAGCACCCAGATTTCCCTTGCTCTGTTTGGAAAAGGGTTTCTTGGTCTAGGTATAAGCTTCATATGAGCATAATCAGATTTTCTAGGAGATGGTGTTCTCCTCCACACTAACCATAATGATCTGCACAGTCAAATACTTTTGCAAAGTTGGTAAAACACAAATAGACATCCTACAGGTATTTTCTGCTTGCAGCCAGAATCCATTGGACATCAGCAATTATACTCCTGGTGCCATGGTCTTTTCTAAACTCCATTTGAATTTCTGGAAGTTCTCTGTCAATGTACCACTCTAGTCATTTTTGAACGGTCTTTGGAAATATTCTCCTTGCATATGAACATATTGACCAAACATGAAATAAAGATAATAATTGATGACTAGGTAGTTATAATTGATGTCTAGTATGCAAATAGTGAAGGAGGAATGGTAATCAGACAGGAAGAACTTGGTAAAAGAAATGAAAATAGAAACCGAACAATTGAATTTACTATGTGCAAGTATTCATTCATCACAAATTACTTTTGAAGAAAGACAAATGGTGACTGTGCACATAGATTTCATGTGATAGTCTGCACAGGAATAGTATTTCCTACATCTGTGGAAAGAATAATTGCAGAAGTTTAATATCGAAACTACTAATATCAGACCAGATACTGACTATAAAACAGACTATCAATTACGTGCCAGTTTAAACTGAAATTGGAAAAAAATAAAAATATGTCCACAAGAACCAATAAATAATTTTGAGTTTATCCTACAGGAATTTAAAAATAATTTCAATAATAAGTTTGAGACATAAAACATTAATGGTCAAAGGAGAGATGAATTGTGGATGAAATCAAGGATATCATCCAGAAAGATTGAAAAATATCATTGCATAGTCAGTGGAGAAAAAAAAGACCAACATAGATGGCAGAAGAGACTCTTCTTAAGACAATATTACACCTGAGCTCAAGGAACCAAAACAAAGGGAGGAGATGTAAAAGTAATGGGGATGATTTCAAAAGGCAGCTTAAGAAGACTAAACAAAGTATCATAATGGAATCTGCATAGAACTGGAATTATAGAATTAAAAGGGAAGCACATGCTTGGCATTTGTCAGGCTAAGAAACCTAAATTTAAGCCTCAAGTTGCAATACTGAGAAATACTATGGGAAAAACCTTGAATGATCCAAGAATCAAAAGAAGATGGAGGTAATACACAGAGTGACTGTACCAAAAAGAATTGGCCAACACTGAAATATTTCAGGAACTAAATATAATAACTACTCATGTTCCTCTACTGTTCACAGGATTTTCAAAGAATACCACCTTCAATATATATTGCATCTCAACTTTAACAATAATTGTCACCACTGAAACAAATAGGCAACATCATGATAGATATAGAAAAGGTTGAAATTACCAACAAATTCATCTTACTTTGATCTACATTCAACATCCGTGGTACCAGCAGTCAGGAAATCAGGAGGTATATTGCAATGGGAAAGTCTATAGTTAGGGATATCTCCAAAGAACTGAGAAGTAGTGATGACAGTTTGAGGGCTAAGGTGCCTCTGATTCAGGCCATCGTGTTTCTGTTCACTTTTTTATGCATCTAAGAGTTTGGACAATGAATAAGGATGGCAGAAGAAGAATTGATGTCTTTGAACTGTGGTGTTAGAAAAGAGTACTGAACACCTCATAGATTGCCAAAAGAACAAACAAATATGTTTTAAAGAAAGTGCAGCCAGAGTGCTAGTTGGAGGCAAAAATGATAAAGCTTCATATCACATATCATGGACATGTTATTAGGAGGTGCTATTTCTTGGAGAGTGATGTGATGCTCGGAAAGGTAGAGGGCTAATGAAGTGACATAGTGACTGCCACAGTGGGCTCTAATGTGTCAATAAGTGTTATGAGGGCACAGCATAGGATAGGATCCAGATCTGTTGTTCATAGAGTATCAAAAATCATACTCAACTCAATGGCACTTAATAACAGCAACAACCATATACTAAAGAACCCCTATTAATAAAGGAAGAATTTCCAGCTACACTGAAGGAATTGACCAAAAATAATGCCTCAGAAATTGATGGAACAGCAGTTGATATGTTTTAAGTAATAAATGCGGCCCTGGATGTGTTTTTTAGTCTTTGCCAGCAAATTTGGAAGACAATTACCTGGTCACAGACTGGAAGAGATCTATATTTGATCCTATTCCCAGGAAAGGCGATCAAGCAGAACATAAAAATTATCAAACAATATCATTAATATCATACAAAAATTTGCATAATGTTGTTGTTATGTGCCACTGAGTCACTTGCAACTCATAGTGACCTAAGTACAACAGCTCTGAACCTTGCTCTATCCTGAGCCAACCTTCTTGTCTCTGACACACCTATCCACATTGCCTTAATCGCTGAGTCAGTCCTCTAGGGTCTACCTCTCTTGTGCTGTACCTCTACCCTTCCAAGAATGATGCCCCTCTCTAAGGACTGGTCTCTTCTTGTAACATACCCAGAGTGTGTGAGACAGAGTTTCAAAATCTTGCTTCCAAGGACCAGTATGGTTTTACCCTATCAGGAAGATCCTGTTTGCTCTCTTAGCAGTCCATGGTATATTCAATACTCTTTTCCAACATTAGAACTCAAGATATCATTTCTCCTTCTATCATCCTTAGTCATTGCCCAGCTTTCTGATTCATAGCTAGTAATTACATCTTGACACTAAATTCAAAGACAATGAAATTGAAGATTTTAACAACTCCTGCAATTTGAAATTGACTGAACATGAAATCAAGATTTATTAAAAATAACTACTTATTGGAATGTAAAAATTGGTAGCAAAGAGGAAGAACTGGCTATTGGAAATTACGATCTTAGTGATAGAAAATGTGGCTGGATATTATATGATGGAACTTTTTGGAAAAAAACACTTATAAACTAAAAGTATCATTTAAAAAATATAATATGCAAACTCTAAGTGTACACATGAACCTCACCTAATAGAATATGTTGTGTTGTTGTTGTGTACCATAGAGTCAGAACCAACCCTTAACTGACCCTCGGTGGGTTTTCAGAGGTAGTTAATTCCATGAGAGGAGATGGTCTATGCTTCTCCTGCAGAGCAGTTGGTGCCTTAAATCGAGTACCTTTGGGATTGCAGCTCAGCTTCTTTCATTAGACCATCAGAGCTCAATGGAATATACAGGAATCAAACAAGCTACACTGATAGAAAGGACATTGGAGAAGTTATATATGAGCAGCTAAAGAAGTCCAGGGACCACCTACGAAATAGGTCATCAGTTACTCATATGTAAGTTGAAATGTAAGTGGAAGAAAATTAATATAAGTACATGAAAGTAATCATCTTAGGTATACGCCAACAGAGTTTAGAAACCATCACAATGATATTTAAAACATTAAATACTGAATACTTAAGGCAAGAGTAGTTACAAGGTAATATTTAATATGTCATATATAAAGAAAGCAGTCATTAGAAATGCAGGTATTTAAAAAAGGACTAAAATGAATTACAGAAGATACTCTGAAATTTGTTCTAGAACTTAGAAAAGCAAAAGCAAAAGATAAAAAGATGAAATAATAGAACTGAACAGGCAAATTCTGAAGGGCCACCTAAGAAGACAGAGTCAAATATTACAATGAAATGTGTGAAGCCCTGGAGTTATGGGGGAAAAAATGGAAGAATATAGTTACCATTTCAAAGAAATTATTTGTCTTAAATTTCAATGCTGAATATTTCTATAAACAAAGTAATAACACAGGGATTATTAATTCAGGTAAAAGAATACAAAATAACTAGCAAATAATTTGTGAAGTTGGAACCTTCCTCTATGAAGAGGAAAGTGGCATCATGATTGGAAGAAGGTTCATCAATAACTTGACTTATGCAGATGATACAATCTTACTTGCTAACAGTGAGAAAGATTTTTAATGCTTGCTCCAGAAGATAAGTAAAGGTAACTTTCTGTATTGTTTACATCTTAACATCAAGAGAACAAAGGTCCTCACCATGGGGTCAAGAAACAGCATCATGATAGATGTAGAAAGGATTGAAATTGTCAATGATTTCATCTTGTTTGGATCAACAATCCACACTATTAGCAACAACAGTCAGGAGATAAGGAGAAGTATTGTGTTGGGCAAGATACTGGAGAATAATGATGTCACTTTGAAGTCTAAAAGTGTGCCTGATTCAGGCTATGATTTTTTTTTTCAATCAGGGTTACATCTCAATGAGCAAGTCAATGAATAAGGATGATAGAAAAAGAATTGATGACTTTGAATTGTGGTGCTGGAGAAAAGTACTGAGTATTTCATGGATTGTCAAAAGAATATCTTGGAAATAGTGCAGCAAGACTGCTCCTGGGAGGCAAAAACATATGAATCTCAATCTCTCGTACTTTAGACATGTTGTTAAGAAAGGATATTCTTTGGAAAGGGACACCATGTTTGGAAAGGTAGAGGGTCACTGAAAGAAAGGAAAGTCCCCAATGAGATGGTTTGATATAGTAACAGGATCAATGAGCTCAAGTGTGTCAGAAATTCTGAGGATTGGACATGGATCAAGTTTGTTGTTCATAGGGTTGTTATGGGTTGTACTCAATTAGTGGCATTTAACAACAACATATCAGAAAGAATTAGTCAGTATTTAATCATTTCAGAAAATAGCATATGATCAAGAATCAATAGTACTAGAGGAATAAATCTAAGCTGCATTAAAAGAAGATAATTCACCAAATAGATGTAGACTTACATATGCTCATTCATCTTTGCTAAGAAATTTCGAAGACATTGCTTGACCAGTGGACTGCAAAAGATCTATTTTGGTAACCATTCCCTAAAAAAGTGATCCAATAGAATGTGCAAATTATAAAATAAAATCATTGAAATCACTGGCAAGCAAAATATTTGCTTAAATTTATTAAAAGAAAAAACAACTGGAGCATTATATTCATAGTGAACTATAAGAAATTCAAGCTGGATTCACTAGACCTTAGATCCAGGATCCATCTGACATCTGCAAGGATGTCCCTGGTGCCACAACTTCTAAACCCAGCTCAAACTTTAGCAGTTCCCTATATATGTACTGTTCAAGTTGTTTTTTAATAATCTTCAACAATATTTTACTTGCATGGGATATTAATGATATTGTTCAATAGTTTCCACATTCAATTAGAACATCTATCTCTGTAATGGGACAAATTGGATCATATGGACCTCTTTTCACCTGTTAGCCAGACATCTGTCCTCAACATTTCCTGGTATGTGCTTGTGAGTGCATCCAAGGGTGCAACTGTTAATTGAAACAAGTCAATTGGTTTCCAGTCAATTCCTGGGGCCTTACTTTTTGCTAATGCCTTCAATGCATCTTTCACTTCCTCCTTCATTACCATTGGCTTCAGTCTGTATGGTACTTCTTGAGATTTTTCAGTGTCATTTCTTTCTGGTGCTGTGATCTGTTTATTTCCTCAATTTTCTTTTCATGCTTTATAAATATTTTAAGGTAACAGTTAAATGCCCCCCAAATAGTAAGCACTCAGTGCAATCACTCAGGAGGGAATCCTGTGTCTCTGCCCCCATTAGCTTCCAGAGTTCAGTGCCCCTGTGATGACTAAACACCATGTGCTAGTTTTGATTGACACAAAATATGAAGTTTCCTGAGGATATATGCACTTATAATGGTCAGATTATGAATAGCTAACTCTAATGGTCAAACGATATAAAAAACCTTAGAGGAGACACAATTATTTAAACTGTATGCTCTGGACTCATCCGGGGGTCTTGAAGTACAATATTGTCAGTGACAGGATAATATCTATACGCATACAAGGAAGTCCAGTGAATACCACTATCATTCAAGTATATGCACCAACAACCAGAGCCAAGGAAGAGGAGATAGAAGATTTTTACCAACTCTTACAATCGGAGATTGATCGAACATGCAACCAAGATGCATT
>NW_006400132.1:385441-420143 GCF_000299155.1 Elephantulus edwardii
GATTCAGTGACTGGGATAATTGGGATGGGAGTGTCAGAGACAGTGCAATTGGCACAGGACAGAGCGGAGTTTAGGGCTATTGTACATAGGGTCGTATGAGTTGCAGGCGACTCGACGGCACATAACAACAACAACTTATGCTCTGGTGGCCTAGTGGAAAGGAACTGTGCTGCAATCCTGAAGCCATGCGGTTCGAGTCCACCATCTTCTCCGCAGAAGAAGGATGGACAATCTCCTTCTGTGTGATTAATTCCCTCTAAAAATCCTCTGAAGACTTGCCAGAGGGTCAGCTATGGGTCGGTTCCAACTCTACAGGACACGATAACAACAATAATATACAGTAAAGCATTTAATAAATTTCTAGAGTTGTTAGATTCCATAGAATTGACTGCAAAGTTTCATCCTCTAAAGAGGACCCTGGTTGTACTTATCCTAATAGTTTTTAAAAGAGGATTTTCTTTCTTTTGTTTTCTTTTGTCGATTTATGGCATATGTTTATAGTCTTTTACAAATTCTCAGTTTGAAGGCATAGGCTGTTCTTCAACATTCCTTATTTGTTGTCCAGCTTTCTGAAGCAAATGAAGCAATTGAAAATACCATGACCTGGATAAGACACAACTTAGTCCTTGAAATGGCAACCTGGTTCTTAATTATTCTCTGGGTCCTGAAGGATGATTTTCCCAAAGCATCTTTTGATTTCAAGACTGCTGCTGTCGTGGGTAATGATTCTGAATCCAAGTAAAATGACATAATTGATAACTTATATCTTTTCTCCTTCTATCACAATATTGACTGTTGGTCCAGTGGTGAGGCTTTTTGTTTCCTTGATGCTGTCTTGTATTTCATGTTGAAGGCCACAGTCTTTGATCTTTAATAAGTGCTTTGGTTGAGATGGATTGATACAGTAACTGGGGCAATGAGGCTTGCTGTGTTCAGAGTTAGTGAGACTGGCTCAGGACGGGATAGAACCCAGAACTGCTGTACATAGGGTTACTATGGGCCGCAGGCCACTTGAAGGCACAGGACAACAACATCAAGTTCTTCAAATCTTCTTCACTTTTGCAAGCAAATTTGTATCATCAGCACAACCTAGGAAGGCGTGAATAGGCTTCAAATCCAGATGTCGTAGTATTCTTCATACAGTTCAGCTTCTTGAATTATTTGCTCAGCATACATATTAAATATGTAAAAAAGAACACACACACACACACACACACACACACACACACACCAAAGACCCAACAACAAAAAAACCCCAACCAAACCTCATGTACTCCTTTCCTAATTTTGAACCAAGCAATATTCCTTTGTTCTCTTTGGAAAATTGTTTCTTGGTCTATGTATAGGTTCCATGTGAGCACAATTAAGTGTTCTGAGATTTTCATTCTTTCCAATTTTATACACAATTTTTTTATTATCTATGTATCTCTATATTTATAAAATAATCATTGTAGAAGTTAAAACAAACAAAAAGCTAGCTCAGAAAAGTATTCTCTTGATAATCCAGTATAAATCCTATCAGTTTCATGTGGACACAGAAATATAATTGTGAATGTTTATTTAAAGTCGTTCCTCACTGTCTGCTCTAATTATTTATTTATGTGGATTATCTAAGTGATTATTTAAGCACTGATATTATTAATTGGATTAAGTAATTTAGGAAAAATTAGATGTGCCTGAAATGGATTAAAGTAAAAATGAATTTCATGTTCTAAATGTGTTACTGATTATTGTGAATAAATAATTTAAAGTGGACTTTCTAACCACTGATAGTGTTACCATTTTTTAAAGTGGTAAGTATTTTTAGTATGAAAAATAAAACTCTGGTAGAATAATCCACAGAGATTTGTGTTGCTAACCCTAACGGCCACTCCTCTTTGGTGATTTTGAACACACCAGCAACTCTGTGGAAAAAAATATGAGCAATCTCCTCTCATGTGATTTACAGGCTCTGAAAATCCACTGGAGGGTCAGCTATACATTGATTCTAACTCATTGGCAATGAGTTAGTGAGTGAGAATTAGTGTGGATCTTTTCTTTAGAAAGAAGGTATACTGTCAAACATGGTCAGCTTTAGGGGTATATCTTAAATTTAGTGAAATTCAGCTGAGTCCAAAATCATAGACACTGGCTTTTAGCTAGATAAATTGAAAACATTGGTCATGAAGATTGTAGTATGTCACTGAAGAATGAATTTATATGTATGTAAAACAAGGTGGAGTTGTATTGTTTGTTTTGGTTTAGAGTAAGAACAGCTTATTCCAATATACTGATTTAGGGTACATTGTCTCAGGAAAGATTTATAAGGTTCATCTAAATTTTTAGAATAATTAACTAATTATTTTTAGGACAATATATTGAACCTTTGGTATGGATTGAATCTCAATGTCAAGAAACAATGATTTTTACCCCAAGACCAATAGGCAGTGTCATGATGAATAGAGAGGAGATTGAAATTCAGCTTCATCTTGCCTGGATCTTTAATTAATATGCTTGGTACTTTCAGTCAGAAAATAGAGATTCATTGCACTGGGAAAATGTGTAGTTAGAGACCTCTGCAAATTATTGAGAGGTGATGTTGCCAGTTTGACGACTAAGGTGTGTCTGATTCAGGCCATATTTTCTTTCGGATCACTTTTTATACATCTGACAGCTGGACAATGAATAAGGATGACAGAATAACCGACACACTTGAGCTGCAGTTTTGAAAAATAGCACTGCACATTCCATAGATGGTGAAGAAAACAAACAGATATGTCTTGGAAATGGTAAAGACAAAGTGATTTTTGGAGGAAAGAATGATGAGTCTTTGTCTCACATTCTTTGGGCACATTGATAAAAGAGGCTATTTCTTGGAGAAGGATGTGATGCTGGGAAGGGTAGAGGATCAGCTAAGAAGAGGAAGACCCTCAACTAAGTGGACTGACATGGTGACTCCAAGAATTGATCCTTGTTTGTCAGGAAGTATGAGGATGGCACAGATTAGAATAGAGTTCAGATATTTTTGTTCATAGGGTCGCTGTGCATTGTACTAAACTCAACAGCACCTACCAACAACAAAAATAACTGAACATGAGAAAATAAAATTCAAGGAATGTTGTTGTTATGTGTCATTGAGTCACTTGCTGTTCATATGCGACCCTATGTATAACAGCTCTGAGCCCTGCTCTCTCCTATGCAAGCATTATCATCTCCGACATACCTACCCCCATTACCCCAGTCACTGAGTCAATTCATCTCAGGGTGTCTTCCTGTCTTGCGTTGTTTCCTCCACCCTCCCAAGTATGAAATCCCTCTACAAGGACTGGCACCTCCTTGCAATATGCCCAAAGTATATCAGACGATGCTTCAGAATCCTTGCCTCCAAGGAGCAGACCAATTTCACCCTCTCTAGGATGAACCTGTTTGTTCTTTTGGCAGTCCTTTGTATATTCAATAATGTTCTCCAGAACCACATCTCAAAGATATCAATTCTCCTTCTATCATCTCTAGTCATTGTCCAGCTCTCTGATGCACAGCAAGTAATTGCGAAGACTGTGGCCTGAATCAGGCATATCTTAGTCTCCAGAATGACATTATTGCTCTTCAGTACTCTGGAGAGGTCTGTGACAGCAGATTTTCCCTATGCAATTCATCTTTTGATTTCTTGGTTGCTGGTACCAGGGGTGTTGATTGTGGAGCCAAGCAAAATAAAGCTGTTAACAATCTCAATCTCTCCACTGTCTATTATGATGCTGCTAAATGGCCCAGTAGGAAGAATCTTTGTCTACTTGGTGTTGAGCTTCAATTCATATTGAAAGCCGGAGTCCTTGACATTCTGCAGCAAGTGCTTCAGGTTTCAGCAAGCAGGGTTGTGTCATCTGCACAACGCAGGTTGTTGATGAACCTTCCTCCAAACCTGATTCCACATTCCTTATCAAAAAGCCCACGTTCCCGAATGATCAGTTCTGCAAATAGATTGTAAAAATATGGAGAAAGAATGCATCCTTGACACACTCCTTTCCTGATTTTGAACCAGTGTGTCCTTGCTATGTTTTAACAACTGCCTCCTGATCCAAGTATAGGTTTCCCATAAGTGTTCTGGATATCCTTTCCTTCTCAGAATCAGCCACAATTTGTTGTGATCAACACAGTCAAATCCCTTTATAGTTAATAAAACAAAGACAGACATTCCTCTGGTACACCCTGCTTTCAGCCAAGATCCATGAAACATTAGCTATAATATCTCTAGTACCACAATCCTTTCAAAGCCCAGCCTACATATCTGGCAGTTCTCTGTTGATGTGCTATTAATAATGTCTGTTAATAATTTTAACTAAATTTTTTAACTGATAAAAATTCATAATAATTATTAGGTGATAATTATAAACTAGCTTTTACTTTATACTATTATTTTTTCTTCTTTTCCTCCATTGCTTTAACTGTGTCATCACTTTTCAGGCTAATTATTGATTGTCAAGTTTTCTAACAAAATATTTTTTTATGCTAGATTTATGGGTCTAGCCATGCTTGAATGGTGTTAAAATCTGTTATCGTAAATGCTATGTATGAGACATTTGGTGTCCTTACCCTCCTTTCTTTCTTATCTAGTGTTACTGTTAAAAAGACACTACAAATAGATGATTATGACAAACAGGATATATTCCCTCACACCTTAGATAACTACATATCTGAACTTAAGGTAGTAGCTCTAATGGAAGATTTTCTCCTTCTCTTGGGTAATATTGTAAGAGAAAGATCTTTGTCTCTGAATCTGTGCACCTGGCAATACTTGCATATCCCCATATATATATTGATATCAATTTTACAATCTTTCTAGGATTTTACCAATACAAGGACACTGACACAAAGGATATTCTGTATTTCTTCTTTATTTCTTCTGGCTCTACTTGTTTCTCTCTCCCTTTATCTCTCTCTCTCTCTTTTTTTAATTTCAATGAACATCTACAGAGATTTTGGAATTCCATTCATTCATTGTTGCACTTTTCTCCCTGCCCATCCCACCCCCACCCCCTGTTAGCTCCTCTCCTTGAAAAGTAAAAGAAAAACTCCTTCATTGGTACACAATCCCCTCACACACCCCACGTCCCCAACCCCACTCCAAATAGAATACATTCTGCAAACCTCATTCCTGACTCTTATGATAAACATAATGCCCTAAAATATAATACTTTTAAACTATTCTCTCCCTCATAGACTTCAATGCAGTAAACATAATTTATCCAGTTTTTCTCAGTCTTACCCCCACCCCAACGTCAGCCTCATTCTAAAACAGTGGCACCATATAGCATTTGTCGCTTTGTGACTGAGATATTTCACTCAGCGTCATGTCCTCCAGAGTGATCCATTTAGAATAATATTGCATGAGTTTCTTGTTCTTCAATGCAGCGTAGCATTCCATTGTGTGAATATACCACAGCTTCTCTACCCATTCATTTGTTGATAGGCACATAGGTTGTTTCCAACTCCTTGCTATTGTGAACAAGGCCGCCATAAACATGGGTATGCATATATCTACTTGGATGTCATTTATGGTTTCTTTAGGGTATATTCCCAGTAGTAAAATTCCTGGGTCAAATGGTATCCCTATTTGCAACTTTTTAAGAAAGCGCCATACCTCTTTCCACAGTGGTTGCACCATTGTACACTCCCAACAACAGCGAATAAGGGTTCCAGTCTCTCCACAACCTCGTCAGCATTTGTTGCTTGCTGTTCTGTTAAAGTTTGCTAGCCTTACTGGGGTGAGATGATATCTCATAGTTGTCTTAATTTGCATCTCTCTCAGAGCTAGGGATTTTGAACATTTCTTCATGTGCTTGTTGGCCATCTGAATGTCTTCTTTGGTGAAGTGTCTGTTCATATCCTGTGCCCATTTTTTTTTTCATCATTTACTTATATCTTGTTGTGGTGCTCAAGTATTTTATAAATTCTAGATGTGAGTCCCTTATCTGACATGTCATTACCAAACACTTGTGAAAATGGCAATACTATCAAAGGCAATTTACACATTCAATGCAATCCCAATACAAATACCAATTCCATTCTTCAATGAAATGGAAAAGGCAATCTCCATCTTCATTTGAAATGGAAAGAAGCCCCTAATAAGCAAAGCACTCCTTAAAAATAGAAAAAAGGTAGGAGGCATCTCACTCCCTGATTTAAAATCCTACTACACTGCCGTGGTGGTTAAGACAGCATGGTACTGGTACAATGACAGACACATAGATCAATGGAATAGAATTGAGAACCCAGAAATCAGCCCATTTATTTATGGTCAACTGATTTTTTGACAAGGAGATAAAATCAGTTAGGTGGGGAAATGACTGCCTTTTTAACAAATGGTGTTGGAAAAATTGGAAAATTATCTGCAGAAGAATTAAACAAGATCCCCATCTCACTCCATATACAAAAACCAACTTAAGGCGGACCATGGGCCTAGGACTAAAACCAAGACCTACAAATTTCATTAAAGAAAAGCTTGGAAGAACTTAATAGTCCTAGTCCACAAAATAGAGTCTTCCAAATTAAAAAAAAAAATAATAAAAAAATAGAGTCTTCCAAGTATTCTGAAAAATTTACAACCAGGAGAAGATAAAATAGATGAATGGGACCTTCTAAGAATCAAATCCCTATGCGCATCCAGAAACTTCTCCAACAGGGTAAAAAGGGAAGCCACAGACTGGGGGAAAAGTGGTTGGTAATGACATCCCTTTATCTCTTTTATCTCTCATAACGTGAAAAGTTTTATAGGTAATTTCCCAGGGAAAGACTTTATATAAAAACAAGTATAGGACAATATTAAGGATGTAACGTCCCACCTGTATCTCATCAGATTATATTATGAGGGTAATGACATAACTGCCAACACACATCATTTCACAACTAGCTAGCTTCAGAATTATGGCTCACCCAAGCTGACATGTATTTTGGAGGACACAATTAATTTCTTAGCACCATCAGATAAGATGTTGACAAGAACAACAGTGAAGAAAGGTGAAGGGATTCTCACACAAAAGAACCTTAGTAGCACAGTGATTAAATTGCTCAAGTGATAAGAAAAATTTAGTGACTCCAACACACCAGTAGCTCCCTGTGAGAAAAATGTGAATGTCTGTTTTGGTAATGAGTCAGAAATGACTCTACAGCACATCATAACATCGGGAACAATTCGTAGAAAATGGACAGGTAATAATGGAGAACAAGTGTGACAGCGGATCCTCAAAGGAATGACTTCAGCATGTTAACTTCTGAGCTTGTCAGTCACTGTTTGCTTTGATTGAATTCTCTAGGTTACTTAAGATTGTAAACTAATTGTAGTCCTTTCATTCAGTAGGATGAAAATCTGGTAAATAAATAATCCTTTTAAGTGAATAAATTTAGCATTATTAGCTCTTATTATTGATGTTAGCTAAGAAAGATATTTATAAAAGAAATAATTTGAAAAAAATGATATGGAGGAACAAAATATTACTATCCCATGTCTTAATATTAACTCCTAAAACACTTGGGAATGAACCTAACTAAAGACACAAAAGACATTTAGAGAAGAAATCCTGCAAGACACAGGACCTAAAGATATGGGAAGATATGCCCTGTTTATGGATAACTCAATATTGTGAAAATGACAATCCGACCAAAGCAATTTTTGTGTTCAATGCAATCTCAAGACAGATAGTAAATTCATTTTTCAAAGAGATCTAACAGGAAATTGTCAAGTTTATTTGGAAAGATATCCAAAATAAGCAAAGCACATCTGAAAAAAATGAAATGGGAAACAAAATACTCCCTGACTGCAAAACCTACTACACAGCAGGGTCTTGGTACAATGACAGGCACACAGATCAATGGAACAAAACTGAGAATTCAGAAATTGACCCAGCTATCTATGGTCAATTGATATTTTATAAGGAAATAAAACCTATCAAACAGGGAAATGACAACCTCTTCAACAAATGATGCTAGCAAATTGGACTGCTTTCTGTAGAAAGCCGAAACAGAATCCCCACCTCACACAATACACAAAAAGCAATTTATGATGGATCAGAGACCTGGGAATAAAGCCCAAAACCTTGGACTTGATAAAGTTCTTCAAAGATAATCTGGTATCAAGCTTAGATAGTCTAGTCTATGGTATAAAGAGACAGCCAAATACAGCTAGAAATACTCAGTCTGGAGAGGATAAAATTGACGAAGGGACCTTCTGAAGATTAAATCCTTACACACATTAAAAACTTTTTCCAGCTTAAAAGAAGCCTACTGATTGAGGGTTGGGGGGAGGCACGGGAATTGCAATATCTTTTCAGACAAGGGTCTCATATCAACAGTTTACAGAATCCCACAGAGCCTCCACAAGCAAAAGACTGATAACACAATTGCCAAATGGGCAAAAGACATGGAAAGCATTTTTACAGAGGAAGATATTCAGATGCTCAACAGACACATGAAGAAATGCTCCAAATCACTGGCAATAAGGGAAGTTGCAAATCAAAATCACAATGAGATACCTACCATCTCACTCCAGTAGCAGTGGCAATGTTTAACAGGACAACAAATAATAATTGTTGGAGAGGATGTGGAGTGATAGGTACTCTGTTAGTGGGATTGTAAAATGGTACAACCACTTTGGAATGAAGTTTGGCATTTTCTCCAAAAGCTGAACATAGAAAAATTCCATATCACCCAACAATTACACTGCTTGGAATATGCCCTGAGAAAATGAGAAATGAGATACAAACGGAGACTTGTACACCAATATTCATTGCAGCATTATGCACATCATAGGAACATAGAAACAGCCCAGATGTTCAACTACAATAGGATGGATTGAAAGATTATGGTTCATTCACAGAATGGAATATTACACAGCCAGCACACAGGAGATACAATTTTGTAAATCACTACCTAACTTGGGAGGGACTGGAGAGTACTGTGCTGAGTGAACTAACTCAGTCCCTTAAGGACAAATACTGTATAAAATCATTATTGTACAATGAGTATGAGGATCAGGAGTGGGGAGCACAGGGGTGAGGATGGGCAGAAGATAGAGGGTTGTTAATAATAGGCTCGCACAATTTGATGGTGCAGGGGAGAAGATGAAGAAAATTGGAAGGATCTTTTGTGAAAAACAATATATAAGAACTTTCTAAATAAACTAGTATTTAAAAACAAAACAAATAAGAGTCTAAGGGGGGAAAAAGGCAGGACAATAATTTTTGGCAACTTTAATTGTAAGAGAGCTCTGGTGATCAGGCGGAAAGGAGTTGTATTGCAAAATCAAAGGTATGAAGTTTAAATACACCAGTGGCTCGATAGGAGAAAAATAGACCATCTCCTCTCATGTGATTTATTTACAGCCTCTGTAAACATGCAAGAGGGTTAGCTGTGAATTAGTTCTGACTCTAGGCAGAAGTCCAGGCTGGGTTTAGAAGGGGTCGCGATACTAGGGATATTGTATCTGATGTCAGATGGATCTTAGCTGAAAGCAGGGAATACCAGAAGAATGTCTATCTGTGTTTCATTGATTACGCAAAGGTGTTTGACTGTGTGGATCATAACAAACTGTGGCTGACTCTGGGAAGAACGGGAATCCCAGAACATTTAATTGTGCTAATGCGAAAGCTATACTTGAACCAAGAGGCAGTTGTCAGAACAGAGCAGGGTAACACTGCATGGTTCAAAATTGGGAAGGGTGTATGCCAGGGATGTGTCCTGTCTTCATACCTTTTCATCCTGTATATTGAGGAGATTATCTGGGAGGCTGGGCTCTAAGAGGAGAATTGTGGCATCAGGATTGGTGGAAGATCTATTAACAACCTGTGTTATGCACATGATACAACCCAGCTTGCTGAAACTGAGGAGGACCTCATTCACTTGCTGCAGAGGGTCAAGGACTGCAGCCTTCAGTATGGACTGAGGCTCAATGTCACGAAGACAAAGATTCTCACCACTGAACCAATTGGTAGCATCAGGATGGATGGCGAAGAGATTGAGATTATTCACAGCTTCAGTTTGCTCGGCTCCACGGTCAACACTCTTGGCACCAGTAGCCAGGAAATAAAAAAACTTATGGGGATTGGAAAGTCTGCTGTTAGGGACCTCTCTAAAGTACTCAAGAGCAACAGTGTCTCTCTGGAGACTAAGGTGCCCCTGATACAGACCATGGTCTTTGCAATCACTTGTTATGCATCAGAGAGTTGGACAATGACTAGGGAGGACAGAAGGAGAATTGATGCCTTTGAGCTGTGGTGCTGGAGAAGAGTATTGAGGGTACCATGGACTGCTAGGAAAACAAACAGATTCCTCCTAGAAAAGGTTAAACCAAGCAGCTCTTTGGAGGCAAGGATTCTGAGGCTCCATCTAACATACTATGGACATGTTGTAAGAAGAGACCGGTCCTTGGAGAAGGCCATCATGCTTGGTAGGGTGGAGGGACAGTGCAGGAGGGGAAGGCCCTCTATGAGGTGGATTGATTTGGTGACTGGGCTTATGGGTAGTGTCAGGGACAGTGCGATTGGCACAGGACAGACAAGAGTTTAGGGCTGTTGTACATAGGGTCGCTATGAGTCGCAAACGACTCAACGGCACATAACAACAACAACTAGGCCCATAACAGCAGCAAAAACTAATTTAGGCTTCTAGGATTCTGTAACACAACATCCTGAATGTACAATGTCTTTGAAATGTATTTTACATCAATGTGAACGAAAACATTTCCAATAAAGCCATTTTTAAATAAGAACAACAATGAACAAATGAACACAAACAGCATGTTAAACAAAATCAAATGAACTCCTAGAAATAGGAGCAAAGTTAAAATAAATAAGCAGGGTAATGAAGAAAGAACATTTAACAAATCTGTAAGAGGTTTTACTTGCTAATTAAACACAATTTTAAAGAGTAACCTCTTACACTTTTACCCAAGGAAATATGAAAGATGCAGTGAGTTGTCTTGTGTCATCTCATCATTTGTTTATAAACATGTATATCTATTGCTTTGAAAAATATTTATTTAACTTCATATAGGCTATTTTTATGTAATCTTATTTAAAAGAAGTCCTTCAACCGTACTGCTAGTTTTATCTAGAGTTGTTATTCCCAGGTGTGTTGTATTCTAAATGGATTTTTTTCTCTTGTTGATAAATGTCCTAGCTTTTAGTTTGACCATTGAAATAGTTAGAAAGGTAGTCAATCAAACTGTACTTCGTTGCATTCAAATGAACCTTTTAGAAAAATGAACAAGATTGAAATCTTTAAAAGGTTCTGGTATGTTCAGTAAGTGCAAAAGTGATTAATCTCTTTACCCTTATGCTGGCAGCAGCCATAAAATGTATGCAATTAATGTCTATAATGACTTATATTTCCAAGGCATGTGCTGTGAAGTTGCCCAAAGATGATCGGGTAAGAAAAATAGGATATGTGCTCAATGCTCCACAAATAAGATTTCCTAATAAGTGTTTGGTACAATGCTATTTTAGCACATTCAACAGTTTAGTCAAATATTTGTTTGTAATAACCACTTTTTCTTCTACTGTACTGTGTTAACTTCTGAAGAAGAGAGAAACAGAACTTCTTTTCAATAATAGTACTGATTTCTAACCCTAATGAAAGCACATCTTTGGAAGAATTTTGAATTTGAGCAATAATGATTACTCAAGTCTTTATTGGTAGATGATACCATTTTCATGAAAGTACTATATAATATTTAAAACATAAAAATCTGAAGACTGTGTATTTTATATACAAAGTATTATAATGAGATATGCAAAGACATGCAGTTTAAAAAGCAAAAGGAAAGAAAATATATTCTCAAACTAAAAGAACAGAAATGCCAACCCACAAATTGTGATATTGAAGGTTCTATGGGCAAAATAGTGAATGAAGCAAGGGACTACTAATGAGGATGGAAGGAATACACAAAGCTACTGTACTAGAAGGAATTGGTCAATAGAAAGTCATTTCAGGAAGTAGCATATGATCAAGACCTATTGGTAATGAAGAAGTTGAAGCTGCACTGAAGAACCTGGGTGGGGGGGAGTCCTTAATAATGAATGCAACACAAATTGAAGTGTTTCGCCAAACCAATGCAACCCTAAATGGATTCATTCTTCCATGCCAAGAAATCTGAAATACAGTTATGTGGCCAATAGATTTAAAGAGACCTATTCCCAAGAAAAAGGTGATCCAACAGAATATGGTAGTTACCTAACAGTAATTAATATTGTTGTTGTTGTTAAGTACTGTTGAGTCGTAGACCACTCACAGCAAGCCTATGAATAAAAGACCAGAATATTTGTATAATTTTCATTGTTTTTCCAAGTACAGAGAGCTTCCAGAGGCAAGCTATTTTGGAAATGGATGCCACTCCTACTTCCAAGTTTGTTTTAATCAGGGAGCTCCACCAAATGCTGTCCACCATAGGTAACCATTATCACATTTGACACATCAGTGTCACAGCAACCATGAGTTACCTCTGTACAGAAAATGGACAGACCAGTTCTATACCACTTAGAAGAATGTTTGACCAAAAACAATTAAAACCAGTTCTTTTTTTCCTCTGTGTTACTTTTGCTTTACAAGTCTCATTTCTAATAGATAAGTACTTTAGAAAAGTTAAATCCACAATATTTCACAAAGTAGGATTTCTTTAATCAAGTTCAATTTCATTTAGGGGAGCTCTACTGGCCTAGAGGTAAGAAGCTGTGCTGCAATACCCAAGGCAAGCAGTTCAAATCAACCAGCTGCACAAAGGGAAAAAGATGAACAATTTCCTCCCATGAGGTTTATTGCCTCTGAAAATCCACTTGAAGGGGAGCTCTCGTGGCCTAGTGGCAAGGAGCTGCAACTACAATCCCAGAGGCACACAGTTCGAATCCACCAGATGCTCTGCCGGGCGAAGGAGGGACAATCTCCTCCTGTACCAGTCAGATCTGATTTGACGGTATACTCACACAAAACTAATAAAATAAAAATAAAAAAACCCAATTACTTGAGAGTCAGCTATGTACAGATTCTATTTTCAATGGAGGTGAGGAGCTCTGCTACCAACTCAAAGGCACATGATTTGAATCCTGGATCAGCTTCTCTGTAGGAGACGGTCAATTTCCTCCCAGAAAAGTCACTGCCTTTGAAAAGTCACTGGAAGGTCAGTTATGGCTCGGTTCTGACTTGACAAATTACCACCAACGATAGTTTAATTTAAATAACAATATTGTCTATAACTCAAGAAAGATAATAAAAATTTAAATTACTTCTGAATTTAAAATAGAATGAAAAATTTTCATTAGTTAAATTCTTATAATTATTAACATTAGACATGTCTTTAAAAGAGTGGAGTAAATATTTTGCCAAAAAATATTTGAAAACTCTCAGAGTAAAATACATGCAAGCATAATTTTGCTCACAGTAATTATAAAACCAATCTGTTTCATCAGTATATCATAAATTCAAACTTGAATATCAAGAGGACATGAATATGTATACCAATATCAGATGAATCTTTGCTGAAAGCAGGAATACTAAAAATGGCTAACTTTATTTTTAACTATCAGACATCCAATTGTGTTGATAATTTAAAAAAAAAATGGAGACGACTGGGCAGAATGGGAATTCCAGGGTACTTAGCTAGACTTAGGAAGCGATTGTCTGAATATGAAAGTACTACATGATCTTAAAGGGGAGAGTGAGGCTCAGGGTGCATTATTCAACCATAATTATTCAATCTGCATGGTGAGTAAATAATATGAAAAACTGAACTATTTGACGACAAGTAAATTAACGGTATTTAAAAATACTAATTAATAGCTGATCTTGCATCTTGAAACCTAAGACAACTTGAAATAATTACTACTGATGACCAAAGTCGAACGACTTTAGTATGAATAATATTTCAACATAAATAAACGAAAATCTTAACAGCTGTACCAATATATTGTTGTTGTTGTTGTTGTTGTTATGTGCCGTGGAGTCACTTGTGATTTATACCAAGCCTATCTACTACAGCTCTGAACCCCACTCTATCTTGAGCCAACTTTATTGTCTCCAACACAACTAGCCTCATTACCCCAGTCATTAATCAGTCCATCTCTTCGAGGGTCTTCCTCTCTTGTACTGTCCCTCCATTCTTTCAAACATGTTGTCCTTCACTAAGGACTGGTTCCTCCTTGCAACATGTCCAAAATATGTCAGATGAAGCTTCAGAACTCTTGCTTCCAAGGAGCAGCCTCATTTCACCTTTCCTAGTATTAACATGTTTGTTCTAGCAATCCATGGTATATTCAATATGAGTAACAGATTGGAACATTGTCCTATACTGTATGATCTTTTTTATGTCATGTTTAAGCCTATTGCTACAACCACTGTGTCAATATATCTTATTGGGGAATTTCCTCTTTGTTATTGACTCTCTACCTTTCCCACTATGATATAGTTTTATGCTGGCCTCTTCTGGTAGCATACCCAACATGTGTGAGATGAAGTTTTACTATCATTTCCTTTAAGGATCAACCTGATTGCACTTCTCTAGGAAATATTCCTTTCCCCCTCCCTCTTGCAATACATGTGACAATCAATAATCTTCATTAGCATAATAATTCCAAAGTATAGTATTTTTTATTTATTATGCAACCTTTGGATGAAAACAAAACAGTTGAATAAATTTTGAACTTGGATCAGACACATCTTAGCCTATAAACTGATATCCTTGTTCTCTATCATTTTGAAGAAATTTTTTATAACATATATTCCCAGTGCAACAGGAATTCTGAGTTATTTTGATAGCTGCTGCTACTATGGGTGTTGATTTAGGATACCTATAAAATTAAACTCTTGATAACTTTATTCTTTTTACCAACAGGCTTTTTACTACTTCAGTCCAGATCTAACTGACATTAGCAATAATTTCCCTTGTTCAATGGCCTCTTCTGAATTCAGCTTGATTTCTAGAAGTTTCTTGTTTCGATAATTTTTTAATAATCTGAAACAAGATTTTACTTGCATTTGATATTTATGATGTTGTTTGATAATTTCTGCACCCAGTTGGATCTACTTTTTCAGAAATTGAAACTGTAAAAAGATAAATCATCATGAGAATAGTCATATCTGAACTCTACTAACTGTACAAGGGAGAATTGCTCCCATTAATAACACCCACAACACAAAACCAATTCTCATAAGACTAGATATGTCCCTTTTGCTTCCACACATCTTTTTACTAATTGCAACACTAATCTTAACTACTCTACTGGGTCTCAAACCCTTTGTAATAGCTCACAGACCACACAGAACCATATTCATGATTATGAGCTTTATTAGAAAAATTTAAAAATTACAATTCAATTGGTAACAGGATACAATTTCTCAGTCAGGACCACTTCCTGAATATACTCACAGATACCTTAGCTTTCAGCCTCATAGTTTTATGTCAATGTTAAGAAGTGCTTAGTACTGCCAAATATGGCATTTTCCTCAGTCCTCTAATGAGCTTAGGTGAAGGCGCCTAATACTGGTTCATGGAGGAGCAGTCTCAAGGTCAGCTTTGTTTCATGTCAAGACTCCAGTTCTCTGCTACAGCTACTTCTTTTAGGTCGTAGTCTGAGCTAAGCAGTCGTCTTTGGCTCTGAAAGAAATGTGCTGCATTCTCTGCTTCTTTGCTGGTGGTAAGATTAAAAAATCTATTGCTGAATATGTTCAATTTATTGGCAAGACTAACCAATAGGCTGGCACACCATATTCATATGTTGCCATCTATTCATATGACAAAGTCAAAATCAACAAAAGAGTAGGAAAACTATTTTGAAAAATAAACCCTTGACACCACAGAAACAATTTTCAATCTCTTCCAGCCAGGTTGCTTACACTTAATCATCTAAATTTCTTTGGTGTAAACTAGTGAACATGCCCAGTGATAAATCTTTGCTGTTGTTGAAACACTTCAGTTGGTATTCTATTAATTTGATGCCTTGGTTTTTGTTATTGCCTTCAGTATAACTTGATTACCCCCCTCAATTATTAATGGCTCTTGATCACATGCTACTTCCTGAAAACATTTATTGTTCAATAATTCTTTCTGGTATAGTGATTCTGTGTAGTCTTTCCATCTTCTTTTGATACTTTCTACATCATTAAAAATTTTGTGTATAGAATCTTTCAGCATTGCCACTCAAAATTTTAATTTGTTCTTCACTTCTTTCAGCTTGAGAAATTAAAAGTACTTTCTTCTCTTTAGTTCAAACTCCAGATCTTTGCATATTTTGTTATAATTTCCTTTGCTTTGTAACTGCCCTTTAAAACCTTTTCATCTCTTTTACTACAACATTTCTTCCATTTATTTTGACCTCTCTACATTACAGTGTAAACTTTAGAGTGTCTACTGAGATCCATCTTATTCTTCTCTGCCTTCCTAATGACTTTTTGCTTTCTTCATTGGGTAATGGCCTTGATTTCCTTCCACAATTAATCTTGCCTTCAGTCACTAATGTTAAATGTATCAATGATATTCTTGAGATATTATTTTTACAAATTCAGGAGGGATAGACTCAAGATTGTGTTTTTACTTTTGTGGACTTGTCCCAAATTTCTTTAGCTTCACTTTGGACTTGCCTATGAGTAATTAATGATCTATTTCTCATTCAGTCCCTCACCTTTTTTGACTTCTGATATTGAACTTGTAGGTTGACTTTTTCCCCAGTGTATGCAATCTGATTCTTTTAGAATATATCATATGAGGTTTGTTTATATACTTACAGTTTATGATATATAAAATATATTTACAAAGAGTAAATAATTTCTTATAAAAAATTCCATTATTTTCTATTCAACCTCATTTCTGTCACCAGGACTCCATTTTCTAACTACCAGTCTTTTTTTTTCTTTTGTTTTCCACTTTTGCATTCAAGTCCCCAAAGATTGTTAATATCTCTTGATGTATGTTGGACTAATTTTATACTGCAAATGATGGCATAAATCCTCTATTCTTCATTGTTCACATTAGTAGTTAATGCTTCTATGTGAATAACAGTTGAATTAACAGGTCTGTTCTGTATTACATATGGATACTATCCTATTACTCACAGCATTGTGCTTCAATATAAATGTACCAACACTCTTAGAAAAACTAAATAAATATTTGTTTTATTGTGCAAATACTGTGTAAAAATAAACAATTTTTAATTTTTTTTAATTTACAAAAACTAAGATATCACTCAGATGACTAAATTAAATCTTATTTTTAATTACTTCATTTGTATGTAAAAGTTGAACCAAAAATAATAAATTATAATCAATGTATTTAAATTATAGTACTGGAAAAGAATATTTACTATATCCTGGGCTATGAGGATAACTTATTATGAGGAAGATTTTTTTAAATTTTCATTTTTATATTGTTTGCTTACAAAGTTTTTATACTCTGTTCTTACTCCTCCCCTGCTTGGATACCTGTACATATTTTACTACACTTCCTTCTATTTTTAAAATAAAGACCTTATGTAGTATTTATTCTTATGAGATTGAATTAGGTCACTGAGGATAATGGGCTCAAGTCCTTCTCAAGTTATGCATTTTTTTAAGATCATTGCTTGTAAGTGATGCATAGCATTCCATTGTCTGACTGTACCACCATTTCTCAATCTATTCCCTTATAATTGGACATTTGAGCTGTTTCTATGTTATTGCAATAGTGCATAATGTTACTATAAACATTGGTGTACAAATCTCCATTTGTATCTCAGTTCTAAGTCCATTGAGGTATATTCCTAGTAGTGGAATAGCAGGGTCCTACAGAGTTTCTATGTTTAGTGTTTTGAGGAAAAACCAAACTACCTACCATCGTGGTTGTACCATTTTACAATCCTACCAGCAGTTTAAAAAAAGTGATGCTACCAAGCCAAAGGTGGGTGAATTTAATCCGCTGCCCTAAAGCCTGTTTTCACTGTTTTTGTTCAGTCTTCTAGGTCGTATAGCTCTGGTGTGTCCTCTTGCCATACAGAGGTAACCTGTGGTCACTGTGAAGCTGAACACTGTGACACTGATGTGTCAAATGCGTTAATGGTTACCCATGGTGGACAGTGTTTGGTGGTGCTCCCTGATAAAAACAAGCTTGGAAACAGGAGTGGCATCCACTTCTGTAAATAGCTTGCCTCTGGAAACCCTATAAATCTGGAGAAAAGATGAAAGTCACGCACACAAGTGTTGAGGACTTTTTTCGTAGGGTCGCTGTGAGTCGTCTACCACTTGACAGCACTTAGCAACACCACCAGCAGTATATAAGAGTTAACTCCTCTCCAAATCCTCTCCAATATTTATTGCTTGATGCCTGCTAAACTTTGATACTGCTACTGGAGTGAAATTGTATCTCATTGTGGTTTGTTTTGCATGTCTCCTACTGCCAGTGATTTCTTCAAGTGTTTACTGCATCCAAATATCTTCTTCTATGAAAAGTCTTTTCGTGTCTTTTGCCCATTTTGTAATTGAGCTGTCAATGTTTTTGTTTTTGTTTTTTTCTTTCTGGAGACCCAGAAGTATTATGTAAACTTTTGTTATGAGACTCTTGCCTAAAATGGTATGCTAAATGTTTATTCCAAGTTGCTAGGCTCTCTTTTCACCCTGTTGGGGAAAGTTTTTGATACAAACAGGGATTTAATCTTTAGAAGGTCATATTCATCAATTTTATCCTCTTTCTGGATTATTTTTGCAGTCCATGACACATTAAATACTATTTACCAATAGTACAAGGCTCTGATCTGTTGTTCATAGGGTCACTGTGAGTTATAGGCAACTTGAATATACTTAACAACAAGCATAAAAATAAGCAAATACTCTTGGCAGAAATCCAAACATAATGCTCCTCAGCTATAAGAGTAGGAATATTTAGTCTCACGTACTTTATTCATGATATCAGAGGCAGCAATCTTAAGAGAAAAACATGATCAATGATGCGGAGAGTCAATGATAAAAAGGAAGATTCTATATTAGGTCAATTAATACAGTAGCTGCAGCAATGCTTTTGAACAAATGTTAGAGAACTGGAAAAATATCTCTCTGTGTACATAAGTTAGTAGGTTCACCAAGAGTTGGAAACAGCATGAACACAGTTAATAATAACAGTATACATGACAGTAAAAAATAAAAAGGCAATGCAGCCATAGTGGGAAATAAACCAGAGATAGAAATGTGCCCAAAAACCCTACCCAAAACAAAAGTAAACAAAAAAGACACACACACACAACCCAACCACACTGTCAGTAAAATCTATTCCGTTTCAACATTTTATCTAAGCAAAGTACAATACCCAGGAAGCTCTGCTGTCCTCATGGTAAGAAGCTTTGCAGAAATCTCAAAAGCATGTGGATCTAAGTCTTTTCCTAGTTTGTTCCATCCGCACCATGTTGTATACAATTAATCCTTTTTTACTGTGCCAATCTATCTTGATGGAAGTAAAAAAAAAATTTCTAAATTAGTTTCATACTCTCAAATCATTGTCGTTGTTGTTCTTGTTGTTAAGTGGCATCAAGTCACTTGCAACTCATAACAACTCTGTGTAAAACAGATCTAAACTCTACATCATCTTTTATCACTCTCATCGTCTCCAACCAATCTACTCCCATTATCCAAGTCACTAAGGCAATACGTCTCATCTACAGTCTTCCTCTCTTGAACTATCAGCCCTCTCAAGCATGATGCCCCTCTCCAAGGACTGGTTCTTCCTTGCAACATACCTAAAGTATGTCAACCAGAGCTTCAGTATCCTTGCCTCCAAGGAGCAGCCTGGTTTCACCCTCTTAACGATGAACTTCTTCTGCTAGAAATCAATGGTATATTCAATACTCTTCTCCAGCATCACAACTCAAAGGCATCAACCCTCCTATCATCCCTAGTCATTGTCCAGTCTTCTGACGCATGGCAAGTAATTTCAAAGACCACAACCTGGATCGGGCACACCTTAGTCTCCAGACTAACTTTGTTGCTCTTTAGTACTCTGGAAAAGTGCCTGATAGAATATTTTCACAGCAAAATTCATCTTTTGATTTCCTGACTGCTGGAATGAAGAGTGTTGATTGTGGATAAAAAAAAAAATTTTAAAATGCTGATTGTGGGACTAAGCAAAATGAAGGTGTTAACCATCTCAATTTCTTCACCATCTACCATTGTGCTGCCAATCAATCCAGTGGTGAGAATCTTTGTTTTCTTGATATTGAGCTTTATTTGATATCCATTGAAGACTGAAAGTCCTTGACATTCTGCAACAAATGCCTTAGATCCTCCTCAGTTTCAGGAAGCAAGGTTGTGTTATCTGCTCAATGTACGTTGTTGATGAGTGTTTCTCTAATCCTGTATCCAGATTCTTCTTCACAGGGCCATCCTCCCAGATGATCTGTTCCATATATAGATTGAAAAGATGTGGAGATAGGCTGCATTCCTGACCTACAGTTTTCCTGATTTTGAACCATGCAATGTTTCCTTGCTCTGTTCTAATGACTGCCTCCTGGTACAAGTATAAGATTTGCATGAGCATGATTGAATGTTCTGAGATTCCCACTCTTCTCAGAGTCAGCCAGTTTGCTGTGATCCATTCAGTCAAATACCTTTGTATAATCAATTAAACATTGATTAGACAGAAATTCCTCTGTCATTCTCTGTGTTCAACCAAGATCCATCTAACAGTATAACAACAATGACCATGACCTTTTCTAAACCTACCTGGTACATCAAAATTTTTCTGTTAATGTGTTGTTCCAGCAGTTCTTGATAATTTTCAGCAAGATCTTGCTTGCATGTTATCTTAGGAATATTAAATTATTTCTTCATTTTCAGGTCTTTTTTTAAAATAAGAAATAAATGGGGATCTCTTCCAGTCAGAGGTAGAACTAATTCATAGTTGATACTTTATTGTGCTTGTGAGGATGTAAATGCAAGATAGAAGACTACTCATTTTCTTCTGTGGATCTGCTGTTGAATTCGATCTATGTAGAAAACCCAAGTGACCAACAACAAACAAATGGATAGAGAAGGTGGGTATCCATTGTGTGAATGGATATTCACACAACAGAAATATTCACACAATGGAATATTATGCAGCACTAAAACACAGAGAACTAATGAGCTATTATACAAAATAGGTGACCATGGAGGACATATGTTGAATGAAATATTTCAGTCACAAAAAGACAAATACTGCGTAATGTCACTGTTAAAAAAACAGAACTGACATGGGGGTTGGGGAAAACTAAGAAAGGAGAAGATAAATAATGTATACAGCATTGAAACAGATGAGAGAGAGAACCGTATAAAAGGAATATGTGATTAGGTATTATTGGCATGATGAGAGTCCCGAATAGTCAGGTGGAATGGGGAATGGGTGCTGAATAAGGGTGAAAGAATTTTTTTTTCCGAAGAAAAAAGTGAAATGAGGGCAGGGAGAAAAATGTGCAAAAATAAATGAATGGAAATCCCAAGTTCTCTATAAACTTTCATTAAAATCTCAATTTTTTTTAAAAAGGAAAAAAATCAAACCAAAATCCAACCAAAAAAATAACAAAAAGATAAAAGCTCAAATTTTTCATTGGCAGTACAAATTCCTACACCATACATTCTCCTGAAAGTATTCATTATTTATGTTATCATCGTACAATAACCAAATCTAGGAAACAGGAGTGGCATCCATTTCCTAAAATACATGTCTCCCGAAACTCTATCAGCTTTGAGAAATTATGATAATTATAGAAAGGTTTCAGGTCTTTTGTTCACAGGGTCGTTATGAGTCATGCTGACTCGATGACAATCAACAAGAACAATAATAACACAATATATATTGGTTATTTTGTGACTATTGCATAAGTAATAAATATTTTAGGGAGGAGCTCTGGAGCTCTGGTGGGCTAGAGGAAAGAAGCTGTTCTGTAATCCCTATGGCACAGAGTTTGAGGCCACTAGCCTCAAGGAATCTCCTCCTTTGCAGTTAACTGCCACTGAAAACTCACTGTAGGGTCAGCTATCAGTCGATTCCAGCTCTACGGTACACAGAAACAAAGAATATCTATATATTATTTATATATATAAATTAATAGTGAGTATGAGTCTGTAGACCTCACTAAAAACAGATTTGTCTAAATAATGTCCTAAAATGATACTGATTGAGTTGTCCAATATATAGATTTAAAATTAATAAAAATTAGTATTACAAAGAGCAGAACGATTAGTATGAAATTTTATGGTGTAAGTGCACGAAACTATACACACAAGAGTTGAATTACCAAAAGAAGCTGTTGTTATTGTTGTTATGTGCTGTCAAGTTGCTTGCAACTCATAGAAACCCTATGTACAATAGCGCTGAAGCCTGCCCTTTCCTGAGCTAGTCTCAGTGACTCTGATATACCTGCCCTAGTTACTGTTTTAACACATCTCATCTGAGATCTTCCTTTCCTTCACTGTCCCTCCACCCTTCCTAGCATGATATCCTTCTATAAGGATAGGTCTCTCCTGGCTACATTCCCAAAGTATGTAAGATGGAGCTTCAAACTCCTAACCTCCAAGGAGAAACTTGGTTTCACCCTGTCTGAGACAGACCTACTTATTTTTTTGGTGGTCCATGGTATGTACAAGAATCTTCTCCAGCTCCTCAACACAAAGACATCAATTCTTCTTCTATCCTTGTTAGTCAATATCCAGCTCTCTGATGTATAACATGTAATTGGAAAGACCATGGACTAGATCAGGAGCACCCACTCTCCTGCCAACACATTTACCTAAAGCAATTTGCCTTTTGGTTTCTTGACTGCTAGTGCCAAAAGTGTTTATTGTGGAGCTGAGTAAGCTGTAACTGTTAACAACCTCAATCTTTTCTTCATCTTCATGGTGTTGTCAATTGACCCAGTGGTAAGAATCTAGGTTTTCTTGATATTAAGTTTCAATCCTTATTGAAGACTAAACTCCTTGACTTTCTGCAGCAAGTACTTCAGGTCCTCCTCAGTTTCAGCAAGCAAGGTTGTGTCATCTGCATAATGTAGGTTGTTGTTGAGTCCTCCTCCAATCCTGTTACCACATTCCTCCTTATAAAGCCCTGCTCCTCAAACAATCTCTTCTGCATATAGATTGAAAAGGTATGTTCTGAGGACTGATTCCTGGTCCAAGTATAGGTTTTGCATAAATACATTAAGGAAAAAGTACCCATTTTCCTTAATGTTTACTACAATTTGTGTGATCTGCAGAGTCAAATGCCTTTGCATAGTTAAACACAGATAGATATCCCTCTGGTACTCTTTGCTTTCTGCCAAGATACAGCTAACATTGATGATAATGTCTCTAGTGATATGGCCTCTTCTAAACTCAGATTATCTTTCTGGTAGTTAACAATGTACTGTACAAGTCATTTTTCGATAATCTTCGGGAAGATTTTGCTTACGTGTGATATGAGTGATATCATACGATAATTTCCACACTCTGTCGGGTCATCTTTTTTTTGGAATAGGAATAAATATGAATCTCTTCCAGTCAGTTGGCAAGGTGATAACAAAAAGAAAACCATAAATCAACAACAAATGGGTAAATGAGTGTGTGTGTGTGTGTGTGTGTGTGTGTGTGTGTGTGTTTTAGTGACACTGTTGTTACATGCTATCGAATTGAAATAGACTTTTAGATGACCCTCTAAGGGAGCTGTAGTGACCAGTGGTAAGGAGTTGTGCTGCCAACCATAAGACATCCACTACATATCCATCACACATTTCTTCCTGGGAGGAATAGACTCAATATCTCCCCATTTGATTTTGTTTTTGTTATGTGTTGTCAAGTCACCTACAACCCATAGCAAACCTATGTATAGCAGATCTGAATCCTGCCCCGTCCTGAGTCAGTCTCACTAATTCTGATGCCCCTACCCCCATTGGCCCAGTCACTATATTAATCCATCTCATCTGGGGCCTTACTCTCCTGCACTGTCCCTCCGGTCTTCCAAGCATAATGTCTTTTTCTAAAGACTTGTGCCCGAAATATATGAGACAGAGCGTCAAGACCTTGTCCGCAAGAATAGACTTGGTTTCGCCCTCTCCAAGGCAGAACTACTTCTTTTCTTGGCAGTCCTTGATATGCTTAAAACTCTTCTCCAGCACCCCTATTCAAAGGCATTCATTCTTCTTCTGTCATCCATAGACATTTCTCAGCTCTCTGGTATAGAGAAAGGAATCCATGGCCTGAGTTAGGCGCACCTTAGTCTCTAGACTGATGACAACGTTGCTTTTTCAGCACTCTGTAGAGGTTTTTGATAGCAGTTTTACCCAATGCAATTCATCTTTTGATTTTCTGATTGCTGATTGATTGTAGATTGACTGTGATTGGTTGTGGTTGACTGAGTTGATTGTGGAGCCAAGCAAGCTGTAATTGTTAACAACCTCATTCTCTTCTTCATCTACCATGGTACTGCCAATTGGCCTAGTGGTGAGAATATTTATATTCTTGATGTTAAACTTCAATCCATAATCTGCCAACGTATCAGCTATGTGTTGATTCTGACTCAATAGAACAGAATAATAACAGCATAGCTGTCCCTTTAGTCAATTTTTAGAGTCTATAATTGCACATGAGGAATTTGCTCATGTTTCTGACGTTCAAATCTACCTAGAGATATCTCACAAGAAAGACATGGCTATCTACTTCAAACAAATTACCATTGAAAATCTTATATATCCCCATGAGTCAGAGTCAATTCAATTCTAATTGGTTTTAGTTCATCACAGCAAAGAAATATATATCATGTGGATAGAGTTCTGAAGTCTATTTCTTCCCAGTTACCTTCACCCTTTCTTAAATACATGTCTAGCCTAGGCATGTTCCCCTCTGTCCCGTTGACTAGCATTTCCACTCTGATAAACGTTACCTAGAAGAGAAGAACATGGGTTAGAAAACCCACCAAGATAACAAGTTGGTTTTTACTTGCAATTATAAGATAACCACTTAATGAAAGGAAACAGAGATGCCCAAATTTGAGCTTGGGTTTATTAAGAAAAAAAGGTTGCCTGTTCTTAGCCTGGACTACAATCAGGTGCATGCTCCAAATAAGCCCACGTTTGGATGTCTATACACACTGGTTCCTGAGTCATGCCCCAGTCTCTGTCTTTGATATGGGTCTGCAGCAGAGGTTAGTGTCAATAGGAATCACCCACAGAAAATAAGTGATCTTAAGTCAGTCTTAACAAAACTGAAACATAAAGCTGTTTACAAGGGGGGCGGGAAATGGAAACAAGTAATGATAAGGGAGCTCCTGGTTGAGGTTTCTTGGTCTGGAAAGAGAGGCTGAGAAAGTCGCGCCCAGGGTTTATTCAGGCAGCTTTTTATAACAGGGTCTTAAGGAAGGTGGAAGGGTAAGGACATTTCACTGTGGTTAGTCATAGGTCATGCCAGGTGAGAGAGTCTGTTCATTCTTCTTGTTGATGTGCTGCAGTTCCTAGTTTCTATGCCAATAAACCACGTTCTTGAGAGACTGATTACAGAACTAAAGTATGTGACACATCACCACAAGGCACCAAAGAATGAGACAAATTCATTATCCCTTTTGACCTCTGTTTTGGCCCAACCGTAATCTCTATGAAATCCCCTCCTCTCCCTCAAAAATAAAAATAAAAAGGAAAAATAGTTTAATTACTAAAAGCAAACACACTGATGATTTCATTACCAAAATCCAAGAAAGCAGAACAACTATGAGCATGAGGTGTCTGAGAGCAATCATATTCCACTTTTGAAAATCTGTGCTTTGGATATGAGGATTAGAAACACATACTTAGTAAAAGGAACCGCAAATGGAAGATTCGGAATATGCCTATGGAACAGCAGGTGACTTTAAACCACCTGCCTTTAGGTTGACAATACAATTATTTATCCTTTAGCCACCAGAAATTATATACATACAGATAGACAGATATCGATATTAGTCAAGAAACCAAAATATGAGCAAATAAGACCCACACTTCTATGACTGATCTAATTCATCAATAATTCCCCAGTGGAGAAAGATGAAACATTTTACCCTGTGCAATGGGCAGCCTTGCAAACTCAAACTGTTGTCTAGAATCTCTTGAAATGCTTAAAGGCAAGGGTATTAAGTTAAAGACTAAGGTGAGTCTGCTCAATCCGTAGGACTATCAATTGCTTAGTTTGTATCAGAAAGTCTAAAAATGAATAAGGAACACAGAAGCAAAATTGCTTTCAACTTCAGAGTTGGCAAAGAATATTGAATTTCCATGGACTGCCAAAAAATCTGTAAAAGCTGTGTGGGAAGAAGTGAAAAGAGTGTGTTCCTTAGAGGTTGTTGTTGTTGTTTAATGCCGTCAAGTCGTAGATGACTCATAGCGACCCTATGAACGAACAGCCTGAGCACTGTTCGTACATAGAGTTTCCAGAGGCAAACCATTTTGGAAGTGGATGCCGCTCCTGCTTCCAGGCTTGATTTAGTAGGGAAGCTCCAGCCAACACTGTCCACCATGGGTGCCCATTACCACGACTGGCACATCACTGTCACAGGCTTCAGCATCACAGCAACCACGAGTTACCTCTGTACAGCAACGCACAGACCAGTGCTATACCACCTAGAAGAATGTTTGACAGGAAGACAATTTGAACCTGGCCCGAGGGCCGCAGGTAAGAAATTTCACTTCATCTACTTTTGAACTTTTGACAAGTTGTCAAGAGAGACCAATCCTTGGGTAAACATAGAGGGTCAGCATAACAGAGGAATAGTCAGTAAAATATATTGACTTAGTACCTACAACCACCGGCTTTATCACAGAGATTATAAGTATACTACAGGATACGATATTTCTCTATTGGTTTTTTTATCTGTTGTTCATAAGGTTCTTGTGAGTAGTCAGAACTTACTTATAGCTTACTTTCTAGTAAGTTTTCAGACACCGTAAATCACATGAAAGGAGATTGCTTATATTTCTTCCAGGTAGCACTGGTGGCCTAGTGGTAAAAATTGTCCAGTTAATCCAAAGGTATATGGTTTGAATCCACCAAATGCTCTGCAAGAGAAGGATGAGCAATCCCTTACTTTATGATTTAAAATGCTTGAAAATTTCCTTTAGGGCCTGAAATTAGTTTTATCTCAAATACACACAAAATCATCATTTCCCTGGGAGTAACTGATGGATTTGAACCATGTACCTTTAGGCAGCAAAATACAGCTAAAGATCATTAAAGAAATGCTGGAACAGAACATAGATAGAGAATTGCTAGAAGTTCAAGCAGAATTTAGAAGAGGCTGTGGCACCATTATTGCTGATGCCTGATGGATCCTGGCTGAAATTGAGGAATACCAGAAGCATGTTTATTTATGCTTTATTGACTATGCAAAGGCGATTGACTATTTTAATCATGACAAGTTGTGCCTGACATTAAAAATGGGAACCCCAGAACACTTGATTGTACTTATGAGGAACCTGTACCCAAAGCAGGAGGCTGTTGTGCAGAGCATGGGAGCACTGGAATTGGGAAGGGGGTGTGTCAGGGATGTATTATGGCTCTGTACTTGTTCAATCTATATGCTGGGAAAATTATCTAAAAAGCTAGGCTCTGTGAAGGGGAATGTGGCATCAGAATTGGAGGGATATTCATAAATAACCTGTTATGAAGATGACACAACCTTACTTACTGAAAGTGAGGAAGATTTGAAGCATTTGTTGCAGAAGATCAAAGAATGCAGCCTTCAGTATGGATTGCATCACAATGTCAAGAAAACAAAGATTATTACCATTGGACCAATAGGCAGTGTCATGGATGGAGAGAAGATTGAAACTGTCAAAAGCTTTACCTTGCTTGGATCCATGATTGACACCCTCAGTGCCCTGGGAAACACATTGTCCTGGGAAAACTTGCAGTTAGGGACTTTTTTCAAATTATTGAGGAGTAGCGATGTCAGTTTGAGGACTAAGGTGTGTCTGATTTAGGCCATGGTCTTTCATTACTAACTATGCATCTGAGACCTGGACAATGAATAAGGATGACACAAAAATAATTTATGCTTTTGAACTCTGATGTTGGAAAAGAGTACTGAACATCCTATGAACAATCAAGAAAACAAACAGGTATCTCTTGGAGAGGGTGCAGTTGGAGTTCTCTTTGGAGGCAAGAACGATGAGGCTTTGCCTTATATGCTTTGGACATATTGCTAGATGTTATTCATTGGAGAGAGATATGATGTTGGGATGGGTGAAGGGTCAGTGAAGGACAGAAAGACCCTCAACAAGGTGGATTGACATAGTGATTGCTGCAATGGGCTCTTGTGTGTCAGGAAGTGTGAGGATGGCACAGGACAGGACTAGGTTCAGATATTTTGTTCATAGAGTCTCTATGAGTTGTACTCGATGGCATCTAACAATAACAGCACCTTTGGCCAGGTAGTAAAATTACTCACCCACTAGATCACCAGAACATCATATAAGCATAGAGGTTAAGATTTACAGCACACATTTATTGGGGGAACATTTCAATCCAGAACGTTTTCTTCCCAAACTATTGATTAAGAAATGTAGCCTTTAATACAATCTTCTTTAAGGCATGCAGCCTTTTCTACTTATAAATGAAGTTATTAGCTTTTTTATATTAGATTTTTTTTCTTTGCCAATGCTTTTAATGAAGCTCCAACTTCCTCCTTCATTGCCATTGGATCCTTCTCATATGGTACTTGGTGAAATTTTTCAATCTTAGTCAGTTCTTTTTGATATAGTGACTTTGTGTATTCCCTCCATCTTCTTTTGATGTTTCTGGGTCATTAAATATATTGCCCATAACATCATTCATTTTTGTGACTTGAGGCTTAATTTTCTTTTCAGTTCTCTAAGCTTGAGAAATATAGAGAGAGTTCTTTCTTATTTATCCTCCAATTTCAGATCTGCACGTTCCATTATAATACTTTGTATTTTCTCTAGCTGCCCTTTGACATCTTCTCTTCAGCTCTTTTACTTTGTTATATTTTCCCTTTGTTTTGGCTTCTCAATACTCTAGCAAAATTTTCAGTCTTTTCTTACAATCATTTGGATTTTTTCTTCTCTTCTGTCTTTTGCTCTCTTCAAGGATGGTATCTCTGATATCATCCCCCAACTTATCTGGTCTTCAATCATTGGTATTTAATACTTGAAACTTACTCTTGAGATGATTTTGAAATTCAGGTGGATTAGATTCAAGACAATATTTTGGTTCTTATGGACTTATTTTTCTTTTCTTCAGCCTTAATTTCAACTTGCACATGAAAAATTGATGGTCTGACTCACAATCCATCCCTGGCATAATTAAACTGTTGATAATGAGCTTCTCCAATGATTCTTTCCAAATATGGAGTCAACTGATTCCTATGCATCCCATCAGGTGAAGTTGAGTGTAAAGCTGCCATTTGCTTCTTTAAAAAAAAACATTTGCAGTGAATAAATCATTGAAAATACAAAATTCTATCATTCTATTTCCAACTTCATTTCTATCATCAAGCTCCTATTTCCTACTGGTGTTCTTCCTTCTTAATTGTTTTAAATTTTGCATTCTGGTCACCAGTTATCATTAACACATCATGATTGCATGGTTTAAGACTGAAAAATTAGCTAAAATTTTAAATTTCTTCCTATTTGGCTGTAGACATAGGAGTGTATATTTGAATAATAGCCATCTTAACAGGTCTTCCTTCTATTTTTATGGATAATATACTATTACTTACAATTACTTGATATTGACTTTTTGATTATGATTCTTTTTCACTGCACTGGGAAAGTCTACACTTAGGGAACCATTAAAAATTTTTGAGGAATAATGATGTCAGTTTGAGGACTAAGGTGCATTTGATTCTGGCCAGGTCTTTCTAATCACTTGCTAGGCACCGGAGAGTGAGAGCTAGACAAGGAATAAGGAAGATAGAAGAATTAATGCCTTTGAACTATAGTGTTGGAAAGGAGTACTGAACATCCAATGGATGGCCAAAAGAATAACTATGTCTCAGAGAAAGTGCAACCAGATTGCTCTTTGGAGGCAAAGATGATAAAGCTTCACCTCACATACACTGGATGTGTTGCTAGGAAGGGCTGTTCCTTGGAGAAGAAGGACACATGATGCTTGGAAAGGTAGACAGTTGATGAGGGAGAGGAAGACTCTCATCCAGGGGAATTTACACAGTGACTGACACAATGAGCTCTAGTGTGTCAGGAAATGCCAAAATGGCACAAGATAGGACAGGGCTGAGATCTATTGTTCATAGGGTCATTATGAGACTTACTAAACTCAGTGGCACCTAACAACAGTAACAAGACATTAAATTAATTTAGGGGCATATGTCCCTTACTTTGACAAGAATAATTCAACCTGACAGCATGAAAGAAGACATGAGAGACACAATGGTAAAGACAGTATATATACATAAGCACAGCAGAGATTGTGAAGTTGACATGAAATCAGACAATGTTTCAATAAATAATGGTTGCTATGTTATTGTTGATGTTAGGTGTGATCAAGTCAAGTTCCACTCGTAGAAACCATATGAATAATACGAAGTCTATTACCTAAACTCTGTCTTATCCTGTCCCATCCTCATCATCTCTGATACACTGAGTCCCTTGCTGCAGTCATCTATCCTTTTCATTTTTCATCTATCTCTCTTTCCTTGACACTCCATCTTTCCAAGTATGATGTTTCTTTCCATGGAATAGCCTCTCCTAACAACATGTGCAAAGAATGAAAGATGATGCTTCACCATCTTTGCCCCCAAAGAACATCCTGACTGCACTTTTCCCAAGATATAGCTGCTATTTTGACAGTCCATGGGATATTCGCTTTTGAAAAACTTCAACTAAGGTATAAATTATTCTTCTATTGTTCTTGATTTGGGCCATGGTCTTTTCAATAATTTGCTACACATCTAAGAGCTAGGCAATGACAGTGCATAAGGTTGCTGGGCCAGTATCAAATCAACAGCATCTAATAATAGATGAGTTTTTAATTAGCTAATTTTTATATTTGTAGAATTTCCTTTTGGATTTTGGGTTGCCCCCAGAGTTATAAAAAATTATGAAACACTGAAAAAATTAAAAAATATTTAAATGAATTAAAGTCTGGTAGTATGGTCTGTGGGAAATTGTGATGCTAAGTCACCCAGTGCATCTATCAGTTAGTTTGAGTCCATCAGATGCTCTGCAAGAGAAAGATGGATTATCTTCTCCAGTGTGATGTATAACTTCTGAAAATCTGCTAGAATATCAGTCATGAGACCGTTCCAATTCCCTTGCAGTGACATGGACTTTTATATCTGTTAAAGGAGCAAGTGTAACATGGAGGTGGCTGATGAGTTTGTCTTCTATTCAGTTCATAAAAGGGACCTGTTCCCATCAATAATATCTATAGAATCATACACAAAGCTACCTATTCAGACTTGCTACCTCATATGCTCTTGCAACTATTTCTCTAATCATTCTGTTCAGTGTTCTTTTTTTCATTCACATACTTTACTCATAGTTGTGGAGTTTCTTAGGGAAATAGATTAAGGGATGGGAAGGCAAAGATTATCACATGATGCAAGACCAGGTTTAGTCCAGCAGTCTCAAATCAGCCAGGTTCAGCTCAGTAGCACAAATATAAGTAGCCTTTGGTTTCCTCAATCATCCAGCAAACTTTATCTCAGAGAAATTACAAGTCAGATTTTCCTTCAATCATTCAGTAAGCCTTTTTTTTTAGGGTTCTTAAAAATTTTCCTATTAGTTTATTTACAAAATTCAAATACAAATTGGAACAAATTCTTTTGATTCCCCTCATCCCCCTCACCCATCAAATTGTACAACCCAATGATTAATCTCCTCTCCCCTATGCACATCCACATCCCTCTGCTTCCAGCCTCTCCTACCCTTCCTGGATCCTTATGCTTATTCTTCAATAATGGTTTTATACAATATTTATACTTATGTGACTGAGTTAGTTCACTCGGCATAATTCTCTCCAGTCCCTACCAAATTAGGTAATCATTTACAAAGTTATTGCTCCTGCGTGCTGCCCAGTATTCCATTGTGTGAATGTACCATAATTTTTCAATTCACTCATTTATGTTTGGACATTTGGACTGTTTCCATGTTCTTGCGATGGTGAATAATGCTGCTATGAACATGAGTGTACAAATCTCAGTTTGTGCCTCAGTTCTCATATTCTCATGGTATATTCCAAGTATGACTTAGTAAGCTTTTTAATTTACTTGACCCATCTCTAGGATTCCTCTGATTACACCTTGCCACAGTCTCTTCACCCTTTCTCCACCAATGTCATCTCTTTTCTCAGCGTCTGAAAAATGGTCTCTTATATAACAACCACAATTCTTTATGATTTACAATACCATGTGTCCATAAGGAATATAGCTGGAGACAAACACAATGGCAAGAAAATTCAATTTTCAAAGATTCTGACACCCTAACATATAAATAGCTAAAATGATGAAATTCATATACACTCACTTATTACCATCTTGTTGGAACCAAATCATAGCTGACCCTCCAGTAGGTTTTCAGAGACTGTAAATCACAGGAAAGAAGATCAATAATCTTTCTCCTGGTGAATTAGAACCAATTTCTTTAGAGTTAGCAGCTTCCTTTGATTAGGTTATCAGAGTTCTCTAACACAATACGCAAAAATACGATGATTTCATGCAGCAACCACACTGTGGACTTTCTGAAACTTTCATCAATTTTTGTTTGACTCAAAAATATAGTTTGACTCAATTTTGAAAACTTGCTTTTCATTGTACACCTAATCTGAACATATGTTCATGCTGTTATTATGTCCTGTGTGTAAACAAAATGAATTGCTTTATCTTTTGTAAGACATACACTTCCTTTACAAGAATGTTCATCAAAACTACATGCACAAAATAACACACACGTGCTTTTAAGTTTGTTGTGTTCCATTGAGTTAGAACCCCATAGCTGACCCTCTAGTAGATCACACTGGAAGAGAATGACCATCCTTCTACCATGGAGCAGCTGGTATACTTGAAACATGTTGCTTTGGGATTACAACATATCTTCCTACAAGTAGGTCACCAAAACTCCAAAGATTTCATTTCTCCCAAGCTCAATCAAATTGGAAAAATGTACAGGAAGTTAAATAAACCAGGCAAAGCAATCCTATGATTTTCAAATCAGAAGAGGAACTACTACTATGAGCAAAAATGTGAAAATTAACTGGTATTAATTTCTAGAGTACAGATAATGTTCCACTTTATCAAAGTAGCACTTACACATATGTGTTATACATTCATGTGTTATTACAGATGTGTGATGTGATGTGATGTGATGTGATGTGATGTGATGTGATGTGATGTGATGTGATGTGATAACAAGTGTTACATTTTGGTTTCTGTTCATATCTTCATTTCTGTGTATATTGCAGTTCAGGGAAAAGCTTTAATGTTATTTCATCTAATCTCAGTTTTTTGTTAGCATTTATAAAAATCAAGAATATCCATGCTCTTTTTAAAAAAATCAGTGTCATTGAATTATGATAGGAATGAATATCAGTAACTGGTAAAAAATACTTGTAAAACTTGCTGGACCAAAAGATTCTATTAACTTTTACACAGATGTGTAGTCTCACTCATTTCCTCAAGCAGCTTAAAAAATGAAAACATCTATGTACTGTTGAAAACTTTTTATCACACCATATTTAAAAAAATCTATTGAGAGTCAAATATAAGTGGAAACAAGATATGCATTTATCCTACTGTTTGATTTTCATGAGATTATTTTTTATTTGTTATTGACTAAGAAACAGCTAATATTCTCATGCATATGACAGTAAACAACTATTTTATTTTTCTTCAAATTCCTTCATGAAAATATCATGTCTTAATTTATCAAATTTATCAGACTCTCACAAAGAAGAGAAAGTGAGAAATAGAAAGTGGTATACAGAGAATTTTTTACTCATTTTTTATAACCGATTAGAATTATATTATTTCATAACTGGTAGGAGATCTAGATTTTGTGGGGTCTGACCAACCTGTTTTCAAGGAATTCCTCATGAAATAAAGGAAAATAAGTGTATCATAGCAAAGTTTGAAAAGCATATGGTGATATGAACACATTGCTTGAGCTCCTCTTAGGTAACTAGTGAATTAAAGAAAGCTTCTATTTTCTTTTCTTATTGGTAAGCACGACCCTGCAATTAAAATAAAAAGAGATAATCGGTTAAAGCAGACAACAAGGGGAAGACATAAATAAGAAAGAGATAATCATTGTGAACAGTTGATGTGGGCTAGCTGTAATACATGTAATACATGTAACACATCCTCAGCTAGCTGGAATACATGTAATACATGTAACACATGTAATATATGTTAACATGTAACACATCCTCAGCATACACCCTTCCTAATTTTGAACCATGAAGTGTTCCTTTGCTTTGTTTTGACAACTGCCTCCTAGTGCAACTGTAAGTTTCACATAAAAACAATCAAGTGTTCAGGGACTCCCATTCTTCTCAGAGTCTGTCACAGTTTGTGGTGGTAACACAGTCAAATACCTTTGCATAGTCAATGAAACACAGATAGACATTCCTCTGGTATTCCGGGCTTTCAGAGAAGATCCATCTAACATTAGCTACAATATCCCTAGTACCATGACCTCTTCTAAACTTAGTCTGCACTTTGGGCAGTTCTCTGTGGATGTGCTGTTCCAGTAGTTTTTGGATAACATTCAACCCATTCTTG
>NW_006400132.1:420503-423102 GCF_000299155.1 Elephantulus edwardii
ACTCTTGTCATGACCATAATATCCAATCATATATCACTTGTAAACTGTTCTCTCCCTCATCTGTTTCAATACAGTATACATAATTTATTCAATTTCTCTCAATCTGATCCCAACCCTGATGTCAGTCCCCTTCTACAACAGTGGCACTATGCAGTATCTATCCTTTCATGACTGAGATATTTCACTCATCATAAAGTCCTCCAGAGTCACCCATTTTGAATAATATTGCATGAGCTCCTTGTTTTTCAATGCAGAGTAGTATTCCATTGTGTGAATATACCACAGCTTCTCTATCCATTCTTTGGTTGACGGGCACTTAGGTTATTTCCAACCATTTGCTATTGTGAACAAAGCCTCAATAAACATGGGTGTACATATATCTGCCTGGGTGACAGTTATGGTTTCTTTAGGGTTTATTCCCAGTAGAGGAATTGCTGGGTGCAATGGTATTTCCATTTACAACTTTTTGAGAAAGTGCCAGACCACCTTGCATAGTTGTTACACCATCTTACACTCCCACCAACAGTGAGTAAGGGTTCCAGTTTCTCCACAACCTTGCCAGCATTTGTTTTTTTATTATTTGCATTTGTTGTTTGCTATTCATACTGGGGTAAGATGATATCCCATATTTTTTTTTTATTTGCATCTGGTTTAGAGCTAGGGATTTTGAACATTTCTTCATGTTCTTCTTGGCCATCTGAATGTATTCTTCAGCAAAGTGTCTGTTCTTATCCCATGTCCATTTTTCAAATGGGTTATTTACCTTTATTTTGTTGTGCTGTTCAAGTACTTTATTAATTCTAGATATAAGTCCCTTATCTTACATGTCATTACCAAAGACTTTTTCCCAGTCTGTGGCTTCCCTTTTTAGCCTGTTGGAGAAGTTTTTGGATGTGCATATTGATTTGATTCATAGAAGGTCGCATTCATCTATTTTATCTACTCCTGGTTGTAGATTTTTCAGGATGCTTGGAAGACTGTTTATGTTGTAGATTAGGATTTTTAGAGTTCTTCCAAACTTTTATTTAATGAAATTTTTAGTCCTTGGTTTTAGTCCTAGGTCTATGATCCACCTAGAGTTGTTTTTTTTTGTGTATGGAATGAGGTGTGGATCTTGCTTGAGACTTTTGCAGATGCTTTTCCAATTTTGCCAACACCATTTGTAAAAAATTGTGTACCAATTTTAAAAGCTGTTGTTTCCCCACTTAACTGTTTTCATCTCCTTGTCAAAAATCAGTTGACCACAAGTAGATGGGCTGATTTCTGGATTCTCAATTCTATTCCATTGTTCTATGTTTCTGTCATTGTACCAATACCATGGTGTCTTAACCACCACAGCAGTGTAGTAGGATTTTTTTCCCTTTTCTACCTTCCCAACCCTTCCCCCAGTACACTACCCTCTTAGAAAAGTAAAAGAAAAATCCTTTCATTGTTTTGTGCATTTTTAAAATTTTATTTTATTAATTTTAATGAACATTACAGAGATTTTGTAGTAGGATTTGAAATCAGTGACTAAGATGCCTCCTACCTTGTTTCTATTTTTAAGGAGTGCTTTGCTTATTCAGGACTTCTTTCCATTCCAAGTGAAACTGGAGATTGCCTTTTCCACCTCATTGAAGAATGGGATTGGTATTTGTATTGAGATTGCAATGAACATGTAAATTGCCTTTGGTAGTATTGCCATTTTCACAATATTTACTCTTCTTCTCAATGAGCAAGGGATATTCTTCCACTTCTCCAGGTCTTGGTTTGTTTCTTGTAGTAATGTTTTGTAATTTTCTTTGAAGAGATCCTTTGTGCTTCTGGTTAGATTTACTCCCAAGTATTTAATCTTGTGATTTGCTATTGTGAAGGGTTTTGTTTTTCTTAGTTCTGGCTCTGTATTCCCTCTGTCACTGTTGACAACTAATTTTTGTATGTTGATTTTGTATCCTGCTACTTTGCTGAACTGGTCAACTATGTCCAATAGTTTTCTTGCTGAGTCTTTAGGGTTTTCTAAGTATACTATCATATCATTTGCATAGAGAAATGATTTAACCTCCTCTTTGCCAATTTGGATACCTCTTATTTCCTTCTCTTTTCTTATTGCTATCAGTAAGACTTCCAATACAATATTGAGTAAGAGAGGTGATAGTGGAGATCCTTGCCTAGTTCCTGTTCTTAAAGGGAATGCCTTTAACCTCTCTCCATTGAGAACAATGTTGGCCCTTGGGATAGCATAAATACTCTTTACTTTGTTGAATAAATTCTCCTCAAATCCTATTTTGTTGAGTGTTTTAATTAGAAAAGTGTATTGCATTTAGTCAAAGGCCTTTTCTGCTGTAATTGATAGGATCATGTGGTTCTTGTTCTTTGGTTTGTTAATGTGATGAATTACATTAATTGTTTTTCTTATATTGAACCATCCCTGCATTCATGTTGTGAATCCCACTTGGTCATAGTAAATTATTTCTTTGGTGCATTGTTGGATTCTATTGGCCAGCATTTTATTCAGGATTTTTGCATCTATGTCCATAAAAGATATTGGCCTATAGTTTTCTATTTTGGTGGTGTCATTTCCTGGTTTTGGTATCAAGGATACGTTTGCTTCATAGAATGA
>NW_006400132.1:423549-441948 GCF_000299155.1 Elephantulus edwardii
TGCCTTTTGATATGTTTGCTTAGTGCTATAAATTGACCTCTGATTAATGCTCTGGCTGTTTCCCAGAGATTTTGGTGAGAAGTGTTTTCATTGTCATTTGTTTCAAGAAATTTTTAATTTCATTTTTTTCTTTCTTCTAGTAGCCTGCCATGTTTAAGCAAGGTGTTTTTCAGCTTCCAAATGTATGAGTTTTTTTCCTCTTTTTTCTTCTTGTTATTAATTTCTAATTTTGTAGCATTATGGTCTGAAAATATGCTTTGTATTATTTTTCTGTTTTTTAATTTATTGATGCTTGCCTTGTGACCTGGAATGTAATCTATTCTGGAAAACGTTCCATGCACATTGGAGAAGAAGGTATACTGTGCTTTCTGGGGATGCATTAGACTATAAATATCTATGAGGTCAAGTTGGCTTATTGTGTGGTTTAATTCTTGCCTATCTTTGTTGAGTTTCTTTCTATTAGTTCTACCTTTTCTTGAGAGAGTTGTATTGAAGTCTCCAAGTAGTACAGTACTGTTGTCTATTTCCTTTTTCAGTTTTGTTAATTTTTGTTTTATGTTTTTTATGTTTTGCAGGTCTTTCATTTGGTGCATAGATATTTATTATCATTATGTCCTCTTGTTCTATTGACCCTTTCAGCATTATGTAGTGATTTTTCTTGTCATTTTTGATGACTTTTACATAGACATTTATTTTATCAGAGATTAATATCAATATCGCTACCCCTGGTTTTTTTCTGGTTGCCATTTGCTTGGCATATTTTTCCTGAACCTTTTATACAAGTGTATCTCTTGTAGACAACATACTGATAAACTTTGGGGTATCTCTTGTAGACAACATACTGATAAACTTTGGGATTTTTTAATACAATCTGCTACTCTTTTTCTTCAGTGGTGCATTTAAACCATTTACATTCAGTGTGATTACTGAGAGTTAGGGTTTTATTGCTATCGTTTTGTTGAATTCTTTTTGGTGTTGTTGCTAGGTACTTTGGTCTATCCTACTTTCTGTGGCACCTCTGCAAGAAGGAGGTCTCTCAGTGTTTCTGCAACACTGGTCTTATTTCTCCAAACTCCTTTAGTTTCTGTTTTTCTGTGTATATCTTGATCTCTCCTTCATATTTGATGGACAGTTTCACTGGATACAATATTCTTGGTAGACAGTTGTTTTGAGTGTTTGATATAAGTCATTCTATTTTTTTCTTGCTTGTATGGTTTCTGGTGAGAAATCAGCACTTAGTCTTATCTGCTCTTCCTTATAGGTTACTCTTTGTTTCTTTCTAGCTGATATCAGAATTCTCTCCTTATCTTGGTTCTGGTGAATTTGACTATGATATGCATTGGTGTTTTTCTTTTGGGGTCTATTCTATATGGTGTTTGCTCAGCTTCTTGAATATATGTTCTCTCATTCTTCTTTATGCCTGGGCAGTTTTCTTCTAGTAATTCTTCCACAACTTTTTCAGTGCCTTTACTTGCTTTTTCCTGTTACCTGATTCCAATAATGAACATGTTCTTTTTCTTTATGTTGTTGCATGTTATTCTTAGGTTTTCTTCTTTTTCATCCTTTTTGATTCTGCTTTTTGTTCTAGCAGATCAGTGTTGAAAATTCTATCTTCAAATTCACTGATTATGTTTTCTCTCCAACTCTGCTCATATGTCCCTCCACATCATGTTGACAGCATCTGAAAGATTGGACTTCATATTTTGGATCACGTTTTCTTATTTTTCCAGAGCACATTTGCCTCATTTGTTTTATCTGCATTGCTTGGAAATTTATTTTTTTTTAAGTTCTTGCTGGGTTTTGCTTGCATTGTCCTGTAACTCTTCAAGTTTGTCATTCACCCGTTGAAAATATTCAATCATTGTTCTTCTAAATTCTGTGTCAAAAAGTTCCATCAGACTTTCTAGCTTCAGGAAATCCATTGGAATTGTGTCACTTTTGGGGGGTGACATCTTGCTTTATGCTTATGTAGCTTGGGAGGTGGTCTGTTTCCTTTTTGATAATGCTGTGGTAGGGTTTTTCATGCCTAAAGTGATGATAGTTTCTTTATCTGTAATCACTGCTACAGATGAGGGTGTAGCAGCTATGTTTCTTGTATTCTCTGAATTTCTGAACCAAAGGAAGTGTCCATTCATGGCGTGTGAAAGTGGACTCTTCTGTTGAATAATTATTACAGCTAAATTAGACCATAATTTTCCAGATTAAAGGCAGTTAGTTGACTGGCTCTGAGGAGATGTGAGGACAAGGAGGAGGGGGGAACAGGTGGGTTAGGCACTAGCACAGGTGTATGCCAGGTGGTGAGAGGGAGAGGAGAGTAGGCACAAACACAGGTGTATGCTGTATGGCTCATGCCTGGTGGGGATAGCTGTGCAGGTGAGGTTCGCTGTCCAGGTGGGCACGTGGGAAGACTTCACTCAGGTTTGCAGCTGTCCCACTCAGGCCTGACCAGGGAGAGGGGTTTCCTGCCTGAGTGTAGATGTGCAGAGACCTCACTCACCTTACAGATGCCCTGCTGATGCCCAGCAAGGCTAGCTTCAGGATGGACACTTGTCAGAACCTAACTTAGTTTGCAACTGCCCTCCTCACGCCCAGTTGGACCATTTGTCTGGGTAGGGATGCTTGGGTACCTGCACAAAAAACTCAGTTTGTAGACGTTCTGTTTGTGCTCTGTGGGGTTACCTGCCCCTGTGAGGAACCTTACTCACGTAGCAGCTGTAAAGTTCTCACCTGGCAGGGCTGATTTCCATGTAGTTACCCATGAGTACCTCAGTCAGGTTGCAGATGTCCTGTGGGGTCTTGGTGGAGGTGGGCCGGTCACTCCTCCAGGGTCATGCACTGTGACCTAAACTTCTTTTAAAACCATAGGCTCTTGCTCATATGTTGTTTCATGAAATTCTTCTGTGTCTGCCAATTTCTTTTGGTATAATGACTTTGTACACTCCTTCTATCTTCTTTTAATACTTCTTGGAGCATTTAATATTCTGCCCAAAGCATCCTTAAGTATTGCAACTCAAGGCTTGAATATACAGATTGGATTATCTGGATGGCTGTGCACTATGAGGAGAAATGTGGCATCAGGATTGAAAGAAACCTAATCAGCAATCTGCATTATGGAGATGATACACCTTGCTTGCTAAAACTGAGGACGACCTGAAGCGCTTGCTGCAGTCAAGGACTGCAGCCTTCAATATGGATTCAAGTTCAATATAAAAAATAAGTATTTTCACCTCCAGGCCAACTGGCAGCATCATGGTAGATGGTGAAGAGATTAAGATTGTATAAAGCTTTAGTTTGCTTGGTTGCACAATCAACTCTTGGCACCTGCAGCCAGGAAATAAAAAAAAAAAGATGTATTGCATTGGGAAAGTGTGCTGTCACAGACCTCTCCAGAGTACTGAAGAGCAATGACGTCAGTCTGGAAACTAAGGAGTGCCTGATACAATCCATGGTCTTTACAATCATTTGCTATGCATCAGAGATCTGCACAATGACTAGAGGTGATAGAAGAAGAATTGATGCCTTTGAGCTGGGTGCTGGAGAAGAGTGTTGAGTGGATGACTAGGAGAACAAACAGATTCATCCTAGAGAGGGTGAAACAGATTGCTCCTTTGAAGTAAGGATTCTGAAGCTTTGTCTGAAAGATTTTGGACATGTTACAAGGCAGGATCAGTCCTTGGAGAGGGATGTCATGCTTGCGAGGGTGGAGGGAAAACACAGGAGAAGAAGATCCTTGATAAGAAGGATTGATTCACACACGTGCGCGGCACGCCCTCCCCCAATGGCCGCGCTCGCCTTTCGGTTGTTTGAAGATCTTTGGAGAGTCAAGATACGCTGTGTTGACCCAAAGCGAGACAAATGCCTCACAGAGCAAAAAGATGCTGGAACCAAGGGCAATTAAAGTTGCCTCAGGTTCTGAACGGCTGGTAGATGAGCTGGCCTGTTGAAGGACATGCTTCAGACTGTTCCGGACCCAGCAGTCTATATCCAGGAAGCGTTATCAGTCGTGAGTGAGGACCAGTCGTTGTTTGAGTGTGCCTACGGAACACCTCACCTGGTCAAGACGGAGATGGCTGCATCCTCCTCCAATGACTATGGACAGACGTCAAAGATGAGTCCGCGCATCCCTCAGCAGGACTGGCTGTCTCAACCTCCAGCCAGGGTCACCATCAAGACGGAATGCAACCCCAACCAGGTGAACGGCTCAAGAAACACTCCTGACGAATGCAGCGTGGCAAAAGGTGGGAAGATGGTGGGCAGCCCAGACACGGTGGGCATGAACTACGGCAGCTACATGGAGGAGAAGCACATTCCACCCCCAAACATGACCACGAACGAGCGCAGAGTGATCGTCCCCACAGATCCTACTCTGTGGAGTACAGACCACGTCTGACAGTGGCTGGAGTGGGCAGTAAAAGAATATAGCCTCCCAGGCGTGGACATCCTATTGTTCCAGAATATCGATGGCAAGGAGCTATGCAAGATGACCAAAGATGACTTTCAGAGGCTCACCCCGAGCTACAATGCTGATATCTTTCTCTCACATCTCCACTACCTCAGAGAGACTCGCCTTCCACATTTGACTTCCGATGATGTGGATAAAGCCTTACAAAACTCTCCGCAGTTAATGCATGCTAGAAACATGCTACGAACCACCTAGGAGATCAGCCTGGACTGGCCATGGCCATCCCACCCCCCAGTCAAAAGCTGCTCAGCCATGTCCTTCCACAGTGCCCAAGACTGAAGACCAGCGCCCTCAGTTAGCTCCTTATCAGATTCTTGGACTAACACGTAGCCGCCTTGCAAATCCAAGGAGTGGACAAATCCAGCTGTGGCAGTTCCTCCTGCAGCTCCTGTCGGACAGCTCAAACTCCAACTGCATCACCTGGGAGGGTACCAACGAGGAGTTCAAGATGACAGACCCCGATGAAGTTGCTCGGCGTTGGGGAGAACGGAAAAGCAAACCCAGTATGAACTACGATAAACTCAGTCGAGCTCTTCGTTACTACTATGACAAAAACATCATGACCAAAGTCCACGGGAAGCGCTATGCCTATAAGTTTGACTCCCATGGAATCGCCCAGGCCCTCCAGCCCCACCCTCCAGAATCATCTCTGGACAAGTACCCCTCAGACCTCCCTTATATGGGGTCATATCACACCCACCCCCAGAAGATGAACTTTGTGGCTCCCCACCCTCCAGCTCTACCCGTGACATCGTCTAGTTTTTTTGCTGCCCCAAACCCCTACTGGAATTCACCAACTGGAGGTATATACCCTAACACTAGGCTCCCCGCCAGCCATATGCCTTCTCACCTGGGCACTTACTATTAAAGACCTGTTGGAGGCCTTGCCCAACAACACACGATCGATCGCCAGTGAATTGCCACAAACTCTATTGGAGAAAACATGAATCAAAGTGCCTGAGAAGGAGTGAGCAAGGTTGATTGGGGCTGGGGAAGGACACCAGGGAAGAAATCCCAAGGACTCTTGGGGGGTTGGGAATTGCTAAAGTATTACTACAGAAATGAAGAGAATGCTGAAAATGCAATGTATATGGACATATAATCGGTGGACCAACCTTGTAAAAGACATTTTAAGTAGAAGCAAGACGTCACAAGACAAAGTGCCAAAGAAAGTGGTCGTAAGACACGTATAAACTTTAGAGTAGCATTTGGAATCTCACTAGTGCAAACTGGGATTCAACTACAGCAATAGAGATGACACAGTTTTGACTTAACATGCCATTTATAATGTCATTTGTTGTTGTTTTTTAAAGGGAAACTACCTGTATTTAAATATAGGAACATATCAGAAAAAAAAAAGACGACTATGGCTTATCAAGGGACATTGATAACAGAACTCATTGGCACTTGCTGTGTTGAATGAAATCAGTTTCTTTCCATTTGATGGAGAGCTCCGCTCTCTCAAACTGTGAAGACAACCCAAAGTTTCTGACTCCCTTTACAGTATTACAGGAGCTGTGAGCCAAACGATGGGACCCAGAACGTGGATGGCGAAGGAGAGTGTAATTGTAGATGAAGGCGGGGGGAAGAAGAAGAGGAAGAAGCAGGACCAGGAAAGAAGCGTCTCAAGCAGTCAAGACTGGACCTAGGGCAGTGTGGGACTGTTGGCGAACGAGTCACGAAGACTTGTGGTTTAAGTGTTATGCAGTCAGTGTTACACCAAAGTCAGTGTTATGAGAAAGGACACAGCGCAGTGGAGGAAGGGGAAGGAGTAGGATTCAGAAACAAACAAAAAATATGCATCTCTTTCTCTGTGTGTTTGTCAAAAAGAAACTTTTTAACTGGGATTGTCTGATGTTTAAAAGAAACATTCAAGACCTCATCATCACATGAGGGCTTTATTTCTCCACCAGGGTAAAATAAGGGCAGCCTTCTTGGCTCCCACAATCAGAAATCACATAGGCATTTGGGTTAGGCAGGCTCCAGTTTTCCTTTCGAGTCGCGAACGCTGTGCGTTTGTTAGAGTGAAGTATACAAGACAATGGTTTTTTTGGTTTTTTTCTTCTTTTTATATAATAATTATATAACTTATGCATTTATACACTACGAGTTGATCTCGGCCAACCAAAGACACACCACAAAAGAGACAATCAATGATTCAATGTGGCCTTGAATTTAAACTCTGTATGTTTAATATTTACAATATGAAGTTATTAGTTCTTAGAATGCAGAATGTATGTAATAAAATAAGCTTGGCCTAGCATGGCAAATCAGATTTATCCAGGAATCTGTGTTTTCACTTTCTTAGTGACTAAAGTTGCTTAATAGAACCTTGTCCCCCCACCCCCAAAAGAAGGATTGATTCAATGACTGGGTTATTAGGGGTAGGTGTGTCAGAGACATTGAGATTGGCACAGGATAAAGCAGAGTTTAGGGCTGTTGTACATAGGGTTGCTATGAGTCACAAGTGACTCGATGGCACATAAAAACAACAACAACCTGTAATAAAACCTCGAAATCTTAGTGATAGTGTGATTATAGATAGGAGTTTTTAATACCATAGAACAGATAATGGAAATTAGCCAAAGTTCAAATACATTCAACTTCTATTGAGTTGAATATTCTGATATTGAACAAATCCATGGCCATCTGCACTTGTATTATAGACTTTTATAATTTCTAAAAAAATAGCAACAAATTCAAAGTACAATATATTGACAATTCTATGTTATTATACATTCTTTTAATATTGTTTTAGTGTGCCATTTGGTCAACTATGACTCATAGTGACCCTATGCATAATAGTTCTGAAACCTATTCTATCCCTAACCAATCTCAATGTCTCTGCAAAACCTAGTCTCTTTACCCCAGTTACTGTGTCAATCACAGAGTCTTCCCCTTTTGAGCTGTTTCTCCACCCTTCTAAGCAACCTCTCCTCCTCCAAGGACTGGTCCTTCCTGGCAACATATTCTAAGTATGCAAGACAGAGTCTAAATATCTTTGCCTCCAAGTACAATCTGATTTCACTCTCTCTGGGACAGATCTGTTTGTTCTCTTGACAGTAGTATGTTCAATACTCTTCTCCAGCACCAGTTATCTGCTTTTTCCATGAATTGTGATATTGGATCATGGTAGTATGGCCTCAAGGCACTCTCTTCACTGATGAAGTTGAAGACCATAAGTATCTGGAATGAAGGTCAGTGGGGGTGGAGCTCCTCAGCCCCTCTGATCGTTCCTGATCTATGGTAGGGTAGGCTTCAGACCCTCTCCAATTTGCTGCTGGAGTTGCAAGCTGCAAGTTGCATGTATGTGGCAGGAGTCAAGTGGAGGCGTGTATTCCTGCCTTCTGTTAATTGCTGTGAGGAACAGACTCACTTTTCCCTTGAATCTCTACCTGGCCAATGGCAGGTACGGTTTTCTCTCCTCTTTTCACTGATTCTGCTTCTCCAAGTTTACTCCTCACTTGGGTTGGGACCTGGCTGGAAGTTGTTCTGATTTTCTGTCCTCTGTTCTCTGCTGCTTTGAATATAGAGTTTTCAGGCTCACACCACATTGGGTGCCAGTACCTGGCTGGAGGTTGTTGTGGACACTACTCTCTACCTACTGCTCACCCTTTCAGGTAGTATACTTTTATGATCCACAATATTTCATGGACTAATTTTAGATTCAGTGTATTAACAGTTAACATCTCTTAGTATTTTACAGACTAGTGTTAGGAAGAAAGACTGAGTAACCTATTTCTAAAAATCAACTGATTAAAACTCTATATAACACAGTGGAATATTGTCTGATCTACAACCAATCACGGTAATTATACCGAAGCTGGCATGCTTTCATTTATGTTCATAGAATTGCCATGATTTGGAGTTGGCCCAATAAGAATTTAACATAAAAATACAGTGATCACCATGATAGTTCAGATCTGTAATAATGTTTCATATATGCTTTAATTTCTTTAGTGAATTTTCTTAAAAATAGATCCATAGATAATAAGTGGGTTATAAATTCACTTGTAAGATGACCTAAAATCCCTAAGAACACATGTACAGAAAAAAAGATCATAGTTCATACACTAAGCTAAATCGGTTAGGCTGTATCCATCCCATCACTTTAAAATGACAGAAGCAAAGTCAAGGGAGCAGAGCCACAGTCTTGTTTACAACATACTTTACAGGTGATGTTTATTCAAGGGTAAAGGGGGAAAAAAATAAGGTAAGTGCAGGCAGATGGATTTCAGAGAAATCAAAAGCTTGTTTAAATGCAAATGTTCTCAGAAAGAAGAAATGTTCTGAGAAGAAATTATATAGAAATAAATTTTATCTCAGAAGAATGTTTTTCCTTTGAATTTACAAGAGGGAATCTCAGATGTCTAATGGAGACACAGTATACCGAGCAGGAAGTTTTTTGGAAAAGAATGTTAGTGTCTCTAAAAGCCTGCTATCTGAAGCACTTTATTTAGCTACTGAACTTTATCTGTAACCAAATTACAATCTTATGTCTCTGTATTTTGTGTACTAATCTTGACTTCAAGATGAGTTGACACTTCAAGGCATGAAAGTATAATTTAGTCTATCTCTTTATACCCCACTTAACTCGTGTAATATCAAGCAACTGCTTAGCGTGGTAATTAATGGGGAATTTTGCATTTTTATTGACAACTTGGGATGCATTTCCTAAGAATAAGGGAGTAAGCACTGAATCATAATTCTATACCAGTTTTCTCTGTCTCAGCTATTTTTTAATTTTTTTTTTTTGTTACACCAATATTAATCAGTAATCTGAAAGATGGAAAAGGAAATCCAATTCCTTGCAAGTCCTTGGTTTGCACGATGTTTTTCTTTTGGAACAAATAAATGCTATGTCTTCTACATATAAAGCTGTATATTAAAAAGGAATCCTCTCTAACCATTTGTACAGGATGTGCCTTTGTTAGATCACTAAATTCCATGTAATACTGCACAATCTTGCTTGAGGGAAAAAACCAAGAAAACTTCACATCTTACTCACATTTTCAGTAGTGAATAAAATGAATATTTAGTAAAGCAAGCTAGCAGTTTGCAAATGTGCAATTAAAATACTGGCTCTTCTCTAATTATGTAACACTTAAGTTAAATGGTCTTAATAGACATATAATGATAGCTTTACAAACCTATAGTTAGTTATAATCAAATGTAATTTCTATTTCAGTTTTAAAGTGCCCATTAAATGTCTATTATGATTTTTAAGTAATTTGGCAGACATTTAATGAATCGTTTACAAACTTACATAGCAATTATTTCAAGAGATAGCCATTAACATATAGGATAATACGTCTTTTCATTTAGATACACATTTTAAAACCATTTAGTAAATATTTTTTGTAACATCCAATATATATAATGTAAAAAAATCAGATTTTAATATAATTTTATCTCTTAGTTAGAAACTATTTTTTTTTATTTTATTCCGAGTCTTGTGACATCATTTATCATTTTAGATTATATAATTCTAGAAAATTGTGTCTCCTTGAATTCCAAATGTACTACAGACAACTAATACAGGGTAGACTAAAAATGCATTTTAACACATAATTATATTTTTGGCATGTGTATGGTTAAATGAACCCAAAACAAAGGAAAAAAAGATACAGCTTAACATAAACAATTTTTGCATTACAAGTTGTTAGGTTATGAGTAAATTTCCAATATTTCAAATTAATACAATTAATTATAAAAAGACCACTCTTTTTCAGAACATTTAAAAAAAAACCCCAAAACCAAAAACAACTAAAATTTGGCTATGAATGTCTATAATTGTTGTTGTGTTGGTGGTGTATTGTCTAGTCAGAACTGACTCATAACTGATCCTCTGACGGGTTTTCAGAGAAAATCGCTCAGGAGAAGATTGCCCATCTTTCTCCCATGTAGTAGTTGTAGGATTTAAACTGTGTGCCTTTGAGATTATAGCACAGTTTCTTGTCACTAGGTCATTCTTTATAATGTCAAAAGGGGGGAGGAGGAAATCAAGTTGTATATGATTGCAAGTGTTACTTATGAAAGTATCTATCAAGTGGAAACTAACTCTTAGCTAATTCTCTATTGAGTTTGTGAAAGGGATTGTCTACCTTAATCCCTTAGAGCTGCTAGTGCGGTTGAAACATCAATGAGATAGGCCCTTTGGATTAGCCACACAACACCCTCTGGGCTATATCACAAGAAAAAAGTCAATACCTTTTCTCACCAGACTGAAATAGCTATTTTTGACAATGAAATATCACTCATGACTATTATAAAAGAAATTGTGAGGCCCTTTTCAAAGGTGAGGTAATGTAATAATATCATAATTGAAATTGTTTTATTGCCTATGGAGACTTTTTTCTGTTTTTATTAATAAAAATTTTTATGTCTAAGGTTTAGCCAATTCATATTTATTTACTTTTTTCTTTTTTTGTATATGTTGTATTTCATGCATTCTTCCATTCAGGCTGTGTTTCACATTATGATTTCATGCATTGTGTTTTTTATCATATAAATTTCAAATTCTCGATTTCTGCATGATAAAATCACACAAATATATACAATTATTTTAAAGAAAGGCAAACTTTAGTGTTACTATAAAGTACTATCTTATTTTAATTATGATTATAGAAGTAAGGTATTTAATTTTTGTTATGTACACAATATGATAACAGAATAGGGATTTGTGATTTTCCTACCCTAATCTTACATCAATTAAAAGAAGCTTGGAAGGAGGAGTGGCATCCACTTCCATAATAGCTTGCCTCCGGAAACCCTATGAACCTGGAGAGAAGATGAAAGGCAACCAAGCGTCGAGGACTCTCCTTCATAGGGGTGCTATGAGTTGCTTGCGACTCCATGGCACTCAACAACAACAACAACAACAACAACAACAATCATATATCAAAATTAACTCTTAAGGAAATAACAATTAAGAAATGAAATGTTGCACTGAGAAAATCTTAAGTGAAGGACTTTTTAATATGCTAAAGAGCAAGAATATAAGTTTAGATACCAAGGTGCTCCTAACCCAAATAATTTTCCATTATTTCCTATACTCATGAAAGCTGGACAATGAATAAAGAAAACTGAATTAGAATTGATGCTTGTGATATATGGTGTTGGTTAAGAGTTTTGAAATACCATGGACTGCCAAAATAATATTTTAAGTGGTGCCAGTCTCTGGAAAAAGACACTACATTTGGTAAGATCAATGGTCAGAGAAGGAGAGGAAAAATCTGAAGAAGATGGCCATTATAGTAAAAATAGAAGGATAACTAGTAAAACATGCATGGAGACCAAAGGGTGAAGGGATGAAAGCATAGAGATGAGTTTGGGTATGGCAAAAACACAAGGTTGCAGAATTTGGTACATGGAGGGAGGACGTAAAAGAAGTAGAAAAGATCTGGTAGGGACCTGAAAAGACAAGGTAGTAATGGTCATAGTCGAATAGTGATTAATTTTACAAAACAATGCATGGGAATAATGGTATGAAACACAATGCGACTGAAGAATAGTGTGAAACACAATGTATATGAACTTTGTAAGCAAACCAAAATAAAATAAAAATTTATGAACAACAGAAAAGATGAGGTTGCTACAGTGATTGAGACAATTGATTTAAGCATAACAGATTGTAAAGACGGTGCTGTATTGGGCAGGGTTTCTATTTGATATAGGTAAAAACTCTATGAGTCCGAATCTACTTGACAGCATCTAACTAGAAAAAACACCTCATATAACAAGGAAAAATTATGTCATGATTTCTTCCTCTGTGCTGTGATTTATTTCATAAAAAAGAAGAAACTACTGTCTTTATGAAAGACATGCATGTATATTGGCTCAGGTTAGGGCAGAGTTCAGAGCTAACATATGTATATAGGTTGGCTATGAATTGCAGGCAAATTGATAGCACATAGCAACAACAACAACATATTCACCATATAAAGTATGTTGTTGCATACCATCTAGTTGGAAGTGACCCATAGCTGACCATGCAATGGGTTTCTCCCACAGAGTAGCTGGTGACCTTGAACCACGTGCCTGGGGGACTGTAGTGTAGTAGCTTCTTGCCACTTTAACAAATAATATCATAAAGTAATAAAATGAGAAATTTACAGAAACAAAATATCAAACCAGTATTTTATACTAATTTTCATTACCTTTTACAAAACAACAAGCATATTTTAATGTGAAAACACCTAGCACACATTTGCATACTCCTGATTAAAAAAAATGAAACAGAACAAAGGAAAAACTTATACTGAAGAGATAAATTATCTACTAGAATGGTTTTGAAGAGTGGTTATTTTTTCCCCCGTGTGTGTGTGTGTGTGTGTGTGTGTGTGTGTGTTTAGCTTTTTAATAGATATGCTGAATAAGCGATGTGTTACATAAGCAGAAGAGACAGGTTTACTTAGGAATCATAAAACAACTAGAACAGTACATCAACAGAGAACTACCAGAAATACAAGTTGGGTTTAGAAGACACCACGACACTAGGGACATAATAGCCAATGTCAAATGGTTTGGCTGAGAACAGAGAGTACCAGAGGAATGTCGATCTGTGTTTCATTGACTATGCAAATACATTTGATTGCGTTGATCACAACAAGTTGTGGCTAACCTTAAAAAGACTGGGAATACAAGCACACTTAATTGTGCTCTGGGAAACCAGAGAGCTCTGGCCAGGACAGAGCAGGAAAACAATGAATTAAAATTAGTAGATGAGTGTGTCAGGGATATGTTCTGTCCCCGTACCTTTTCAATCTGTATACTGAACAAACCATTCAAAAGACTGGGCTTTATCAGGAGGAGTGTGGGATCAAAATTAGAGGAAGATTCATCAATAAACTGTATTATGCAGATGAGATTTGTTTGCTGGAACTGAGGAGGGTCTGAAGCAATTGATACAAAAGGTCAAAGACTGTAATCTGGAATAGGAATTGAAGCTCAACATCAAGGAAACAAATATTCTCATCACTGGCCAATTGATAGCATCATGATATATGGAGAAGAGATTGAGATTGTTAACAATTTCAGTTTGCGTCATTCTACAATCAACACTGTTGGTGACAGCAATCAGAAAATCAAAAGATTAATTGTATTAGGAAAATATGCTGTCAGGGATCTCTCCAGAGTGCTGAAGAGCAACAATGTCAGTCTCGAGTCTAAGATGTGTCTGATACAGGACATAGTCTTCACAATTATTGTTGTGCATCAAGAACTGGACAATATCTAAAGATAACAGAAGAAGCATTGATGCCTTTGGATTGTGCTGGAGAAGAGTATTTAACATACCATGGACTGCACAAAGAGTAAACTGATTTGTCCTAGAGTGAGTGAAGCAAAGTTGCTCCCTGGAGCAAAAACCATGATGTTTATCCAAGAATTTTGTAGCTTCTTCTCATATGCTTTGGGCATGTTGCCAGAAAGGATCAGTCCTTGGAGAAAAACATAGTGCTTAGAAGAGTACAAGGACAATGGACAAGGGGAAGTCCTTGAATGAAATATATTGCACAATAACTGGGGTAATAGGGGTATGTGTGCAGGAGTTAGTGAGATTGGCTCAGGATAAGACAGCGTTTAGAGCTGTTTTGTAAAGGGTTACTATGAGACATAGTTGACTTGGCTGCACTTAATGACAAAACCCAATAATATTATATGATTAAGTTCATGATAGATAAAAGATTGAATTTGTCAACAATTTCATTTTTTACATAGATCTATAATCAATGCCTATAGTAGAAGCTATTAAGAAATAAAAAGATGTGTTGAAATTGGGAAATATACTGTAAATGACTACTTTAAAATTCTAAAAGACAAAGATACAAGATTAAAGGCTAAGGAATATACCATCCAATCCACGTTATTTTCATTTGTATCTTATTCATTATCTTATAATTAGATAATGAGTAAGAATGAGAGAAGAATCATTAATTCTTTTGGGTTGTGGTGTTGGAGAAGAATATTGATTGGGCGGCCAAAAGAACACACCAATATGTCTTGAGGGAAGTGTTACCAGATTACTCCTTAGAGGCAAAGATAGTGGAAATCCATTGAGCTTTGACATATTTTAGAGTCATCATGCTAAGAAAGGTAAAAGCTTGACAAAACAGAGAAAGATTCTCATGAGATGCACTGGTGCTGTGACTACCAAGATTATCCTGAACAGAAATCATGATGACAGCACAAGTAAGGGCAGGATTCAGGTCTGTTGCTTCTAGGGTTGCTATGAGTCATAGTTGACTTGATGGCACCTAACAGCAATAACAAGAACATAATTCTTTAAGTTGTCACATTTTAATATATCATGTAGTATCATTTTTTTAAATGGTAGATTGATTTTGAATCTTCCTACATATCCTCTACGCATGCAGAAGAATAAAGGCCACACTGTTACAATGTAGATTAGAAATGCAGAGATATCAGATGTCACCAAGTAAGACATGATTTCAGAAAAAGAAAACACCACATAATGTAGTAACTAGTGTGAGCAAAGCTGACACAGAGAATTCATAAAAGAAAGTAATAATAAATAAAAGACGGTAAAGGGTGCCTGAGGAGCAGGGGTTAAAGAAATTAGAGACAATAATAAGGGGTTAAATGTACAAGCAGTCAGGAGATCAAAAGACAAATTGCACTGGGAAAATCTGCTGCCAGGGACCTCCTCAGAGTACTGAAGAGCAGTAATTCCAATCTAGATACTAAGGTATGCCTGATCCAGGCCGTGGTCTTCACAAACACTTGCTATGCATCGGAGAGGTGGATAATGACAAAGGATGATAGATGAATCAGTGCATTTAAGTTGTGGTGTTGGAGGAGAGAACTAAATATACATGGACTCCTAAGAGAACAAACAGGTCCACCTGGAGAGGGTGAAACTAGGCTGCTCCTAGTAAAGATTTTGAAGTAAAGATTTTGAAGATTCTTCTGAAATATATCAGCCTTGTAAGGAGAGGTCAGTCCTTGGAAAGGGGCACCATGCTTGGATGGGTGAAGGGACAGCACAAGAGAGGAAGACCCTGGATGAGATTGATCGGATAATGGGAGTCGGTGTGTAAGAGATGATGAAATTGGCTCAGGATAAAACAAGATTCCGATCTGTTGTACATAGAGTCACTATAAATCTAAGTTGACTCAGTGGTACATAACAGCAACAACAATAAATATACGAGGGCATATGTATCACAAGAAAGTGAGAATTTTTCATTTGGATATTATAACTGGAAAAGAATTATTCTTCTTATCAGAAACAACAAGAAATGTGGACCAAATGTTTAAATTATTTAGTTTGAAAATTAAGCAACAAGAGGATAAAAATTTTGGCTAGAAATTACTGAGTTATGTGCTACAATTTTACTCTAATCATCTATCTGCAGAATCTTTCCTGAACTTGTTGTAGATATCCTTCCCTAAACTTGATGTAGAGTGTAATGATTGCATTGAGAAGAGGAAACAAAGTATAGAAAGAGTTCAGGGAGAGATATAAATGGTTAGAAATGTACAGATTGGAGTAACAATTAAAAGCATACTGCATAGACAGTGAGTTTATATCTTCTTCATTCTGTGACAAGATATAAGCTATGCATGATGAGGTCTATATTCTATTCATTTCACAAAGAGAATTAATCTAACAATATTAAAATTTCTCATTAGAAACTATCCAGTCATACAAAGATTAAAACACTTTTAAAGTATAAAAAAGCATAGCAGTCAACTCTGAAATTTGTATCCAGTAGGATACCTTCCACAAATAGAGTTAAAACAAAGAATTTTCCCCCATAGCTTATAAAAGTTTGGGAAATGTTGAAAAAAAACAAAGCAACCCTACTACCAATAAAAAAGAAAAATGTTAAGCAAAACTAAGCAAACAAGCAAAAATATTTAACTTTACAAAATAAAATAATCATAGGAAATTAAAGCATATTAGATGGAGACAAATTCTACACAAATTATTATAATCAGTAGTCTCTCTAGTTGTAAAACTATCAATAAGACACAATATACTTTATGTGATGTAATAATATTACTTTAAAATACATTGATACTTTGAGTACAAAATCAATCATAAAAAACTGGACAAATTATGTATATTGTATTGAAATAGATGAGGGAAATAACAGATTATAAGTGATATATGATTGAGTATTATGGTTAGCACAGGAATCCAGAATTAAGGTTGTGTACTCGGGGTGGGGGGTGGGGGGAAGGGACATAGGAATTGTATACTAATGAAGGAATTTTTCTTTTAAAAAAATATATATATGTTGCATTAAAAAAATATATTATTGCATATAATAAGAGAAGCAAAGTGGAATACTAAACATATCCTGACTGGACTAAAAGGCAAATGAATGCACTCAGAAATGTGCTATTTCCCTCATCCCCTTTCGTAAATATTTTCAGAATATTTTCTTCATTATAGAATAATAAGTAGTTGTTGTGGCCTAGTGGTAAGAAGTTGTATTCCTAAAGCAAAAGCATACAGTTTGAATCCATTAGCTGCTCTGTGGAAGAAAAATTGGCAATCACCATCGATGTGATTTACTGCCTCTTAAATCCCTTTGGAGGATGATTCTGTTTCAACTTACATTACAAAACAACAACAAAAGAATAAGATAATATGTAAGACAACATGTGATAGAATTCTTTATTGTTCATAATTTTTAGAAAATTGTTACCTTCATTATGTATTTTAATACAGTTCAGAATTCAATGAGAAGCATAATTGTATATGTTGTCAGTGCCCCTACTCATCAACCTCAGTTGGAAAACACCTACCATGCACTTGCTTTAAATCTTACTTAACTCCAATAAATAAATAAATAAATACATTTTACTTAACTCCTGTATGTTGTGGGTTTACTGGCTTACTTTGGTGGCCTAGCAATAAGAAGCTATGCTGCAATCACAAAGGCACCAGCTGCGCTGCGGGAGAGAAATGGGCAGTCAACTCCTCGTGATTCCCTCAGAACACAGGGTCATCTATGAGTTGGTTATGATTGAGCAGTATGCAACAACTAGAAGTTTAAATTATAAAACATAAAAGAAGTTGTGAATGATAGTAGCAAAGAGTGGGCTTGGCCCTTGCACTAATTTGATCAGTTATAATTCACTGTACCACATCAGGCTTTGTTTATAAAACACAAGAACAAAGATAGCAAATATCAGAGTAATATATTAAGAGCAGGATGATTCTGGGCATGTGTCCTTTGTGACTGCTCAAGTAAGAAGCTCAGGAACATCTAGATGAAAAAGTAAATTATTTTCTTTAAGATCTTGAGCAAAGAAATTCTGGTAGCATAGGAAGTTATGTATTGCACAACTAATGTCAATATTTATACATTCCATTTCTTTCTTAACAATGTCCAATTTTCCTACATTCATGCTTCTCACATTCCATGTTCCAATCACTAGTGTCTCCTTACAGCTGTTCCTCTTTCTCCGTGTTTCCATTTCTAAGTTCTCAGTTTCAACTGCCATGTCTGTTAGTCTAAATGATAGTCTAAGTGTGCTCTATGGTACATAGGGTTTTCGAAGGCCTGTAATTTTGGAAGGGGCAGTTTGCCATCAATAAGATTTATATAACTGCAGAAATATAATGGATGGTGGCAAAGAGAAAGAATAAAATCACTTTTAAGATATAGAACAAGACAAGGAGGTCTATTAAGAAAAGTTTTCTTAAAAATTATTTGAAAGAGAAAAAAATATTTGAAGCTATATGTGCTGTGTGCCTTCGAGTCACCTGTGACTAATAGTGAACGTCCTGAGCCAGTCTCATTGATTTCAACACACCTATCCCCATCACATTCTCCTGAAGGTTAGCCACAATTTGTTGTGATCCACACAGTCAAATGCCTTTGTATAGTCAATGAAGCACAAATATACATTTGTCTGCTGCTCTTTGCTTTCTGCCAAAATATGACATTGGTGATAAT
>NW_006400132.1:443579-455373 GCF_000299155.1 Elephantulus edwardii
TGGAGCCGAGCAAACTGAAGCTGTGAACAATCTCAATCTCTTCGCCATCCATCCTGATGTTACCAATTGCTCCAGTGGTCAGAATCACTATATTTAGGAAACCTAAATATCAACCTAAATATTTATAAATATTATTAAATATTTATAACCTCGATATTTAATATGATTACATTATCAGCTATCATTTAAAGAACAGATATAGAAGTAAAGACAATGGTTTGATATGAGTATTTTTTATTGCAAATATTCTCCCCATCTGATGAAGTGTTAGCCAGCCGTAATCTGAATATTTTACAGAGTAACTCCCTTTGATCAGATCTAAGCTATAGCCTACTCTGAGTTTCACCCTTATTCTGTCTTACCACCTTATATCTTTGCACAATATTACTGTTGTTAGGTGCCACAGAGCCAGTTTTGTCCACAGTGACATTATGCAAATTAATGTTCAGTTTTGCACCATCTTCACAGCTTTTGTTGTGGTTGAGTACATTGTTGCAGCCACTTTATCAATTTTTCTTTTGTTTTTTTTTATACTGGTCCTTACTTAGTCAAACATAATGTCTTTCTTACAGTTCAGTTCACCTGATAACATGCTCAAATGGTGTGAAATGAAGTCTTAAGCACTGCCACCATCAAAGAATATTCTAATTACGCATCTTCTTCTTTCTTTTTTTTTTAAATTATACATCTTCTAAGACAGCAAGTTCTTTCTATTGCCAAACCATGGGATATTTAACATTATTTGCCAAGTGTACAGTTCAAAAGCATGCTTTCTTTTTTAGATATTCCTTATTTACTGTAGAACTTTTAAGTGCATATGAAGTAATTGTGAATACTATGGTTTGTATCAGGTCCCACTTAGTTCTTAAAATAAAATTCTTACTCTCAACACCTTAAATAAATACAGTGCAGCAATTTTGTCCAACAAAGACATGATTTGAGTTGTTAATTGCTATTTATATTAGTGTGGAATATATATTAAAAATATAATTCTTGGTAACTTTGATCTTTTTTCCATTTAACAAAGTGGAAACGTTGGTCCTAATGTCATAAAAGATTCATGTATAATTTCATTTTTAAAAGTTATTCTATTTTCTATCAAGAAAATGTCAATCTCATGCCAATCAAACACTGCATGGTTCAAAATCAGGAAAGGTGTACGCCAGAGATGCATCCTATCTTCATACATTTTTAATCTATATGCAGAACAGATAATCCTAGAGGCTGGGCTCTACGAGGAGAAATGTGGCATCAGGAATGGAAGAGGACTAATAAAAAAATCTATGTTATGCAGATGACACAATTTTCCTTGCTGAAACTAAGGAGGACCTGAAGTGCTTGCTGCAGAAGTTCAAGGACTACAGCCTTCAATATGAATTGAAGATTAACATCAAGAAAACAAAGATTCTCACCACTGGGCCAATTGACAGCATCATGATAGACAGTGAAGAGACTGAGATTGTTAACAACTTCAGTTTGCTTAATTACACATTCAACACTCTTGGTACCAGCGCAGCAAAGAAATCAGAAGACAAAAAAAAAAAAAACAGAGAGAGAGAGAGAGACAAATCTGCTCTCAGAGTCCTCTCCAGAGTACTTAATGTCAATTTAGAGACTAAGTTACTCATGATCCAGGCCATGGTCTTCCCAATTACACTCTGTGTCAGAAAATTGGACAATGACTAAGTATGCCAGAAGAATCTGTGCCTTTGAGTTGTGGTGCTCGAGAATAGTATTGAATACTACATGGAATTCTAGGAGAACAAATAGGTTAGTCTTGAAGAGGGTGAAACCAAGGTGCACCTTGGAGACAAGGGTTTTAAAGCTTTGTCTGATATGCTTTGAGTATGTTGCAAGGAGGAATCAGACCATGGAGAAGGACATCAGACTTGTAAGGGTGGAGGCACAGCAGATTCTGGATGAGATTGATTGACTCAGTGACTGGGATATGGGGATAGGTGTGTCTGAGACAATGAAGTTGGCTCAAGATAGAGCAAGTCTCTGAGCTTTCGAATACACAGTTGCTATGAATTGGAGTCTATTCTATGACATATAACAACAACAGAAAATATATTCAAGTGACCAGAAAAAGATTTATCTGCATGCAGAAATGCAGAAAGTACAATAGCTCCTTTTTTTTTTTTTTGGTGGTTGTTCTTAAGTAATGTCTGGCATTAGAAGAAGAAGTCTTGTTTATGCAGTGAACTACATATTGGGCTGCTGACTGTAAGATTAGCAGTTTCAATCCCCTAGCTATTCTACTGTAGGAAAGTGAAGAATTCTGTTTCTGTAAAGATCTGAAGGCTTGAAAACCCTCCTGGACAATTCTAGTCTGTCTTGTAAGGTTACTATTTGTTGTGGTTGTCATTGTCCATTGAGTTGGAACCAATTAATATCTATCCCTCCAATAGCTTTTCAGAAGCAATTAATGGCATTAATGAGATTATCAATAGATTTTCAGAAGCAATTAATCACATAAATGAGATTACCTGTATTTCTCTCATGAAGTAGCTGTTAGAAACTATCAATCCCATGGGAGGAGATTGCTTATCTTTCTCCCTTCGAGAGGTTTGGTGGATTTAAATCACTTTCCTTTGGGTTGACAGTGAAGCTCCTTATCCACTAGGCCACCAGTGCTCTCTAATGGGGTCACTTAGGAGTCAGAAATTATAATGGGAAATGGACTCAGTGGCAGTGAATATGTATGTGTGTTTTGGGAGGTGGGTTTTTTTTTTTCTCTTTTGTGCTGAGATAAAAAAATTCCAACTAGTTTTTCTTTAATCAAGTAAATGTTGAGAATTTTCCATATTTCCTATTTCTTTAATAAAAAAATTGAACCTTCCTGCAGAAAGTATTACGTGTCTCACTGTATTGATACATATCTATCAGTTTTCTTAGAATATGTAGGCGTTTGTCTCAGATACGTCATTATGGAATGCAAACACCACTTTATCTAACTTACTTTATACAAAGCAGAGTTCACACTTACCGTTTTGATACATTGATATTTTTTACATTTGACCCAATAATGTTCCAATTTGTGTGACAACTAATGTTATAAAGTTCTTATAAAGAAAGTAGTCATAATTTCAATAATATTTGTATGCTTTTAGAAGTGAGAGTGTACAACAATCTGTAAAAAATAGTAAAGGAAAGAAATTTTGAGACAAGAGAAGCTGGTTTTGCAGTTTACAAACAAAATTACATTTTCAACATGCATAATACTTCTCAAGAAGACTTGACACTATGAGTCTTCTTGAGAAGAAGATTTTGAGAGAATTTAAGTAGAGAAAGTAATTGCTAATGCAACCAAGAAAAAAAAAAGAAAGAAAAAGAAAAGGAAGGGTAACATTAACAGCATGAATTACAGTTTTTGACGGCTTTGAAAATGTGGAAATCACTCATTCAACACAGTAAGAGAGTGGATAGGTTTGGTAAGAAGACAGAATGAAATCAATCTGTTGACTACCTCATTTGGAATTGCTCAGTGCCAATGTCTGTTATTTAAATCTAACAAATCAAGTAATCAGAGGGTATATGAGAAGGACACCCTGCTTAGAAGGATGGAGGGACAACACAGGACAGGAAGACTCAGGATGGGATGAATTGACACAGTGAATGGGGTTATAGAGACAGGTGTATCAGAGACAGTGAGACTGATCTCTTAAAACCTTCTGGAGTCTGCTATGAGTCAGTTGCAACTTAAAGGTACATAATAACAATATCTGATGTTACTTTTGTCTCTCTGAAGAATATCTGCTACTATTTTGTTTTTTTTTTTATTTAATTATAGATCTACTACTGTAAACATTAACTTTGGATGGTGTGATAAATTAACGGTTGGCTGCTATTTGAGAGCTTAGTGGTTAACACTCATCAGCTGCTTAGCAGGTGAAGCTGTGGTAGTGGACGTCTGTAAAGGTTTAGAAATACTATGGGCAAATTTGCTCTCTCCTGTAGGGTTGTTACGAATCAACAGACTAATAAGCCCAGGTTTGTGTAACTAAAATTATTTTCTGTTGCTCTAGATACTTTTAACAATTTGTAAAAGGTGTTAACTTTATTACAAGTATTATTTTCTATTCTTTATCCTGTTGTCAAACAAAATATCTAAACTTCTAGATCACTTTTTTTTAGCTTTAGATGAAAAATTATATAGCCATTTAAATAATATGTGTGCTGGAGATTGCTCTTAAACTAGACATAGAAAAATCGTAAGGATTCTTTTATCAGGCAAAAGGTATTTGAAAGAAAGCTATTGAAAAGAAAGACAATGATGAGAGAAGATATTTTCAAGAATAACTAATGGAGCTCTCGTGTAATAGGGAAATTTAATCATATGATCTTTTAGTTTCCCTCTTTGCTAACACTGTCCCTGAATACTGAATATTTTGTCAGAAAATATTTGGTTAACACTTAGCATCATATCTGTTCCATAGTGCATAGCCATAAAATCAAGTATATTGCTGGAAAATCAAATAACAATTGAGGGCAGTAAAGCAAATTGTAAACTTCAGCCTGCTGCTTTGTTAATCTCCTGGGAGAAGTCTCCAAATCCATATAAGAAGGGAGTCTAGTATCTGGGCCAGAGATGGATTACTCTAATGATATTTTAATATTCTTCCACTGTGTGTGACTTTATTTTTATTGGTGCTACTCATGTTATGATTAACAGTTCTACTCACTGAAGAAAAAAGAACTTAGATATTTACTTCAAGGGTCACAAGGGGAATATGGGGACAACTATGCTTTACAGACAATTTTTATTAAAAAACACTTAAAAACTGAGCAGATGGAAGGAAATACTGTGAAAGCTAAAACAGAATGAAACCTTGAGATATAAAATCAGAAAGAACAAAAAGGCAGTCATCCATGAATTGAGTGACTGTTAGTAAGAAGGCAGCCTATATTTTCAAACAGTAAGAAACATAAAAACACCTGTGTATTAATGAAACTAGAAAGTAAATCCACTGATTTGCTAAGTATCAGATGTAGTTTTTAGAATTTAATATGTTACTATATGACAATGTATATACTTTGCTCACTGACTTTAAAGTGAAAAGGCTCGATAATATCATCAAGCTCACAGCAAGCATTTAATTTGACATGATTTCTTATTTTACATAGGAGCTGAAAACAATGACTAAGTAATAATAATTTAAGAAAGCGCTTGGTATTCCACCCATAGTTTTTAATATAAATTTGTTGTTGATGTTGTTGTTCTTAAGTGCCTTCAAGCAGTTTGCAACTCTTAGCGACCCTACGTAAAATAGCCTTGAAACCTGTTCTATCCTGCACTGACTTTACTGTCTCTGACACACCTACAATCATTACCCCAGTCACTGAATCAATCCATCTCATTGGTAATCTTCCTCTCTTTCTCTGACACAACACAATAAACTTGTTAAAATGTGGAAAAATTAAAGATTCTTTTATTCTTGATTTCTTTAGTCAATTGGGTAAACACAGCTACTTTGATTCTCCATAGTTCTAAGAAGTGATTATTCAAAGATGTGAGTGCCCACTTGGTGCCACTGGTCATCTTGTATGTCTGCCTATATTTGGGTGAAAGTTGAGCCATTACTGTTGAGGTTTGCTGCAGGTTGAAAGGGTGATTAAGAACCATATTCTCAGTGGCTTCATTAATTAGTCTCTAGTGCACCAGTAAGTTTGGCCTTTTATGCTTTCTGAGCTTTGTTGTATATTTCCCCCACTGTATACAAGATTTTCTACTTTAATACCTTTAGAATTGGTTGGCTGTTATAGTTAGTGCTGCTTTGCTTTCATTTTCTTTCATAGTTCTCATCCTAAAGTTGACAAAAACATCAGCATAACATAAAGTATAAGAATCACAGTCTCCTTACTTATATCAAGAAATATAGTTAATATTTTGTTGTTAGATTTGATCATTACCACAGGATTACTCTGTTATTATTTTTTATAATTTCTTTTTATTTTCTACTTGTTTGCATGTAAAATTCGTATACATTGTGTTACATTCATACACATTGACTTTTCGCAGTTATTCACATTGTGTTTCATATGATTATTCCCATACATTATGTTGTATAAAATCAATTATCACCCATCTATGTCCACTATTACTCTATCTTTTCAGTTCTCCATGGATCTTTCTTGATTCCTTGATCTTCTTCCTCCACCCACCAAACTGCAATCTCATAATTTAACTCTCCCTAACTTCGGTACAGCACACCCCTTCTCCCTTTGAACCCTTGTACACATCTTACTAATAATTCTTCTATTTCTACAATAATGGTCTTATGCATTATTTTTCCTTAAGATACTGAGTTAGTTCACTCAGTGTAATATTTTCTAGCCTCTCCTATGTTATACAGTATTTTTTTTCAAAATCTTTGCTTCTAAGTGCTGCTACATACTAGTCTGTTGTGTGAAAGTGCTACAATTTCTTAATCCATTCAAGTGTCAATGAATATTTGAGCTGTTTCCATTTTTTTGCTATTATGAATAATGCTGCTATGAACGTCATTGTAGAAATTTCCATTTGTGTCTCAGTTGTATTTTCCTTAGGGAAGAATACCAGAAGAATGTCTACATGTGCTTCATTGACTATGCAAAGGCTTTTGACTGTGTGGATAACAACATGCTGTGGCTGACTCTGAGAAGAATGGGAATCCCAGTACATTTGATTGTGCTAATGTGAAACCTATACTTGGACCAAGAAGCAGTCTTCAGAACAGAACAAGGAGATACTACATGGTTCAAAATCAAGAAGGGGGTCCGTCAAAGATGCATTCTGTCTCCATATCTTTCAATCTGTTTGCAGAACAGATCATCCAAGACGTAGGGATATCTGAGGAGGAATGTGGCATCAGAATTGGTGGAAGAGACATCAACAACCTGCGTTATACAGATGACACAACCCTGCTCACTGAAACTGAGGAGTAACTGAAGCATTTGCTGCAGAAGGACAAGGACTGCAGCCTCCTATATGGATTGTAGCTCAACATCAAGAAAACAAAGATTCTCACCACTGGGCCAATTGGCAGCATCAGTAGGGATGATTGAAGGGATTGAGATAGTTAACAGTTTTGGTTTACTTGGCTCCACAGTCAACAAGCTTGGTAACAGCAGCCAGGAAATCAAGAGATGAATTGCATTGAGAAAGTCAGCTGTGAGGGACCTCTTAAGAGTACTGAAGAGCAACAATGTCAGGCTGGAGACTAAAGTATACTTGATCCGAGCTATAGTCTCTGTGTGCTATGCATTAGAGAGTTGGACATTGAATAGGGATGATAGAAAGAGAACTGATGCCTTTGAGCTGTGGTGCTGGAGAAGAGTGTTGAATATACCATGGACTGCTAGGAGAACAAACAGGTTTGTCCTGGAGAAGGTGAAGCCGGAGTGCTCCTTGGAGTCAAGGATTCTGAAGCTCCATCTGACATAATTTGGTCATGTTGCAAAGAGGAACTGGTCCTTGGAGAGGGACATCGTGTTTGCCACAGTGGTGGGGCTGCGAAGGAGAGGAATGTCTTCAATGAGATGGATCAAGTCTATGACTGGAGTGGTGGAAATAATTGCATTTGAGATGGCTGGGTTGGCACAGGATAGAACAGGGTTTAGAGCTCTTGTACACAGGGTCACTATGAGTCACAAGCGACTCGGCACATAACAACAACAACAATATTTGTAGTGGTGCAATATCTGGGTTATATGAATTTTCTATATCCAGCGTTTTAGGGAAAAAACAAACTACCTTCTGAAGTGGTTACACCATTTCAATCTCACAAGATTATATATGAGAGTTCCAATCTTTTCATGTCCTCTCTAACATTTATTGCTTACTGTCCTGTTAAACTTTGCCACAGCTACTGGGGTAAGATGCAAACTGCTTTATCCCCTCCCCCAGATTAAACATAATAAATTTAATATTTTAAATATATTTAGATGATTGATATGTTTGGACTTTCATCAAGTCCAATATGTTTTGAGATAATCATAAAATGTGCCTCTCATCTGTCTATTGTAAAATATACTGGGTAATTATTACACAATAATTCCTTATAGTTGAGACATTGTTAATATAATATTTCTTTCTTTCATAAAACAATGAATTTTATCCCTATTTTTTTTCACATTAAAAATCCCTTTTATTTAGGAGTAATGAAAGTAGATTTAAGCAAAGACGAGATCCCATTTCCTGTTCTCAGATTGTTGCTACAGAGAATTAAGCACTTGACACATACTCAAGGGAATGTGAAGTCTACAAACTTCTGGAACAAATTTTGCACATATATCAAAAGTTTATATTTTGTCAAGGTCATGGTTTTTTAATTTTTTAATTGTGCTTTTTTAAAATTTAGGTTGTTTATTTTTCATTTCAATGAACATCTACAGAGATTTTGGGATTCCATTCTTTCATTGGTGCAAAAATGAATGAATGGCATCCCTATATTTAATTGTCCCTCTATGTTTTAGCTTGTTTTCCCTCTATATTATCTTTAATTGTGTTTATTTAAAGATTTTTTTTTTACATTTCTCATAGTCTGATAGTGCAAGTACATATTTCTAATAATTGATGCGCTCACAAGCTAAGAAATGTAACAAGCAGCTAGCAGCCACCAATAGGGGAGCTGAGATGGCTAGAGAGGAAAATGTGCAATAATGAATAAATGAAAATCCAACTTTTTTGTAAGCATTCATTAAAATCACAGTTAAGAAACTATAAATTTTTAAAAAAGGAATGCTAATGATAGATTCTTCCCTAAAATTTTCAGAGAGAACACAGTTCTACTTAAACTTTAATTTCATATTTCTGGTCTCCAAAATTGTGAGATAATACTTTCTTATTATTTTAAATCATCTACTTTGTTGTACATTTATCCCTATAACACTAATAAAATTACTTTCCAGTTTCCTAGTTTGTAAGTCATTCTTGAATCAAAATTTTATTCATTTGCTATAAGATAGGCCACCAGATGTCCTACAAGTTAAGCTTCCCTGACATTTTAATAACTGATGATTATAACATTTTAATAATATAGGTTAATTTTAATGAAACTTTCTAATAGATTTGTAACTTTTACTATTAAACATTGCAAAGGTACTAACTAAATTCAAGACTTCATTGGCCATGTACAAAAGCTTCTAAAATATTCATTTACAAAGAATGTCCTTTTCTTTAAAAATTTGCCTTTTGTATTCACATGACTTATATTTTCTAAAAAATATAATTAAATGCTTAACATTTGTTCTAGTCAAAGTTTCCTCTTCTACATGGTAAGTCTAACCTAGTTAAATAATGGGTTGTTTTTTTTTATGGCTGTATTCCCTTCCTTATAAAAACCACTCTTTATGAATAGTAGAGTACTCCCAAAGTCAGCCTTACCTCTCTCATATTATTTCATGCGTCCATATGTTGTTCTTGAATATCACATGTACTTCAAAAGAACAAACAGGTATGTGTTAGAAAGGAACAAGATACTTTGGAGAAAAATTGGCCAAAGAATATGTGATAACATTTTGCTAATTTTGCCTCAAGAAGCACTCAGACTTTGCCTTTATGAAGACATTCCTCTTTGTTTACACAGGAGGCTATTGGCAATTTTTCTCCTTTTCCCCTTTAGAGCCACTAGTGGATTCTAACCACTGAAGAAACATGGCCTTTGGATTGGCGGCTCTATTCCTTAAAGACTATGTCATCATAGCTGTCTATTCCTCACTAAAATTTAGTTTTGTGAGCTTAAATATTTGTCACTCTTGTTAAATTTATTAGCTTAAATTTGTACTTCAAAATAGTCATTCTTCTTTATCCTTCTATGCAATATACAAGAAGCTCTGGTGGCTTAGTGTTGTGCTACCAAACCCAAGGCAGGTGGTTTGACTCCATCAGCTGCTCTGTCAGAGAAAGGTGGACACTTTCCTCCTATCTGATTCCAGTCTCTAAATACTTGATTACAGTTTAGCTTACAGGTTGGTTTTGGCTTGAAAGCACATAGTAACAACATGTCATATAAAAATAGTATCAATTCTATCACTGTGTGTGTATGTGTATGAATTGTGGTAATACTTAAAAGATATTTCCCAAGAAGAAAATGTCATATTGCTCATTGCATAAGCTTAGACAATTAGAAATGTTAACATTTTTATTATTTGGATTTTAGAAGATTAAGACTATTGTAAGACATGCAAAAAAAAGCAATGGGAAAAATAGTTTCTTGTGAAAGAAAACATTTTTTATAATTAAATTTGAGCTCCTAAATGATGATTTAATTTTTTTTATATTTTGTCAATTTGACTAGAACTCATAATGATTCTATATACAACAGACTGGAATCTTGCCCTATCTTGTAACATCTTTATGATCTCTAACATTCTCAAGGCCATTGTTACAGTCATTGTGACAATCCATCCTGTTAAGGGTCTTCTTTTGGTACTCTGGTCTTCCACCTATTTACTATTACTGCTTTTTCAAAGGTCTGGCCCCTCCTTGTAAAATGCCCAAAGAATATGTTAAGTTTCACTATCCTTGTCTCTAAGGAATACCTTGGGAACACATCCTCTAAAACAGATTTGTTTCTTTTTCTTTTTTAAGTCAATGGGATATTCAGTTTGTTTCTCCACTATTAAAATTCAAATATATTGATTCTTTGAGTTTTGTTTTTATATTGTCCAACTTTCAAATGCATACCAACCAAGTGAAAATAATAGGGTTTGCGATATGAAGGTGATCTGGCTCTGACATTTATCACCCCATAGATTATCAGTGTTGAATAGAACAGAGTTTTTATCAGGTGCACCTTTGTCTCTAAATTATCACACTTGACTTTAGCACCGTAAAGAGGTCCTTGACAGCAGATTTCCCCAAGGCAGCACTAAGACTAATTAAAATGGCATTTCTAATATATATATATATATTTCACCCTAAAATTCTTAAAATAGATTTCAAACATTGATATTTTTGTTGATTTCTGCCTGCCAAAAGGCTATTGGTTCAAACTGTCAGCAGCTTCATGGAAGAAACATGGTCCATTTCTTCCCAAGGCTTTAAATGCTGCTGCAGACACTCTGGAGGGTGAGCTAAGCTGTGAGTTAGTTCCAATTCAATTGCACTTAACATCAACAATAGGATTTAGAATGATAAAAAGATTGTCATCAAACATTCCTGTCATTGCATGTCCCATTGAACTGGAAGAGACTGATAACTAACCCTCCATCAGGCTTTGAGAGACTTTAAATCCCACAGCAGGAAATTGCACATCTCACATCTTTCACCTCTGGAGCAGTTGGTGGATTCTAGCTAAGTATCAGATACATTCAAGTAAACAATTCTCTTTTCATGATGAAGGCAAAGTTCTTAAGCTTATTTAAATTTTAATTTTAAATATTGATGTTCTAACTTCACCTTTACAAAGCATAGAAAAAATATTACAAAGCTCTCCCTAAACAAAACTTACATATGTCTTAGGTTGAAATAAATACATTTCTTGTTAGAATAATAATAGAAAAACATTATTTAATATATAAACTTTTATATTTTACAAGTAAGCTTTCATTATCACCAGAAATACAGCATTTTTCAGCTGTGACAATGAGGAAACAATATTATTGTTAAAGGTTTTTTTTAATACAATTTAATCTTTGTTACAAAGAAGGGTTATTAAATATTGCATGTTGTTGTTACGTGCTATCGAGTCGTTTGCAACTCATAGCGACCCTATGTACAACAGCCCGAAAACGTGCTCTATCCTGTGCCAATCTCCTTGCCTCTGACACACCCATCCTGAGTATCCCAGTCACTGAATCAATCCACCTC
>NW_006400132.1:458973-460979 GCF_000299155.1 Elephantulus edwardii
AGGCCTCTGAAAACCCTATGTACAATGTAAATATTGCATGCATGCTTAAATATTTTCTGAAGTAATTAGATAACAAAAGAAAAGAACTTATTGTAATTTTGAAGATGGCTTGTATCTTATTATTTGATTTGTTAACTAAATAAAAATTAAAATCCACAGTAAGTTGTTCCCTTTTATTTTTATTAAATTTAAAATGTGTGCATATTGTAAATTGTCAAAGCATTTTGCATAACCAGGAAGCCATGTGCATTAGTGTTTGGAGAGTTGTTCTGTGAACCCAAAGATTACTCCCCTCTGGCCATTTGAATCCACCAACAGCTTGCAGGCAGAGATATGGAAATACTTTCAAGCACAATATACATCCTTGGAAAATCAATGGAAAGTCAACTGAGAGCTGGTTCTGAGTCTATGACAATGGGTTTTGAGTATTGTTAAATAATAATTTATTGAGGAATTACAGAGGAATGGACGCAGTGACTATAACAATGTATGTGAGCAAAGCAGAGTTCATGAGGATGATGCAGAAGATACAGAAGAAAGTAAAATTTCAATTTGTTGTACAGAGTACAGAGGGTCACTATGAGAATTCTAGAAACTTTTCAAAGACTAATATGATTTTGAATTTGTAAACCCAATTACATTAACATATTATATAACTGAAAATGATACAAAAGCAAGAGCAAAGGGACAAATAAAACAGCAATATTACCATTACCAATTCATCTTGATGCTAATAATGAATTTAAGACAAAAAATGTAAGGAATAAAACAAAAAAATAATTCTCAAAAATTTTATCATTCCAAACAGGGTATGTTTTTCTTGATAAAAATATACTTTTTTTCCCACTTAATTCATTAAACAGAAGACTTTGAAATGTAGCATTTTAGTGATAAGGAATTGTACCGCCAACAAAGGAATGCAGTTGGAATCCATTACCTGCTCCTTGAGTGAAAGATGTGCAATCTCCTTCATAATGATCTACTGCCTGTGAAAACACATTGGGTCAGTTCTGACTAAAACAAAAATATAGGTTTCATACATTTATAAAGTGCATTTGACTTGTTTTTTTACAATCACTCCTTATCATTTTAAATCTATTTAAATGATTGTGATGGTATCCAAAAAGTTTGAATGAGACAAGTTTGATATTTAAATCTTTTAATTAGATATCAAAGATCATTTCTATTTAAATATTTGTGAAACCCACACACATATGTTAATAAAATGTGTATTGAAATTACAAGATGTGATAAACAATATTTATAGACTGAAATAATTCACAAGGCTAAATTATTTCATTATTTAAAAAATTTCTACATAAGTAAGGCTATGATAATTTTGGGATCTTGATGACAAGAATAATCCTTACATAAAGGAGACTAAGTCATACGCAGCTTAAATTCATAACTTCTCTAGTACTAACTGGAAGGAAAGGCTATAACTTGGAGAACAATTTTATGTTTGGAAAGAGGGGGGAAGTTAGGGAGAAGACGACCCTTCAACCAGATGTATTAAAAGAGAGACAGGAGCAATGTGTCAGAGATTTTAAGGGTGGCACAATATAAGACAGTGTTCAAATCTGTTGCTCACAGGGTCTCTAAGAGTCTTATTTGACTCAATAACATCTAACAACAACAACAACTAACTAGAAGTTGATATTTTGAGCCCACTGAGAGATGACAGAGAAAGTAGGCTACATGATTCTGAAAAGTTAGGGTATTGAAATCCCTATATTAACATTATAAAGAAGTAAACATTTATTAAAGATAACTAAAAAAAAAGTTGCAATAAAATGTTGACAAGGAACTTTCATAGACTGAAGCCAGATTCAAAAAGGGGTATAAAACAAAGGATATCATTTCTGATTTCAGATGTTGGACTGAAAGAAAATACCAGAGAGATGCTTATTTGTGTTTTATTGGACTATGCAAAAGCATTAAATTCTTGGGTAATATGAAATCATCAGTACCATTGAAAAGAATGGTAATTTTAAAACATTGAAATA
>NW_006400132.1:462094-479382 GCF_000299155.1 Elephantulus edwardii
AGTCAATGAAACACAGATAGACATTCCTCTGGTAAAACTGTACGTAGATGTAGAAATAGTTTTTCAAACAGAACAAGGGGATATAATATTGTTTAAAATTAGGGGAAATGTGCATAAAGATTGAATCACAACAATTAATCAAGCAAAATGATAAGCAAGTAATCCAAGAATCTAGACCAACTGAGGACTTTAAAAAAAAACCATCACTGAAACAACTCAAATGTCCAACCATAATCGAATGGATTGAGAAATTATAGTACAGTCACAAGAGGGAATACTACTCTGTATGCAGAAACAACAATTTTGAAAATCACCACCTAACTTGAGAGGGTTGGAGAGCATTATGAATTAACTCAGTTCCATAAGGATAAACACTGTGTAAGACCATTATTGTAGAAATAAAAAGACCATTATTGTAGAAATAAAAAGATAACTAGTGCAACAATGAATGAATGAAAATCCAAAATCTCTGTAAATGTTCATTAAAGTTAATAAAATAAAATATAAAAAAAATCCCATGTTAGGTTTATGATACAACCTTGATTGTTGAAAGTGAATAGGTCTTAAAATACTTAATGATGGGGATAAAAAAAAAATCACAGCCTTCAATATGGATCAAGTATCAACATAAAGAAAACAAAAACCCTTACAGCTGGATTGGTAAGCAACATCATAATAATCAGAGAAGAGATAGCAAAGACCATGTCATAAGAATTCATTTTTAGATCCACAATCGGCACCTATGCAAACAACAGTACAAACATCAAATAATTTTTTGCAGTAGGCAAATCTCATGTGATATGCATTTCAGAGGTATTAGGAACAAAGAAGGGAAAAAAAAAATAACAGCATAAAACCTCAACATGAAGAAAACAAAAATCCCCACAATAGTATATAGACACAACATTATTTTCCAGATGGAAAATGAAAAAAAATACAAAATATTAAGTGTTTTTTAAAAAATTTGATCCACAATAATCACCTATGAAAATAGTAGTTACTAAATCAAAAGATGTTTTTCATTGGGTAAATCTGATGTCAAGAACTTTTTAAAAATGCTAAAGTAACTAGTTAGGATGTGAGTTTAAAACTAAGGTTTTTCTAGCCCAATCTAGGGTACCTTAGTCGCCTCAGGTACACTTCACAGTTGGACTATGAGTTGAATGAAGTTGAGCAAAGAAGAATCTGATGCCTTTGAATTGTGGTATTAGAAAAGAATATTGAATATATTATAGACTGCCAAAAGTACAAAGAAATCTGTCTTGGAGCAAGTACAACCAGGATGCTTATTAGAAGCAAGGACATTATCATTTCCTCTCACAGAGTTAGGCCATGTTGTCAGGAAAGAGAAATCCTTGGAAAAACACATTCTACTACAAAATCAGAGGGCCAGCAAGAGAGGAAGATCCTCTCCATAATAATGATAATAATGGGCTTGAGCGTGGTAGAACTTGTGAAGATGGTGTGACAAAGGCAAGCTCTAATTATTCCTAGGATCACTATGAGTCAGTGTCAACTCAATGAATACTAGCAACAATCACCACAGAAGCAAAGATGTCACTTTGAGAAATAAAGTGCAACTGTCATTAGCCATGGTATGTTCAATGACTTCATGCGTATGCAAAAAAATGGCTAATGAATAGAGAACAACAAAGAAGAACTAATTGCTTCGAATATGGAGTTAACAAAATATGCGAAATGTATTATGGACTGCTACATGGATAAAAAAAATCTTTTTTGAAGGAAGTGGAGGAAAAACTCTCATTCCAAAAATTATGATGAGATATTATTTCAAATGCTTTGGACATGCTATCAAGAGGATTAAAATCTGTGAAGGAGCATCTACAAAAGACAAGAAGATCTTCAGTGAGACAGATCAACACTGAAGTGAAGATGACCAAGGACTGACAAGTGGGTCATTCTGTTGTGTAAAGAATCACTATGCTTTGAAATTGACTTGAGAACGTATTTTAATATTTATGTAAAACAACGTTTATATTTATAGAAAGTGACACAATTTATTTTAAAGAATTTATTAACAGATTTTTGAGACTTGTACATACAAAATTTAGGTTAAACAAGAGGCCAAAGGTTTCCATAATTTTGTTTCCCAAGGAGTCCAAATGAGACAAGGGGAAGAGTGACCAATGTTCACAATATGTCTGTAGTCCAATTAAAAAGAATACCCTACTCCCTAAAAAATTCACATGCTCAAAAAAAACCCAGAAAATCCAAATGCACTACTGTGGGGTTAATTCCTACTCATTACTGAGCAATATGGGTTTTCTGCCTACAATTTTTATGTCAGCAGATTGCTAGACCTTTCTTTAATGATGTTGTTCTACATGCTTTGGGAATTCCAACCTTCTATTATTAAGAGAGCACAAATTATTCCTTGCCATCAAGGGTTGTCAGTCTTGTAAGTTTGACACATAGCACTAGCTATCACAAATTGCATTTTTATAAATTGTATAAATATATTAGTAACACCTTTTTTAAGACAAAAGTGAAAATAATTCATGGTCATTCACAATAGAATGGTTAAAAAATTATGATTTGTTCAACTGTGTTCTCCAAAATATATGTTAAAGCCCTAATACTTGTAACTACACATGTTTTTGTAATAGGGTCTTTGAAGATACTATTAATCAATAAGAGGAGTTTATACTGGAGTAGATTCTATCCTATTTCTCTGTAATTTCTATTTTTATTTAAAACAAGAAAGAAATCTTGGTGGGTGTAGTAGGAAAGCTAACTTATCTTCAGCAGGATATACGAACCACATACTTCATGGAGGAAAGATTTCACTAACCATTTTATTAGTAATTACAGTACTAGAAACACTATCAGGCCGTTTCACTTTGATTTACAGGGCTGTTATAAGATAGAATTGAATTGATGGGAGAATAATAATAGAAAAAAATATATACAGAGAGAGAGAAAAGAAAGCCATGTGATTATATGTCTGCACGTTAAGAAAAAATGGGTTAGAAACTACCAGAGAAACATGGAATAATGGTTATTTCAGACTCCTAAAATAAAAACCAACATGGTCTGTATTTATTATAAATTCAGTTCTCTAGCCTGTGGAATGTTTACACTATAACTTTCTTCTCTTAAAAGCTATTCACATTGTGATATTGTAATATAGCATCTATAGGAATCTAAGATATTATATCATGGAAATCAAGTCAGCAATAAAGAAATTACTTGACCTTTACTACATGAGACAGTCTGAATTCATCTGAAATTTGTTTATTGAATGAAATAAACCACTCAAAAGAGTACATACTGCACGATACCATTTTATGACACTCAGAAGCTGAATTTATGATGATAGAAATCAGAAATGAAGTGGCTTGAGAAGGATGAAGAGAAACTGAAAGGAGACATAAGAAAAGTTATTTGATATGATAAAAACTTGTCAAAGTAATCATATTTACCATTAAAATCTGTGCATTCATGTGTATATAAATGTCACTTGAATAACTCTAAAACAAATTAAACATTTGTTGGGAAAGTTTTTTGAAAAAATTTGTTGGAATATTTTTCCAGAATTTAGTTTTCTGTTCACCATAGTCTTCAAATTCAATTCACTTTTCCCTAATTTATTCAACTGAGAGATTAATAATATTCTTATTCTGAGGTTTTGAAGACAGTTGATAATTCTTAAAAGGATGGAAAATAAGAAAACAGTATGCAAAATGTACTGTTCATTAATATAAACTTTGCTTATGTTGTTGTTAAGTGCTGTCGAGTTGCAGGCGACTCATAACGACCCTATGAAGGAGAGTCCTTGACACTTGGGTGCCTTTCATCCTCTCCCCAGGTTCATAGTGTTTCCGGAGGCAAGCTTATTATGGAAGTGGATGCCATTCCTTCTTCCAAACTTTGCTTACTAAAGTTAAAATTTACTGTTGTAAACAACAATGAAGCTCATGATATTTGCATATTAATTTAATTTAAACACTGAATGTCTTTGGTCCAACTATATATGTCTCTGGTAGCATACTGGCAAGAAGCTGTGCTGGAAGGCATAGATTTTAAATCTACCAACTGCTCTGAGACAGAAATGGACAATCTCCTCCCGTGTGATTAACTACCTCTGAAAACGCGCTGGAGGGTCAGTTATGGATCTCTTCCAGCTTGACAGTACACAACAAACTGTTTGCTTACATATTTCTCATTTTAATATGATTTTGTTAGTGACGGGAGGAGTCATAGAAAAAAATATGATATATATATGATAGGTCTGGTGGCCTAGTGGGTAAGTAGTTGCAGTTCTAACTCCTAGGTCATTGGAGGTTCAGCTATGAGCCAATTCTGAATAAGATATCAATGATATGTATTATAGGGGTTAAGCTGACCAACACAGAGTTGCCTATATTATAATTTAAAGGATTTATTCAAGGCAAAAGGATACTTGGTTTTATGAATGTGTGTGTGCTTGCAAAATCTTAATTCTCTCACAGAATCTGCCTTAGGATACGGATGTGGCCTTGTAAACAAGAAGAATAAGCAAAATAAGCTCAGAAACAGTAAACAACATCTTGTTACTCTAGTGGACATTCTATTGTTTGTGGAAGTTCTCAAATAAAAAACTGTGAGAATTACAGGTCAAAAGGACCTCAGCAATGAATTCCTCTCCCCTTAGCTTTTAACTAAAGTCTTGAGCAGTTCATTCTGTCACCCAGCAATTTCCTGATTGTCAGAGAAGTGCAACATATGGTGACCTTGAAGTAATATGGTAGCAACAATGTATGTCAATTTTTAAACCCCAAAAGACTTGCTTTTTGTTTAAAATATTGTGGCCTAGTAGTAAGAAGTTGCACTGCCACTGTGCTTAGAATTCACCAAATCCTCCTCAGAAAGTTGAGTACTCTCTTCCATGTTGTTTATTGCCTCTGAAAACTCCCAAATCTGTTAGGTATGGGTCACTTTCAACTCAATGCATGCAGTAGCAACAATGGTTTTTATAAGGAGCTCTGTTGGTGTTATGAATTGCATCCTGTTGTTATTGTTAGGTGCCATTGAGTTGAGCACTACTCATAACAATCCTATGAACAACAAACATGAATCCTGTCCTATCCTGTGTACTACTAAAGAAATGCTTGGTGGTTCAAATCCATGAGTCACTCTGTAGAAGAAAGATGTGTAGCATCCTCTTGTATAATGTGGGTAGCTGATATAGAGTCATTGCAGGACAGTAAGATTACTCAAACATACTTTCCTTTTAAGTACCCATATTAAAAATAAGTTTTTCCTGACATGTATTTATGAACTGTCAAGTTTTTTAAAAAAATGTGTTGTAAACTCCTTGTGGAAAAAATGAAAATACTATCTAAGTAATGAATATTACTGTGTGGTTCATAATTTAAAATTAACATCAATTTTCAGGTAATAAAGTATAGTCTTTTTTATGTTGTTATGCTGTAAGAAAGATAAGAACATATGGGAATGTATTTGGGTCAGTGAAAGCAATTCTACACCCTGAGGAAGCTAATGTTTATCTTATTCCAGACATTTATGTGAAGTCAATAAATAGGTTAATCTACCTTAAATTATTTTGCACAATAATGCCTGACTAATGTGGGAATAAGGTTAAGCCTTCTATTGACAAGTAGTAAGCCCTGTCATTAACTTAATCCATTCTATTGTAAATGTCACTCCCTCAAGCTCTTCTTCTAATCAATATCCTTTCCTGTCTTCTCCTGTCAGATGAGACATAATCGGCTCATGTGAGAATATTGACTCAGTTACTATTAGAATCTTGAATAATAGCATACACACTGAACATTTGGCAGTCTCTTTTAACATGTAAAAGATTATTATATAATTATTTTCTAATTAAAAATATACAAGTTTTAAAAACATAAGAGTTGAGGTGTTGCTGTTGTGGATTTATTGTTTTTTGGGGTTTTTTTTAACCTTTTATTAGAACTCTTTATTCTTATCCAGGTAGATATTCTTGAGACGATCATATATTATATTTAGGGATATTTTCTCAAACCTTTTCAAGTGATTTAAAGGATGTTTATATCATTAAACTAATGTCAATTAAGATGGAAAATAAGGACTTTCATAAATTTAGGAGCATAAACATTTTGAATTTCTCCTTTGACATATGTATGAATTAAAATACATAGAGATTTTATATTCTTTGTATTGTCAAAATGCTGCTGGGATGGACTGAAGAAATGTGGACAATTCAAATCCAAAAGAATCTCTAGATCCTTGCTTTCCACATCAAGAGGTGAGTAATGATATTTGCTCTGCAAGGAAAAAAAATAACATATTTTTCAAAGCTTTCTATAGCAACTGCCATAGAAATTGGATTACAGAAATACTTACCGGAGGAAGGAATCAAGAGTCAAGATGAACGATAGACTGAAAAACCACATCCAGAAATGGAACACAGATCTAATAAAGTTGTTTGTTTTGTTTTTTCCCCCTCTTAGAATAAGGCTGGGGTTATCAGGTTTGGTAATTGACATCTTGGATGGAATTGTCACCGTTGACATTTTGAGATGAATAACCTGCAGTTGAGGGAGTTGTCTGGTGAATGATAAGATATTTAGCACCATCTTTGTTTGTATTGCACATATGTCATTATCATTCCTGCCTTCTCAAATTTGACAAACAAATGCAATTGCCAACATTATCAGATGTATGTTGAGGATTAGAATAACCACTGGCTGAGAAACAACGGTAAAATGAAACTGAGTAATATTTTTGAGGCAAGATTTCAGAGGCACTATGGATTATTCTTTGTAAAAGAACGACATAGTTAAAAAATTGGAGTTTCAGCAAAAAAGAGGAAGATTCTCAACAGTCTGGATTACCACAAAATCTACAACCAGAGATTGTGAGGATGGTAGGGTATCAGGCAACGATTTGTTCAGTTTATATTTAGGGTTACAATGAATCAGAACCACTTTAACCACAGCACTGACCAATAAGAAAATATGGCATACAGGAATGTGCTAAACAGGAAGGAATGTTGTGCCTAATCAAGCTATAGTATTTTAAAACAACTTTTATGTGGATGAAAGTTGGATCAGGAGTATGGAAGACTAAAGAAAAATTGATGCTTTTGAGCTACTGTGTAAATCTGTCTTAGAAGAAGTGCAGATAGGATATTCCTTGGAGAAGATAGTCATATTTTGGACATTCTTTGGGAAAGGACAAAACATGAAGGTGTAAAACCCAGGAGAAGTAATTATTCTTGGTTAAACAAGGTATTTCGATAAGATTCGTTGCATTTAGTATGTCAATACTTTTTGTTGGGGGTCTTCCTCTCTTTTTATGATCAGCTACATTTTTTCAGTATGATGTGATTTTCCAAAGACTGTCACATCTTGAAAATACACTCAAAATATGTGAGATGAAGTTTTACCACCTTGCCACTAAGGAACACTCTTCAACTTCCTTCAAGAGAGGTAAGTTTGGGGTTTTTTTGGAAATCCAGATTATATTTAGTACACCAGAGACTAAAGTGAGTCTGATCCAGGCCAAGGTCTTCACAATTGCTTGCTATGCTTCAGAAAGCTGGACAATAACTAGGGATGATAAAAAGAGAATGCTTTTGAGCTGTGGTGTTGGAGAAGAGGGTTGAATATACCATGGATTGCAAAGAGAACAAACAGGTTTGACCTGGAGAGGGTGAAACCAGGATACTCCTTGGAGGCAAGGATTCTGAGGGTTTGTGTGACCTACTTTGTGCATGCTGCAAGGAGGGACCAGTCCTTGGAGAGACACATAATGAGTGGAAGGGTGTAGGAACATTGCAATAGAGAAAGACCTTAGATGAGATGGATTGATTCAGTAACTGCGGTAATAAAGGTATGTGTGTCAGAGACAATACAGTTGGTTCAAGATATAGCAGGTTTCAGAGCTGTTGTATATAGGGTTGGTATGAGTCACAAGTGAATTGATGGCACATAACAAAAACAAAAAATAACTTCAACATCACAATAAAAAAGAATTAGAATTATTCTTCACTCTCATTTATTCATTATCCAGCTTTCCCTCATCTAATAAATAATTGAAGATACTATGACTTAAATCAGTCGTACTTTAGTATTTAAACAGAAATTTTTCATTTTTAGCCCTTTAAAAGGGTTCTTAAAAACAGATTTTCCCAATGAGTTATGTCTTTTGATTTCAGACTGTTGCTAGCATGGTGTTTATTGTGGAAAATGAAGAAAAATAAAATAATTGCCTTCAATTTCTTCTCTATCTGACATGATATTGTCTACTGGTCCAGCGATAAGAATTTTTGTTTTCACTTGATATGGAATAAATGCCAAAGGTTGTAGTCTTTGATCTCCTTTAGTGTTAAAATTCTTCACTTTCTGCATGCAAGGTGGTATTACTTACATAATGTAAATCATTGATGAAGCTTCCTCTAAGCCTGATGTCTCATTTTTCTTTATATAGTACATATTGTTGAATTATTTTCTTTGTAAAGTGCATTAATAGGTATGGAAAAAGGATAAAATCCAGACTTAGACCTATTCTGATTTTAAGCCATGCAATGCAATATCCCCTTGTTCTGTTCTAACAACTAATTCTTGGTCTGTATAAAGTTATCCTAAGTTAATTGAGTATTCTGAGATTAACATTCTTCTCAATTTTATCCATAATTTGCTATGTTTTACACAGCCAAATGTCTTTGCATAGTTCATAAAACACAACTAAACATCATTTTGGTATTCTCAGCTTTCAAGCAAGATCCATCTGGCTTCAGAGTGATAAGCCTCATTTCACAGTCCCATCTGAGTATAGCAGGAACTTTTGGAATTTCATTCTTGTTATACTGTTCCACCATTTCTGAACAATATGTTGTTGTCATTGTTATATGCAGTCAAGTTTTTGAGACTCATACCGTCCCTTTGTACAACAGCTCTGAACCCTGCTCTATTCTGAGCCAACCTTATTGTTTCTGACATATCTACCCCCATTACTCTAGTCACTGAGTCAATCCATCTCATTGAAGGTCTTCCTCTCTTGCACTGTCCCTTCACCCTCCCAAGCATGTCCTTTTCCAAGGACTGGTCCGCTCCTTGCTCCATGGCTACATGTCCAAAGTATGTTACATGGCACTTCAGAATACTTACCTTCATGGGGAAGTGTGATTTTACCTTCTCTACAAGCTATTTGTTCTTCTACCAGTCCATTGTATAGTCAACACTCTCTTCCAGAACCACAACTCAAAGGCATCAATTCTTCTTCTGTTATCTCTAGTCATTGTCCAGCTTTCTGATACATCACATGCAATTGTAAAGACCACGACCTCAGGTGCATCTTAATCTCCAGACTGCCATTATTGTTCTTCATTTAGATGACCCTGACAAAAGAATTTCCCAATGTAATTTGTCTTTTGATTTACTGGCTATTGGATCCAAGAATATTGATTGTGAAGCCAACCAAACATAGAATAGACTAGCAGATAAAACAACTGAGGTTGAGCCCTTACATATGGAAACTCAAAGAAGGAGGAACAGTTGTATGCAGACACCTAATGATTGGAATGTGGAATGTGAGAAGCATGAATATAGGAATACTGAACATTTTTAAGAAAGAAATGGAACTCATAAATATTGACATACTAGGTCTTGGTGAGAGTAGTTGGATTGACATGGAACATTTAGTCAGATAGTCATACGATCTACTATGCTGGAGATGAAAAAAGGAGGAAAAATGGGTTTGCTTACATAGTTAAAAAAAGTAATTTCTAGATCCATCTTGAAATACAATGTTGGGAGTGACAGGATAATACCCATACACATATATGGAAACCCAGTGAAAACCACTATCATTCAAATAAATCACCAATAACTAGAGTCAGAAAGGAGGAAATAGATTTCTACCAACTTTTGCAGTGAGCTATTGATCAAACATACAATCCAGATGCATTACTTATAACAGGTGACCAGAAAAATCAGTAGCTGAAAAACATGGACTTGATGACAGAAATGAGGCTGGATATAGAATGATAGGATTCTGTACAGCAAATTATTTATTCATTGCAAAAGCTTTTTATAAGATAGATAAACACAGACTACACACATGAGTAATAAACAGCAAGATTTACTAACATGAGATATTGACAATTTTGAATAATTTTTATCCTTCTTTATATCACTTTTACTTGGAATGAGAATGAATATAGATTTACTCCAGGCAGCCAGATATTTGTGTTCCAAATTCCTTGACATATAGTAATGAGCATTTTCAGAGCTGCATCTCTTTTTTTAAACATGTGATTTGGTCTTACATCAATTCCCAGTGACTTATTTTTTATCAATGCATTTAATATAACTTAGATTTCTTCCTTCACTATCATTTCTTCTTTTAGTTATTGTTTTTATGTTACTTCCTGAAAAGGTTGTCAGCAATTACTTTTAGTACACTGACTCTGTATTCCTTCAATCTTATTTTCATACTTCTCTCATCATTCATTATTTTCCCATATTATGCTTAAGTTATTCCCTGAACAGGGACATCATGGTTGGAAAGATGGAGGGTTGATGAGAAGAGGAAGATGCTCGGCTAGATGGATTGACAAATTATTATAACAATGGGTTAAAATATGTCAGCGATGGGGAGGATAACTCAGGACAAGATTCAGACCTATTTTTCATAGGGTTGCTGTGAGTCTCACTTTACTCAATGTTGACTAACAACAATAAAAACATACTTCAGCACTGAAACACAAGACATAAATTTGTTTTTCTGGTCTTTTAGCTTGAGAAATTCTGAATATGTTCTTCCCTTTTAATTTTATTCATTTATATTGGCTTGCATACAAAATATGTTGTATAAAATAAAACATTGTGCTTCATTCATATGCTTTCTGTTTCATGCATTCCTTCATTCACCTTGTTTTTCATATGTTCTAATTTCTTCTGTCTGCATATTTATTCAGTACTTTGTTTTGTCTTGTTGAGTTGCTCCTTGAAATCTTCTGTTGAGTTCTCTTCAGCAAATCTTCTCTTTGTTTTGGCTTCTCTTATTTTTTTTTTAATGAGTTTCATTCTTCTAACATTTATTATTTTTTTCTCTCTTTTCATACTTTCTAATAGCCTTTTGCTTTCTCCATTGGTAGTGTCATCCCACAATTCATATATATGGTCTTCTATCACTAGTGTTCAACGAATCAAATCTATTCTTGAAATTGTTAAATTCAGATGGGCTAAATTCAAAGTCATATTTTGGCTTTCATGGACTTGTCTCCCACCTTTACAAATAGAAGTTCTTATGTTTGTTCTTTCTGCATTTCTTGCTCTGTTGTATAGTAAGAACAGGGAGAGCCAGTAATTTTTCATTTTACATATTTCTGCATCAAGAATTTGGTACAAAGACTATATTGAACATTTTGGGTTCAGAAATGGTGTAGATGATATTTTTATACAGAATATTAGTAAATATCTGTAACAAACAGAGAATACTTTGAATAATTTAATTATGAATTCTAACTTTTTATGCCACTTGTATCTTTGGTTTTAATAACTTTAAATTTATTATTTACTTATACTTCTTTCTTTTTTATAGAGTTAAAAACTTTGGCTTACTTTGACTAATAATACAAGACAATAGTATATATGTCAATTTTGATTTGTCAAATAAGAAGTCACTGTTTCCTCATTTATCTTATTGTGCTTTTGTCATAGATGGGAGAAGTTTGCCCTAACCATTCAATCCTGATTCCAGAAAAAAAAAAAAATAAAAATGCATGTCCGCTCCTATTAAACAAAGTAACTGATAAAGTGAAATGGTACTTTTCAGTATTTAAAACATTACATTTCGTTAGAAATTTGTGTGTCTTGATAAGCAAGTATCATTTGTGCTAATTCTAGGTTTAACCATGAATTTTTGCCCTGTTTTATCAAATGATTTTCTAGCTTCTGTCAAGATGATAGACATGATGATAAATAATGAGTTTGTGGACAAGATGATATTCTTTTCTGAAGTATAAAATATTCACAATACAAGAACTTCATAACAATTATTTTATTTCAAGAATTTTAGCCTCATAAATAAATTTCCAACATTTTAAATTTTTTTTCATAATGGACCATATACAAAGGCATATTATTTTGCAACTGATACATTGCAACAAATCAGAAGTAGCCATATCTCTGAAACAGAGTTCTCAAGATGACTGGAAAAGCCAATAATTAAAAATTCAATTGACAATTAGTGTAGGAATCCGGGTAATTTTGTCAGGCATAGATGAGATAAGGTGAAACACTTAACGTGTTTACCAAATGCATTTTTAATTAAATTTATTCATAAATTTTAATGAAAGTTTACTGAGACTTAGGATTTCTAGTCATACATTCTTGCACTTTTCTCCCTGCTCACCCTCTCCCCCATAAATCACTCTTCTTGAAAAGAAAAAGAAAAACTCTTTCACTGTTATGCAATCCCTCCCTCAAAGTTCACTCCACTATGCAGCCTTCACTCTGGACTTCTAAAATTACAAGAATACCCATTCATATATTCCTTTTAAACAGATCTCTCCCTCATCTTTCAATGCAATATACACCATTCCTCCCCTCCTTTTCTGTCTTCCCTCAACACTGATGTCAGTCCTGTTTTACAACAAAGGCCCTATGCAATATTTGTCCTTTTGTAACTGAGGTATTTTACTCAGCATAATGTCCTCCAGAGTCATCCATTTTGCATAATATTTCATGAGTTCCTTGTTTTTTAATACTTGTTATTCACTGTGTGAATATACAAGAGCTTCTCTATCCGTTTGCTTGTTGATGGGCATTTGGGTTGTTTCCAGCAATTTTCTATTACAAACAAAGCCATAATAAACATGGGTGCACATATATCTGCTATGGTGGCTGTTATGGTTTCTTTATCATAAATTCCCAGGAGTGGAATTGCTGGGTCAAATGGTATTCCTATTTGCAACTTTTTGAGAAAGCACCATACAGCCTTTCATAGAGGTTGTACCATTGTACACTCCTACCAGCAGTGAATAAGGATTCTAGTTTCTCCACAACCTCGCCAGCATTTGATGTTTGTTGTTCTGTTAAATTATGCTATTCTTACTGGCGTGAGGTGATATCTCGTAGTTGTTTTGATTTGCATCTCTCTTACAGCTAGGGATTCTGAACATTTCTTCATGTGTTTGTTAACCATCTGAATGTCTCCTTTGGTGAAGTGTCTGTTCATATCTTGTGACCATTTATCAATTGGGTTATTTACCTTTATCTTACTGTGGTGCTCCAATATTTTATAAATTCTAGATATATAATTTATAAAATTTGCATGTCCCTTTTCATACATGTCATTACCAAATATTTTTTCCCAATCTGTGGCTTCCCTTTTTTACCTTGTTGAAGAAGTTTTTGGAGAAGAACTGTCATCAATCCTACATAAACTATTTCAGAAAATAGAAAAATATGGAATTCTCCCAGACTCATTCTATGAAGCAAACATATCTTTGATACCAAAAGCAGGTAAAGATACCACCAAAATAGGAAACAACAGGCCAATATCTACCATGAACATAAATGCAAAAATCCTGAATAAAATTCTGGCCAATAGAATCCAACAATACATCAAAAAATAATTCACCATGACCAAGTGGGATTCATAAGAGGTATGCAAAGATGGTTCAACAGAAGAAAAACAATCAATGTAATTAATCACATTAACAATGCAACCAAAAACCAAAGAACATGAACCATATGATCTTATCAGTTGATGCTGAAAATGACTGACAAAATCCAACATCCTCCCCTGATTAAAACATTTCTTCAACATAATAAAAAGTACATAGACAAACCCAAAAACCAACATCATTCTCAATGGAAAGAGATTATAGATCTCTTTTAAGAGCCCTATAGGTTTTTAAAATGCCTTAAGAAGTTACACTTCTTAACTCCACCAAGAGTGGCTCAAAGAAGGGAAATATTTATGTCAATTTAAAACGTTGGAAACTCAATGAAGGATCAGCTATGAGTTAGTTCTGATTTCAGAGCAATGATTTGACTTGTTGAATTGATAGGTCACTTGGACATCACCACCATCTTATATATAAATAAATACTATTCTTCTTATATGGCATTAAATTCATTTGGATTCATGCAAAAAATTTGCTATATTTATGTTCAATGTTGCAATGACATGTTATGTCAGTTCATCTCATGAAAAATCTTCCTCCTTTGCTGGTCTTCTATTTAGTAAGCATGTTGTTTTTCTCCAGGCATTGATTTTTCCTGATAAAATGTCTAAATTATCCGAGGTGAAGTCTCACCATCCTTGTTTCAAGGGATACTCTCACTCAAACATTTTTAGGGCAAATCAGTTTGTTCTTTTGTTAGGACATTCAGTACTCTTACCAACATACCATAGTTCAGAGGCACTAATTATTGTTTGACTTTTCTTATTCACTGTCCAAATTTCATATGAATATGGAGCAATTCAATATACCATGAGTCAAATACAGGTTGGTCTTCCAAGTGACATCCTTGCTCAGTAACACTATAAAAGAGAGACGCTTGGTAGCCTGTGTGCCAATGCAATATGTTACTTCTTTTCATAACTGCTGCTTCCATGGATGCTAATTGTGTATCTGAGTAAAATAAAATCTTAACACTTTAATCTTTTCTCTATTTAGCGTAATATTACAAGTACTTCAAATCTTCATTTTCTGCATGCAAGCAAGGTTATATCATTAATTGAGGAGCATTGACGAGTTTCCCTCAAATACTGTTGCCATAACCATTTCATATAATCCAGTTTCTCTGGTATTTGTCAGCATATGTATTCAATAAGTATGATGTATGTAAATAACCTACATGCACATTTTCCCTAATTTTAAACGAAGCAGTACTATCTTGTTCTGTTAGAATGACTGCTTTTAGGACAATGTGCAGATCCTACCAGAGTATAAATCAGTACTATGGAATTTCCATTCTTTGAAAAGTTTATCATAATTCATTGTGATCTATACAGTCTAATGATTTTTTGTAGGCAATAGCACACAAACAAATTATTTCTGACATTCCCTACTTTCAATCTGGTGCCAGTCATTTGATATCAACAATTATGTCTCTTGCTTGGTTGTACTTCTGAATAAAGCTTTAGTTTATGACAGCTCCCTGTTAATGTACTGCTGGATTTAAATCTTTAGCCATATTTAACTTAAGAAGGTGATTTGTAAATAGGTATTTTAAATAAGTATATGGAAAAGTTCAGAGAAATCAAAGATATAATTACATTTGTACACATGAGTAAGTTTTATCTAAATATATGTACATCAGAAGTATAAGATATGCTGACTTTTAAAAATTAAAATTTTGTATTAAATTCTGTAATTTAGTTAGAATAAGTTATAGAAAATTTACTGTCTTTGTCTTCTTAATGCACAGTGACTACTATCAGTTCCCTTTTTTCTGATTCATGTCTAATTTAGAATGTTAAAGCACTGAACATCTCAATTCTCAGACTTGATTTCATTTTGCAGTAACTTCTTAGTTGATCTTCACAAGCTATAATAATTAAAAAAAATATCTACCCTTATATAGCTCTGTTCTTATCTTCTTTCATGTTGTCACAATTACAAGTGTTTTTATTAATTGTGTGTGCATTAATATTTTTCATTATTATTTTGGCATGTGACTTTTAAACAAATACATCAAATGGTATAGAAGAATTTTAAAACTGAACTTAAATAGTATTGGTTTTCATATTTATCACCATATTACCTTTACCAGAAATTTTCAGTTTTTAGTTTGGCTTTCAGTTACATTCTGGTATGTGTTCAATAGAGCTTGAGGCTCCCCTTCACATTTCTTTTACTGCAGGTCTACTAGCAAAAGACTTGATAAACTTTTATTTATCTAGAATTATCTTAATTTCTACATTTTAATGTTTTAAACATATATTCTTTAAAAAAAAACCCTAGGAGAACTATAAAAGAGTCCTTAAATTTAATTGCTGCATCATAAGATACAGTTTTAAGTTTATTAACAAAATATTTTAATGTTATTTTCCTCCAAATGTCTTGCTTTATTAAGTTAGCCATTTGTTTGGGGTTTGGGTGTTCTTGTGTTTTTCCTCCCATTACTTGTTATGCATTTGAGAGCTAGATAATAAGTTAGGATGGAAGAAGAAGAATTGATGCCTTAAGTTGTGATATTAGATAAGAGTACTGAATATGTCATGGACTGCAAAAAAGAACTTAAATTTCATGCTCTATTGACTATGTACGGATTCATGTAAAACCTGTATATAGACCTGGAGACAGTCATTCTAACAGAACAAAAGGTTATTGCTACATTCAAAATTAACAAAAGTGTATATCTTGGTTGTTTCCATATAGTATACCTTTTGGATTTATGTTCTTAAAGATAGCAGAGAAACTGGACTAAATGAAGAAAGCTATGGCAACAGATTTGGAAAGAGACTTATCAATGTTCATCGAAAAATGGTATAAACTTACTTGCAGAGAATCAAGATTTGAATCACTTACCAAAGAAGATCTGTTAGACATTTCTTTTTTTCATCTACATGAGATATCTATATCATTATTGCCTTAAATCTGTATATTGCTTTTTGGGAGAATTGTCATTTTCATAATATTGGATCTTTCTATATATGTACATGATATATTCTTCCATTTGAAGTCTCTTCACCCCCCCTTGTAATAGCATTTTGTAGTGATTTTTGTATTTTATATTGCACATCATTTGTGTCTCTAATTATGTTTAACCCTTGATAATCCATGGCATCCACTTCCTAAAGAACATGCCTCTGAAAATTTTATGAATTTAGAGAAATGATGATAGTCATAGAACAGAGTTCAGATCTTTAGTTCATAGAGTCACTATGAGTTGTGTTCGACTACATGGCAATCAACAACAAAAAAATATATTTCACTATCATAATTCATACTGGCTTTCTTATTTTGATTTTATTCTATTTTTCCCATTTTCTTTTTTCTATAAAAAAATCTGTGTGCCTTGTTGTTTCCCTTTCTCTCTACATCATCATCTATTGCACTCTCACCTACCCCATTCAGCAACTCCCCATAGTTACCTCTTGATATGATGGGTGTCCCTTTTGTAGTTAAAAAGGTCCTTTCTAGATCCATAATGAAACACAGTGTTGTGAGTGACAGGATAATATCTGTATGCAAACAAAGAAGACCTATGAATACGACTGTTGTTGTTGTTTGTTGTTATGTGCCGTCGAGTCGCCTGCGACTCATAGCGACCCTATGTACAACAGCCCTAAACTCCGCTCTGTCCTGTGCCAAT
>NW_006400132.1:481067-493863 GCF_000299155.1 Elephantulus edwardii
CAGTGCAAATTTCAGAGTCTCTTCTGACATCCATTTTGGTCTTTTCTTCCTCTTCTGTCTTTGCAATGACCGTTTGCACTCTTCCTGGATGATACGCTTGATATCCTCCCACAACTCATCTGGCCTTAGTTCAGTAGTGTTCAAAGCCTCAAATCTGTTCCTGAGATGGTTCTGAAATTCAGGTGGGATAAACTCAAAGTCATATTTTGGTTGCCTCGGATTTGGTTAATACTACTACCATTCAAATTCATGCACCAACAACCAGAACCAAAAAAGAGGAAATAGGTTATTTCAATTAACTTTTGTAATCAGAAACAGATCAAATATGCAACCAAGATGCATTAATAATAATATGCAACTGGAATGCCAAACTTTGGACCCAGGAAGAAGGATCAGTAACAAATACCTTTTATAAGAAACGGAGGTTATACATACATTATTTCCCCTGATGGTATGCACAAGTATCAGATCGATTACATCTGTGGAAGGAATCATTGGTGATGTTCAGTATCAACAGTTAAAACTAGGCCAGGTGATGTCTGTGGAACAGACCATCAACGACTCATATGCAAGTTCAAATTAACGCTACCTGAGATCAAATCAAATCCAAAGGAATCACAGTTTGATCTTAAATCTATTCTTCCTGAATATAAAACTAACTCAGGAACAGGTATGAGAACTTCAACAAACACTAGATGAGCTGCTGGAGGATATAAAGAATATCATCTATGAATATTGCAAAAGATCATTACAAAAACAGAGGAAGATGAGAAGACCAAAACGGATGTCATTAGATGTATTAGAATACCACGAAGCTAAAGCAAAGAGAACAAATCAAGAAGTTAAGGAGCTGAATATAAAATTTCAAAGGGCAGCCCAGGAAGACAAAGCAAAATATTATAATGAAGAATGCAATGAGCTGTAGTCAGATAATCAAAAGAGCCAAACTCACTCAGCATTTCTTAAACTAAAGAAACTATAGAACAAACTCAAGCCACAGATTGCAATACTTAAGAATGCTATTGAATATTGAATGATCCAGGAAATATTAAAAGAAGATAGAAGGAATATACAGTCACTGCACCAAAAGGAATTGGTTGACACAGAAGGATTTCATGAAACAACATATGAACATGAGTCAATGGTGATAAATGAAGAAGTGTGGGCTGCTCTGAAGGACCTGGCAAAAAATAAGGCCCCAAGACTTCACCAACTGACATTTCAACAAAACAATGCTGTTTTGGATTTGCTCACCAGGTTGTGCCAAGAAATCTGGAGGACAATTACCTGGCCAACTGGAAGAGATCCATATTTCCATTCCAAAAAAGGTGACCCAATAAGCTTTGGAAATATTTAAAAATATCACCAATATCACACATAAGCAAAATCTTGCTGAAGATTATCCAAAATTACTTGGAATAGTACATTGACAGAGCCCTACCAGAAATACAACCTGGGTTTAGAAGAAGAGGTCATGGCTGTAGAGACATTATTATAAATATCAGATGTATCTTGCCAAAAAGCACAATATGTCTATCTGTATTTCATTTACTATCCAAATTCATTTGACTGTGTGGATCACAACAATTTGTGGCTAACTTTGAGAATAATGGAAACCCCAGGACACCTATACTAAGAGCAGGAAGCAATCTTTAGAACAGAGCAAGGAAACACTGCACAGTTCTTAATCAGGAAAGGAGTGCATCAGGGATGTATTCTGTCTAGATATCTTTTCAATCTACATGTAGAACAAATCATTCAGGAGGCTGTGCTTTATAAGGAGTAATGTAGCATAAGGATTGAAAGAAGACTCATCAACAACTTACATTATGCAGATGATGCAACTTTGCTGAAATTGAGTAGGACCTGAAGCACTTGCTGCAGAAGGTCAAGGACTGTAGTTTTCAATGTGAGTTGAAGCCCAATATCAAGAAGACATAAAGATTTTCACCACTAGACCAATTGGCAGCACCATGATAGATAGAGAAGAGATTGAGGTTGTTAAAAATTAAGGCTTGCTCAGCTTCATAGCAGTCAGGAATTCAAAAGACGATTGCACTGGGAAAATCTGCTGTCAAGGACTTCTCCAGAGTACTGAGAAGTAATGATGTCAGTGTAGAGACTAAGGTGCACCTGATCCAGTCCATGATCTAGCTATATACATCAGAGGGCTGGAGATTGATTAAGGATGACAGAAGAAAAATTTGATGTCTTTGAGTTGTGGTATTGGAGAAGGGTCTTGAACATACCGTGAACTGCCAAAAAAACAGAAGTCTGTCTTAGGGTGAAATCAAGTTTCTTCTTGAAGGTTAAGATTTTGAAGCTCTGTCTTACATACTTTTGGCCTGTGGCCAGGAGAGACCAGTCCTTGGAGAAGGACATCATGCTTGGAAAGGTGGAGGGCTAGGAGAAGAAGACCCTGGATGAGATGGATTGATACAGCAACTGGGGCAATGGGGATAGGAGTGTCAGAGTCAGTGTGACAGGCTTAGAATAAGGCATGCTTCAGAGCTGTGTATATATGATCGCTATTACGAGTTGTCCTAGTAGACTGAAGGTGATGCTATCAAGCCAAAGGTGGGTGATCTAATCCGCGACCCTCCAGCCTGTTTTTAATGGTTTTTGGTCAAACATTCTCCTAGGTTGTATAGCCCTGGTGTGTCCACTTGCCTTATAGAGATAACGTTGTTGTTGTGAAGTTGAACACTGTAACACTGTTGTGTCAAATGTGATAATGGTTACCCATGGTGGACAGTGTTGGGTGGAGCTCCCTGATTAAAACAAGCTTGGAAGCAGGAGTGGCACCCCCTTCCGAAAAAGCTTGCCTCAGGACACTATGAACCTGGAGAAAGGATGAAAGTCATGCAAGTGTTGAGAACTTTCGTTCGTAAGGTCGCTATGAATTGCCTACAACTCGACTGCACTTAAGAACAACAACAATTAGTTGCAAGCAACCTCACAATACATAACAGCAACAACAACATAGTAAAAGTCTGACTGATTTTTGTGTGTTGTACTGATTCTTGTAACCTATGAATTTTCTGAACTGTTCCACCAGGTCTAGCAGTTTTATCACTGAGTCTGTGGAGTTTTGTATGAATACTATCATACCATCTTCCTGTAGAGATAATTTTACCTACTTTTTGTCTATTTGGATGCCTCTTTGTTTATCTGACTTTAATTTCTCTTAATAGGACTTCCAATATAATAGTGAATAAGAGTAATAATGGGGATCCTTGTCTGGTCCCTGTTTGCAGTAGGAATGCTTTTAAATTCTCTCTATTAAGGATGAGTTTCAATATTAGTTTCGCATATACGCTATTGATTATATTAAGAATATCCCCCTCTATCTATTTTGTTGAGCATTCCAATCAGACGAGTGTATTGGGTTTTGTCAAAAGCCTTTTCTGCATCAATTGAAATGATCATATGGCTCTTGTTATTTGTTTTATTGATGTAGTGGATTACATTGTTGAGTTCTTTATATCTTATTTTTTAAAATGTTGAACCATCCTTACACGTCAATTCTGAATCCTACTTCTATATGGTGAAATGCTCATGTGATATGCTGTTGGAATCTATTGGTTTGAATTTTGGTAATGATTCTGCATCTATGTGTGTGAAGTATAATGGTTTATAGTTTCCTTGATGATGTCTTTGCCTGTCTTTGGTTTAATAACCATTATGCTTGTTTCATAGAATGAGTCTGGGAGTGTTCCTTATCTGTTTTCTGGAATATTTTAAATAAGATTGGTGATAGTTCCCTGAATGTTGGTACATTTCACCTGTGAAGCTGTCTGTTCAGGAGCTGCTTTTTTTTTTCAGTTGGGAGTTTTGTTATGAACTGCCCAAATTCTTCTTTTATGATGTTTCTGTCCAAGGGTTCTATTTAAGCCTGTGCCAGTCTGTGTAGAATGTGTGCTTCTAAATTGTCCATTTCCTTTAGTTTTTTAAATTAATTAGGTTACAATTTTTCTTAACATTCTATCTAATATTATTAGTCTTATCACCATTGGTTCTGTTGTGCTATCATCTCTCCTTCCATTGCTTATTTGAGTTATTTATGTCTTTTATTTTTTTGCTTTTGTTAGATTTGCCAATGATTTGTCTGTTTTATAGACTTTTTCAATGAACAAATTCCTGGTTTTTACTGACAGTTTCAATTGGTTTTCTATTTTATTCTTTATAATTTCCTTTCTTCTAGAGCTTGCCAGATTTGCTTGCTGTATTTTTTCTATTTGTTGGAGATGTTAAGTACATGATTTTTTAGTAGTTTGTTTTTTCTTGTTTGGGTTTTTTTTTTGTTGGTTTAAATTCTTCTAAAGTTTTGCTTGTGGATTCTTTCAATTCATCATATATTTCTCATGTACTTATGATAACACTGGGTCACTATTTTTCTGAACTCTGTGTCACAAACTTCTATCAGCCTTTCTTCTTCTGCAAGATCTAACTCTAGATGACTAGTTATACATTTTGATGGCTGTGGATGTGGTGTTCTGATGCTTCCAGGACATTATAGTGGTAGTATTATTAAGATTTTGTTTTAATCACTTTTCTTATGGCTGTGGGTGACACCTACTCTTGGCTTCAGCTATGGGTGAGGTCATTGGATTATTCCCTCCCAACAGCCAAGCATGAGGGTGGTGAGGCCTTGGCTATTAGGGGTAGCAGTGGACTAAGGCATTTGATCTTTATCTTGCATCAGCCAGGGAAGGGGTCTCTAGGACCTGGGCTCTGTGCAGCTCACAGCAGCCAGGAGTAGAGTCAGGAGCGGTGGGTGTGGTTTTTGTATTCAAAGCATCTCAGTCTCCAGGTGGGTGGGGCAGGTCTCAGCAGTGCCCTCCAGAAGTATTGGTGTTCTTGGTTCTTCTGCTCTATTTTATTCAACGCACGGTTTTATTTTGAGTTCTGTGTTTTTATCGCACAGATAAAAAAAAATCATATGGCTTATTTATTTCACAAAATGAATCTTACAAATATATACACCACAACCGTATAATCACTATATACAAACAGTTCTCCTAGTATGCTCATTTTTTTAAACAAGTTTTTATAGCTCCATGACTTTAAAGTATATTTCACTATTGTTTAAGCAGAGGATTTATGTGAAATAAGCCACTACAGATTAGCTAGTACTTTGCCCGTTTCAGAGATTTTAAATATGAGGAGTATTTCATTCTGAAGAAATGTGCTGTGCAGCAGGGAGAGTTACAGACGACAGTTAGTTATACCCAGAAGCAAAATCTCTTACTTTTCTTCGGATGAAAAAAATATAAGATCATTAATTACAGATTAGTAAGTAAGCACAAGTAAACATGTGTTTACCTTTGTTAGTGATAATGTGACACTATACTTTTTCACAGAAGGGCACACTCTTCAACAGCAATTTAAGTAAATATCTTCATTGATGACACACAGACATTTCTTCTTTAACATTGGATGCACATTTTGAACCAAGCAAAGGCATACGCCAAATTGTGCTTCTTGGCCTGTTTTACTTTTCTCCTATCTTTAAATGGCTACTCGAGCCTTTTTCATTCAGCCATAACCATTCAACTTCTTGACACAAAATCAGGATCAACTCATAGTTGACCCTCCAGTGGGTTTTCAGAGGCTTTAAATCACAGGGGAGGAAATTGTCCATCTGGTGAATCCAAATCACATGCCTTTAGACTGGCAGCAAAATTCCCTAACAGCACTAGACCACCATAACTCCTTCCTTTCATCCATACCAGTCCCAAATCCTTGCCATCCTTTTATCAATGAAACCTTGTTCAATAGAATCTACAAATGAGTCACCATTTTAAATATGTAAACACAACTAGACAGGGATTATTCCAGCAATAAGAGTCATTTATACAAGAATGTGGATTGATATACTATGTTATATAAAAATAGAATATATAATTAATCATTATGCAAATGTATGCTAAATATTAGTAAAATATAGCACCAAATTTTAATAAAAGGTATAAACAGCAGGAAACTTTAATCGAATCATATTATTTGCAAAAATAAAAACTCCTAATTTGCTCTCAAGTTAGAACTAGCACTTTGGTGACTCTCCATTGGGTTTCTGAGACTCTAAGTTACATGACAGGAGATTGTTAATCTTTCTCTTGCTGGAATAAAATGATCAAAGGCATGATTTAGAGTTAGTGCAACTCCCTACGGACTACATCAGTCCAATTGTCTATTAAAACCTATATTCTAATGATTATTCAAAGTCTTCATTCAAAATTGATGCTGTTGTGTACCATCCAATCAGAAGCAACCCATAGCTGACCCTCCAGTGGTTTGTCAAAGGATTGTCTGTCATCTCCAGTGGGACAGTTGGTGGATTCCAATGACTCGTCCTCAGGATTGCAGTGCAACTTCTTACCATTAGGCCACAAGAGCTAAATGATTTTCATATAATCTTAAAGAAAGTTGAAATAGTCAATATTATTTTGAAAAGTATAACATATGAAGAAATAAATAGGATATTTTTTTCAATCACTTGTTGTTCTTCTGAGAGCCAGATCATGAATAAGGATGACAGAAGAATCGAGGATTTTGAGCTATGGTGTTGTAAAAGAATCTTGAATATTTCAAGGGCTGCCAAAAGAAATAATAGATATGTCATGGAGAAGGGATTGTCAGAGTGTTTCTTGGAGGAGAAGATGATAAAACTTAGTGTCATATACTTTGGGCATATTGCTAGGAAAGGTAATTTCTCAAGAGATGGACATCATGTTTGGAAAGGTGAATGGTTAGTGAAGAGAGGAATACCCTCAAACAGATGGATTTACCCAGTGACTGCAATAAAGGCTCAACTATGCCAGAACATCTACTAATGACAACAGTTAATAATAATAAACTTGTATATTTTTATTTCTGCTTCCTTTGAGTCATGAGACTTCACCTTTTATTTCCTTATTTAATTTCTTTTTCTTTGTCTCATACACTAGAATATTCCATTTTTTACCTAAAAACTTGGTTATACATTTGCTTTAAAATTTGTGTGTTTATGTGTGTGTGTGTGTGTGCACTTGCTTGTGTGTTCAAAGTAGGTAGGAATTCTTACATCAGCTCAGTAGATAACAACAATAAATCAACTAATAGTCTGTTTACTACATCAACTCCATAATTCCTATTCATCAACACAGGAAAGGATGACTGTGTGTACTGTAATTTATCAGTCTCAAAGCATTCCACTTGCATTTGTTTTTTGTTTTGTTTTTTACTAAGGGTAGTAATTGTCTACTGTAAGGAAAAATGACACACAAAGACTAAAATTGGTGGGTTTTGTAACCATTGATTTAATCTGAGAATTAAAAAAAAATGCTATCCCTAGACTATTTTAACATGGGAGCAATAATAACAATTCACTTAAGTAGACTAGAGATAAAGTTATTAAGCACTCAGCTGCTAACTATAAGATTGGAAGTTTGAACTCTGAAGTGTCTACATATGAGGCATGTGAGATAGTCTGTCAATCACGATGTGTAGCAATTCACCACTCATTCACTCATAATGAGTTGATTCTTACAGAGAGTCTGCAGTGGGTTTCTGAGGGGTGGAGGAGATTGTCTAGAATTGTCCAACATATCTTAATGAGAGGAGATTGTTCATCTTTTTCCAGGGTTGCTGCTGGTGCGTTAGTATTACCAGAGACATTCCTTTTGTTAGTAACATTCTATATAGATTATATTACCACAGTTGATTGGGATTGTTATTATTATTAGGTGCCACCAATTCAAGTTGACTATGACTCATAATGACCCTATGAACAGATCTGAACCCTAACCTGTCATGTGCCGTTCTCATCATCTCTGAGAACTTAGCCTATTGCTTTGGTCACTTTGTCAATCCATCTCATTGAGGGTTTCCTCTCTTCCACTGATCATACACTTTTCCAAGCATGATCATTCTCTCCAGAGAAAAATTTGAGTTTATAGTTGTATTGTCTGGAAACAGAGATTGACAATGATTGTATGGCAATTTACACTTTATAGAAGTTTAAAAGGACGGTATTTATTTTGTCTTTTTAGAATAATCTATTAAAATCAATATTATAGCATAAAGTCTCCACAAAAAATATAAAATGTAATAAAAAAGCTTATCCCAAATTGCTTTCCCCCAAAGCATCTGAGCAATCATTCAGACCTGAAAAGGTTTCTCTGAAGCAAAAATATGCTTTTTAAATAATATCCTACATTCCTTCTCCAAATAAATTACATTCTGTTGTTGTTGTTAAGTGCCATTGAAACATAGACAACTCAGCGACCCTATGAATGAAAAGCCTGGACATTTGTATAACTTTTATCATTTCTCCAGATTCATAGAGTTTCCAGAGGCAAGTTATTTACAGAAGTGGATGCCACTCCTGCTTCCGAGATTTTTTTGATTGGGAGCTTTACCAAACACTGTCCACCATGGGTAACAATTAACGAATTTGACACATCATTGTCATAGTGTTCAGAATCACAGTAACCACGAGTTACCTCTGTACAGAAAATGGACAGACCAGTGTTATACCACTCAGAAGAGAGTTTGACCAAAAACAATTAAAAGCATACCTGAGGACTACAGATTAAAATCACCCACCTTTGGCTTGGTAGAATCACTTTCTGTCCACTAGGCTAATTGATCTCTCTTGTTGTTGTTGTTTTTATTGTTGTTAAGTGCCATCAAATTTCAGGCGACTCACAGTGACTCTAAGAATTAAAGACCTGAACATTTTATAACTTTCATCCATTTTCCAGGTTCATAGGGTTTCCAGAGGCAAGCTAATTTGGAAGTGGATGCCACTCCTGCTTCCAAGCTTGTTTTAATCAGGGAACTCCAGCAAACACTGTCCACCATGGGCAACCATTATCATATTTGACACATCAGTGTCACAGTGTTCAGCATCACAGCAACCACGAGTTACTTCTGTACAGCAAATGGACAGACCAGTGCTATACCAATTAGGAGAGTTTTTGACCAAAAACAATTAAAATCATATTCCAGGTAGAACAGTAGAAAATAAGTCACGTATCACTTAGATTCTGTGCTAGAACAAGGTCTATACTCGTAAGATTCATCTTCAGTTCCATTCTGGCATCTATACCAATCAAACAAGTTGTGAAGCAAGGAGGAAAGACAGTGCTCTGCTACTGAGCTCATAGAGCTTATTACCTGGTCAAAATGAAGATCTTCATCTCTCTGAAGAGGTCTGGACAACAGTTTCTCCAACTTAGTGAGTTTATATTGGGTACATCTAATAGAAAAATAAAATTATACTATATTTCAATCAATATAAAAGCACAAAATTATTATCTGCCTATAGGAAGATCTGGTGACTTAAATAAGAAGTTTACTACATCCTAAAGGCGTGGAGTTTGAGTCTACCAACTTGTCCATGAAGAAAATATGGACAATTTTCTCCAGTGCTGTTTACTGCATCTGACAACCCACTAGGGAATAGGTCAGCTATGAGTCCGTTATTACTCAAAGCTGCGTAATACCACCACAACAATAGGTGTTGTGTCAAAGACCTTGATAATTTAATTTCCTACAATTAACAATCTCCTCCTATGTGATTAACTGCCACTGAAAACCTGTCAGAGGGCCAGTTATGGGTCAATTCTGACTCAGCATTTACAACAAAAACAGCCAGTGCTGGGGGAATGATCTCTAGCTTAACTGAGGACACATGTTTTACCAAATCTTAAGTAGCTGTTAAGATCAAAATAAGAATACATTCACCCTATCCTAAGGTGTGTGTAAACACCAACACAGAATGGCAGTGCAACCGTGTTAACTTAGCCCAGTCCTACTGGAGGATGAGAAGTCGTACAGAGAAATTGTATATGGTGAACTATGAATCCAACTGAACCCAGCTTGTCCCATTATTCCTGGTTTCTTAATAAACCTGCCTGCCCTACTGTCAAGTGAAACATTCCCTTGAGGGGTCTGAGTCTTTGTAGGACCCTCTAGTGAACTACTGAACCTAAACGCCATAGAAGAATTAAGGAACTGAGCCATGGTGGAGCTGTTAATGTTAGAAATGATGGACTTATACAGTTGGTTAAGCATTTGAGACTACTTTGACCTGCCACTTCTTATAGTCTTTGCTATTAAGCTAATGCAGAATGAATAATAAAAACAATAAGAATGAGCTAAGTCCACTTGTTTTCTGTTTAGTTAGTGTCCATTCAACATTCTGAAGGCAAAAAGACTATTTTATCTAAATTTCTCTTTTTTACAGTAATGTATCTTTTTACTTTTATGGAATATAAAATCTAATATCTAAATATCGTCTCTTTCTAGATAAAAACCGATCACATCTTTACAAAAGAGAAAAAAGTATACCAAGTACTTAAAAAAAACTAAAAATAGACTTGATAAATAAGAATTTTTATTTCTGCTTATTATTAATGTGTTTGACTAAATTTATAAAGCATAATTATGATTAATGCTCTATTGATATATCCCCATCCTGGCAGAAATAATGGTATAGTTAACTTGAGTCTGCCGTTCTTTCTTTTCTCATTTTCCAAGCTGCAGTGAGGCTTTAAACTTGGTCAATACAGCAACTCCCTTCTGAGCAAGCATTAAATTGAACAGATGAATGGCAGCATTTTAAAGTATATCCGATAACCTAGACTGGCTTGGGGGTTTAAAGGGGCCACCTTAGATAAAAAGAACTATGAGACACTTGTGCAATAACACATTCTTCTAAAAAAGGAAGAATGTTGAAAAATCAATTCAGCCATAGAGAACATACTCCAGAGGAAGAAATGGAGCAAAATAATGTTTCTGTTTCCCTAAAGCAACATAAAACATTTAATAGCACTTTTCTTTTAAATAGTCAAATGGATTCATTTACACTATAATTTTATATAAAACATGTGAGTCTGACAGTTTCAAAAGTGACTTTTAAATTCCTCATTTTTTTGCCAGTAATCACAGATGTTAATCTTAAAAAAATAATTTAAAAATATTTTTCATCACAGTAAATGACCAGAGGAAAAATACATTACACAAAAAAACTGAGTTAATAATTTATTTTTTTTAGTACCTGAAGAATAGAATTTCCTGAAGACTGTCTGAAGGGAAAGTGTGTGTATGTGTGTGTGTTTATGTGTGTGTGCGTGTGTGTGTTTGAGAGAGAAAGGGAATATGTACACATGACTGACAGTTTTGGAAACGCAAATACTCTGAGCTTTAATAATTTGTGATTATCTCAAAGGGATCAGAACAATGATCTTTTTGCATAAACACATGAGAAAATAAATTTGAAATTTAAAACATACTATAGACTATTATTGTCTTCAGTAAAGTTTACACATAAATGTGAAGCAAGTGAACATAATACAAATGTCATCATAATTCAACAAAGATTGTGGAAGCAACAGCCACAAAATACAATATTTTGATTATGTCTTTGCCAATGATATCTATAATTTAATTTTTAAAAACTCACTTTGATTACTGCCATTTACTTGACATTAGCTATACTATTTTCACTTTCCTTACATACATATGAAAGCTGGAAAATGTAAGAGAAAACCAATGAGGAGAAAGTGACATGTTCAACTGTGATGTTAGTCAAATTATTGAATATAGCATAGACTCACAGAAGAACAGAGAACTCAGGTAATCTAGTCCATCGAAAGTTGCTAACAAAGAGTTCATTCCTTTCTGGAGGTTCAATGCTTTTAATCAATCAATTTTTCAGAGAAAGAAAGATGAGTAATATCCTCGCTTGTGATTTACAGACTAAGAAACCCAATGGAGGATCAGCTATGACTATTCCAACTTGATGGCAATGAGTTTGAGTTCCTAGTTTCATAGAAGAACAAATTTTATCTTGTAGGAAATAGTTGCAATATTTATAAAAAGTGCGATTTGTGTGACTTTGCACTCCTTTCTTTGGACATGTCATCTTCAGGGTCTAATCACTGGAGAAAAACGGTTGGTGAAGTTGAGGATTGGTGAAAATTATAGAAATTGTTAGTAAAATGGGGTATCTCAATTTGGTGTCAAAATGGATTTCCTAGCCATGAATTTACTTTTAATGTGAAATGAAGTTTATATTGTATTAAGAAGATAGGATTAGTGTAGGATACAAGCCTATATAAGCTCATGGAAGTTCAATGGTGCAGTTGTTCTCCTTGGATACAGTTTTCAGTTGCACTACATCTAATAGTCTACATGATCCTGGCCCATCACTCAGTAATCTCTGCAATATCAATTACAGTCAAATGAGTTATCTTCCTGATGGTTTTGAGTTTCTGTGAGACATTCCAGTGATCCAAAGAACCCAAAAGACATAGAGAAGTGGTGGAACTGAATGGCAGGAAAACGGTTGATGGCAGAAATCATGGAGGGATACAAGAGATCAAACATTTGGGACATTGTTGAATTTGAATTTTAGTAACTAGTCTACTATTAATCTTAGTAGAACATAGTGTAAGAAGGAAATGGTGTCAGAAATGTGGGATTTACTTTAAAGGCCCGAGGATGCAGCTATGCCCACCAGAAGCAAGAGTGCTGAGCAAATAACTGTAACAATGCCCTTAAACGTATGTGCAAGAATTCCAAAGTGTTTTATGGGACAGGTTGTACCTTCACCCCCTCTTGCAAAAATAAGGCTAACAATAAATACTACTGCCCTAATTATTGGTTGAGATAGCCTATTGGTTTTGTATTTACTTATGTAACCCTACACACAGAGAACTGCCAGAAGTCCAGGCTGGGTTTAGAAGGGGTCGTGGTACTAGGGATATTGTAGCTGATGTTAGATGGATCTTAGCTGAAATCAGAG
>NW_006400132.1:494808-498479 GCF_000299155.1 Elephantulus edwardii
TGAGGTGGATTGATTCAGTGACTGAGGTAATCGGGATGGATGTGTCAGAGGCAATGAGATTGGCACAGGATAGAGCACGGTTTAGGTCTGTTGTACATAGGGTCGCTATGAGTCACAAACAACTCAACGGCACATAACAACAACAACCCTACGCAATATGAGTGGAATGGACCAATGGAGAAGCATTTGTAAGATTGTTCTTGCTAACGGTGACTTGCACTGGCTCTGTAGCTGAACGTGATAACTCTTCCCAAAGTAGAAAAATTTGGGTAAAAATAAATGAAAAATGAGAGGAAGAAGAAATAATAGCTGAAAGTAATGAGTTAATGAGCCACAGAGGGGAAATATAACATTATATTACTAACTCAAGAGAGACTCAGAGCAAGTGAGTAACTTTCCCTAGACAAATAGTAGAGACCAGAAAAGTGAAGCCAAGAGGTACTTACTGGTTTAAGATTCAATTAGTTAAAGTTAAAAAATTAATTGGCCGGTTTGACGTCTACTGATTCTTCCTCTATGTTTTAATGTCAAAATTTATTATAAAAAAGAATGTGAAAGACATGTAATGTTAAGATATACTTTAAAAATTATTAATGCTTTTGTAGTTTAACTCTACTGGATGTAGTGAGATATATTGTAAAAATGAATACAGGATGTTATAATAATAACAATTATTGTAATTTAGAGGAAAAATATAAACCCACTTTCAGTTAGAGTATGATTGTATATGACAAAAAAGAAAAGATTTTCCCTAGAGAAAACTTGTTGAAAGTCATATAACTTTGTAGAAGACATCAGCTTTATGTTTGTAGAAAATTAAGCCTCGCTCAGTACTCTAACAGATTTAGGTTTGAATGCATTTGTAGATTCAACTTTGACTACAGAGATTTGCATCTGAGAGAAAGACAAACGGGGGGAAAAGAAGGCTTAACTTTCAAAATTTGGAGCAAAGCTTTTGGCTTCCAATACACTGAGACAAGGTTGGTGCCCATTAGAATCCCTTTCCAGTACCAGAAGTTAGCAAGTATGCTCCCTCAAGGTGATTACCTGGGTTCACTGGAATGGGAGTAGGAAGCATTAAACAATGAAAAGACAGGCTGAGTCTGGATGTATTCCATTGGCATTGTTGGCCTAGCATGCACAGATACATGAATTATCTAAGAAGGATCGCTGGCTTGATGAGAATAGAGTCATGAGTATCCTTGGCTTTTTGACGTGATCCTATGTGGGGCTGACTAATTGTAGGAACCAGCTTGTCAGGCACACAAGAAGAGGTGTGGACTCTTGACTTTCTGGATCATAGACATAGCCACAAATTATTAAGTATTTTGTTTTCTTCACTCTCAATTCCATTTGCACCTGATTTTAACTGTTAACATTGAGCTTTTCAACAAGTCCTTCCTCAAATATAGTCAATCTGATTCCTATACACTTCCTCAGGTGAGGTCCATGCATAAAATTGCCATTTTTTAAAAGGTATTTGCAGTGAATAAATCATTCAACATATAAAATTGGACCATTTTACTTACAACATCATTTCTTTCACAAGATCAGTACTTTCCAACTACCCTTCCTTCTTCATTCCAGTCACCTTTTGATTTCAATGTCTGTGTGCTATATACGATCATGTTGCCTGCAACTCATAGAGATCCTACGTACAAGAGTTCTGAAGCATTCCCTATCTGAGCCAGTCTCACTGATTTCCACACATCTACCCCAATTACCACAGCTTCTGTATCAATCAATCTCCTCTGGAGTCTTCTTATCATACACTGTCCCTTCACCCTTCCAAACATGATGTTTTTCTCCAAAGATAAGTCTCTTTTGGCCATGTGCCCCAAGTATGTGGGAAGGAGCTTCAAAATCCTAGCCTCCAAGGAGAAATTTGGTTTTACCCTCTCCAAGGTAGATTTATATGTTTTCTTGGCAGTCCACTATGTTCAAGACTCTTCTTCAGCACCAAAATTCAAAGGCATCATTTCTTCTTTATTTTTAGTCATTGTCCAGCTCTCTAGTGCATAACAAGTAATTATAAAGATCATGGCCCGAATCAGACACACTTTAGTAACTAGATTGGCATAATAGCTTCTTCTTCTTTTTTTTTTCATAATAACTTCTTAGTACTCTGGACAGGTCGCTAACAACAGATTTTCCCAATGTAATTAGTCTTTTGTTTTCCTGATTGTGGGTGATAAGAGTGTTGATTATGGAGCCACAGAAGATAAAGTTGTTAACAGACTCAATCTCTTCTTCATTTATCATGATGTTGTCAATTAGCCCAGTGGTGAGAATCTTTGTCTTCTTGATGTTAAGCTTCAAACCATATTGAAGACTATAGTCCTTGACCTTCTGCAACAAGTGTTTCAAGTTCTCCTCAGTTTCAGAAAGCAAGGTTGTGTTATCTGCATAATGTAATTTGTTGATGAGTCTCCCTCCAATCCTGCATTTCTCCTCATAAAGCCCAGCTACCCAAATGATATGTTCTACAAATAGATTGAAGATGTAAGGCAACAGGACACATCCCTGACATATTCTTTTCCTGATTTTGAATTGTGCAGCGTTGCCCTGCTGAGCACTGTTTCTTAGCCTGAGTATCGGTTTTGCATGAGCACAATAAAGTATTCTGGGATTTATAATTAATGCATCTTGATTGCATGTTTGGTTAATTTTAGACTGCAAAATTTAGTAAAAATCTTTAACTTCTTCTTTGGCTTTGGCTATTGGTACATATATTTGCATAATAGTCATAATAACAGGTCTTCCTTGTGTGTGTATGGATCGTATCCTATACAATATTGTACTTCAGGAAAGAGCTTGAAATTGTCATTTGAACACTGAACGCAAAGCTATTCTTTTTCTGTTTCATTAGTGACATAATATACCATATGAATGTTTGATTCAAAGTGGCCAGAATTAGTTCAACTTATTTCACTAATGTTTATAATGTTGATATTCATTTTATTTTTCACAAGTTCTAGTTTTCCAATATTCCTACTTCATAAATTCAATGTGCCAACTACTAAAAAGCATGTTTGCTACTGTTTCTTTTAATTTTGATTGACTTCCAGTATGGGTTCTACCTCTAATACTTGCTTCCTAGTCTGTGTTAGTCTGGGAGTTCTGCTGAAACCACTATGCATGACCATTCTGATATTTGAAATAATGGTAGTATAGATTTCAACATCAAAGGAAAACATATATTACATTAATACAATAAGCAGACTCATGCTGTACTAATAAGAACAATGATACACAAGAAAATTATACTTAAACTATAAAGTAATTAGCACTATGAAGAACATTCTCTCAATACAACAAACTGAAAGTTTAGAGCTGTACCACTAACAACAAATCAAATATACAAATAATATGTTGCTGGACCCAGTTGAGTCCTGCAACGATGTGTCTGGACAGGGTCCTGAGTGAGTGTTGAAGTGTTCTGGCTGACTCACAGCTGGCGTGACATAGTTAATATTCTGGATGTGGATTTTAAGGTTTCTGGGAGTCTCATCTGTATCTTTGATGTTGTTATTTAATATAAGTCAAAACACAGCAAGCTTGAGCAAACAAAAGCCAGTATTGTGGGAAAGAAAGACTTCTTGGCTAATCTTACTCTAAAATTAAGAGGCCTAGTAAGCAAACTAAGGCTGAAAAAAATGAGAAAAAGTCCA
>NW_006400132.1:503669-505151 GCF_000299155.1 Elephantulus edwardii
GTAGCCTCCGCATATCTCATATACTGTCAAAACAATAAACAGGTATATCTTGAAGAAAGGGAAGCAAGAATGCTTCTTAAAGGACAACATGACAAAGCTTCATCTCCCATAGTTGGGCATGTTTATTGCTAAAAAAGAAGGAAGAGAAATTAGAAGGGAGAGAGAAAGAAACGAAAGAAAGTAAAACATAGGGAAAAAAAGACCAAAACAACCCAGCAGCTGAGCTGGTGTCATTGTACGCTTAACTCATTGTAAGACTAAATAAAAGTTTGTAATTTCCAAGAAGTAGTGCTTTTATCATTTGTTTCTTTTTTAAAAAAATAAGTATGCATATAATTATTTAAATATATTTTGTTTCATTCATGTACATAATGTACGTAATTAATATACATAATTTTTTATATGCTTTACACTTTCCTCGTTGACATTATGTTTTTCACAATTCTTCCCATGCATCATATTGTATAAAATAAATCACCTTTGGACTATTACTCTGTCTTTTCAGGTCCTTGCTGAGTCTTTCCCATTTCCTTTCCCACCTCCTTCCACCCACCAAAGTGTGTGATCCAGTGATTTCCCCCCACTAGGCAGTACTCAGGAGCAAAGATTTTAAGAAATACTACTACAGTGAAAGTGCTAACTCAGTTTCATAAGGACAAGCATAAGCCCATTATTGTAAAAATAGAAGGATAACTAATAAAACATGCATGCGAGGGCAGTGGGGGAAAGGAATAGGAGCAAAGGAGTGAGGAAGTAGTGCTTTTAAAATGCGGATGGTGTTAATTTAGAACCAATAAATTGAAAGGACCATTAAGTACCAGAGGTTTCAAACAACTGTCACAATTAGTGCCATGTGAGAGACAGTACTGGTTTTACAATAGCTATAAACAAGCAAATACTTCATGAGACACAACTAAACTGTAGGGGAATAGAACTAAATAATTAATCACTGATCACATACTTGGATTATTTTTTGCACAAATCAATAAAATTGTATCCTCATTTAGAATCACTTAAAATTATTTTCTTTTCATTAGCCATGAAAACAAATAGAGCTCTGTAACAAAAGAGCAACATAGATGACTTCACGTATGAATTGATGCAACAAAAAAAGAGGAATTATGTAAAAATTACAATAAAACAGCTCTGGTGATTTAGTGGATAAGGAGTTGTGTTGCCAATCCAAATGCAGTCATGTTAAACTTTACCATATTTCTGTGGAAAACATGGGAAATCTCCTCCTATGAGATTTAGAACCTTTGAAAACCTACTGGAAGGTCAGCTCTAAGTCAATTTTGACTTGTCTGCAGTGAAACAGAGAGAAAGAACAATGTGCAAAAGGTATTATCAATACTTCAAGTATATTGGCTTATTTTTTTTTCTTGCCTGAAAACAGGGAGTACCAGAGGAACGTCTATCTGTGTTTCATTGACCATGCAAAGGCATTTGACTTGTGTGAATCCTACAAACAGTGGCTGACTC
>NW_006400132.1:505751-508950 GCF_000299155.1 Elephantulus edwardii
GTACTTTTTACCTATGTGTGAAACAAATACAGAATATTGATTAGGAGTGGAAAGGAATGAATGGAGAGGGAGAACTGGGTTTTTTTTTGCTGCTTCATGTTGGCTTTCTGTGAAGCGCCAAGGTGCTCTTCATGTTGGCTTTCTTTGTCCCATTGTTTAATACTAGAGTAAGCCAGATATCAGAACAATTGAGAAAATGAGGTCAATAAAATCATTTCTATATTATTTCCCCTGTCTTTTCATAATGGGTCAATAGGGAGATTTTTGGTTTTGGGTTTTGTTTTGAGTTTTGTTTTTGGGGTTTGTTTGGTGTTTTTGTTGTTGTTCTTTAATTTTCCTCTAAATGCTGCTACCAGCTATTAATAGCCTAAGGAGGATATGCTGTTATTTTGTTCACTCCTTTAAATAGTCTCTCTTTTAGATTATCTTTAACTATCCTACTTGAATAACTGTTTCCAGATAAAATCCTGTGTAATCATGAAAGCAAAGAAGCACGTGCGAAAAGTTTACATGATCTATATGAAAAATAAAAGTAAAAGGACATACCAGACTGATTGAGTGAAATATACAAGAAAGAAAAAATGCCTAAAAAGGTCCTAAGAAATAGATGCTTTATAAAATATGCTAGGTCGAAACAAATCACTTGGGCAAAATAGAGAAAAATCAAACTCACTTATTTGTTCAATACACACTCATTGGCATCTATTTGATTTCTACTCATATGGATCCTATTAAATAGAGTAGAGCTATCTTATAGAATTTAACCTTTACAGAAACAAACTGTCACATCTTACTCCCCTGAAACAGCTAGGGAGAACAAATTGCTATCGTTAGATTAACATTTGAGTGTTTACTTAATGCACCACCAGGGACCATCAGTTAATTATCTAATAATTAAACTCCTCTTTCTGTTTTAGGACACTTGAGGAGTATGTTTGAGGGAGAAGGTATGGTACTAAGATAACAGGGAAATTATAAATTATATTGATATCTTAGTTTGTATAAACTTGACTCTGCTTATTATGTAATCAGGTTTGGACACAAAATAATTTCATTAAGGTCTTCAACATATACATTGCAAATTATGTCACTGTCTATATTTGGTAAAATAATCCCATTTGAGAATAGAACTAAGCTATGGGGTTATGCTTATAAAGCCATAACCCCATAGCTTAGTTTTAGATGACTTTTATGTTTGTTTTCTGAAAGATCTCTTTCCACATCTGCCTGTGCTTCTTTTTTTCATTCATCCTGCTCTACTGTCTCTTTATGCATTCTGAGCTTTATTCCTGGAAAAATATTGACATTTAGGTATTGTATGGTTGAAAGTTTTAAGGTTTGAAAACAGAATCAAAGAAGTACAAATGGGGAAAAGAAATGTCATGCCAAGGAACCAAAGAACAGAAGCTGAAAAGAGAAGAAAACATTCATTTAGAGCTCATAGAAGTCAGTGACTCAATTCAGAATTCTAATATTTTAAAATTTGAGAAACTAAATTTCTGTTCATTAAAGTCATCTTCTAGTGGTATTTTTGTTATAGTAACACTAAGAAACTGTGGTTGTTAACAACAGCTCTATCCTGAGCTAACCTCTAACACACCCACTCCCATTTCCCCAGTCACTAAATAAATCATCTCATCCAGGGTCTTCATCTCTTGTACTCTCTCTCCACACTTCCAAGTATGATGTCCCTCTTTAAGAACTGATACCTTTGTGCAGCATGCCCAAAGTATGTGAGATGAAGCTTTAGAATCCTTGTCTCCAAGAAGCAGCCTGGTTACACCCTCTTCAGGATGAAACTGTTTTGCTCTCCTAGTGATCTATGTATATTCAATACTCTTCTCAAGCACCACAGGTCAAAGACATCAGTTCTCTATCATCCAAGTCATTGTCCAGCTTTCTTGTGCATAGTAATTAATTGTGAAGACGTTGGCCTGGATCAGGCACACTTTAGTCTCCAAACTGATATTGTTGCTCTTCAGTACTCTGGAGAGGTACCTGGCAGCCAACTTTCCAAATACAATTAATCTTCTAATTTCCTGACTGTTGGAGCCACAGGTGTTGATTGTGGAGCCTAGAACACTAAAGCTGTTAACAATTTCAATCTCTTCATTGTCTAGTATGATGCTTCCAACTGGCCTAGTAATGAGAAGATTTTCTTGATGTTCAGCTTCAACCCATACAGGAAGCTGCAGTCCTTGACTTTCTGAAGCAAGCGCTTCAGGTCCTCCTCAGTTTCAGCAAGAAAAATTGCATCATCTGTGTAACACAGCTTGTTGATGAATCTTCCTCCAATCCTGATGTCATGTTTCCCTAATGCTCATTTGTTCATCTTATGGAAATTTTCATCAAAGTTATACAAAGATGTAACTAGTAAATATTATTAATCAACATGAACATATATTTTTGCTCCTGCCTTTTATTCTGTCATCATCCTTTATATTCTTATTATCTAAATGAACAAAATGAACTTGAAACTGTATAACTCCCTGAAATTCCTAGAAAATAATAAAAAAAGAATAACTTTCTAAAAACAGTGTTAATTCATACAAAGATTTTCAATTAAATTTAAACTGGTAATGTGAGGAAAATTTGAGGTAATTAAGAATATAGAAATCAGATAAATTAGTCAGAAAAAAAGAGTCAGTTCTTGCCACTTCCCACCAACTTATCATCTTCCCAAGGCTTGGTACATCTGGAGATTTTGATAACTGAGCCTTGTATCCAATTTAGAAAGAGCATCCCTAATGTTAGCTGAAGGCAATGAAACAGAAATTTATCACTAAGGAATGGAACGCATTCCTTTTTGGCTGAAAGCTACTTAGTGGAATGCAATTTTTGCAGTACAAAAGTGTACAAAAATCTTAGTTGTATTTCATTTTAAATCTATGAACAACTTTCCATTCCTTTAAGAGGTGGAGACCCTAAGCAGTTTTGTGGGAAATAGGAGCCATCTTAAAGCAGAGCAAACATTTTAGAGTAATATTGTCAGCTTTGCTCACGGTGTCGTTTCTGTAGCAGAGCCCAAACCACCCGAGATTTTGAAAGATAGGAAAACTTCATGCTGTATTCTGAACCATGGGAACTGAGGTAGTAAGCAATTTCTTAATAAAATATCTAATCCAGAATGTTTTCTATGAAGGGAATAATGTTAGGCGTGGGTAAAACACATATAAGTACCAAAATGTGTGCATGTTTG